>NC_081824.1:204731119-205033700 GCF_030867095.1 Alligator mississippiensis
TCTGAGCCCCTGGGCCTGCCTGCCCACTCCTGGTTGCCACTTCCCATCCACCGAGCCATAGCTTCATCCCATCCACCCGGTCAAGCACACCCTCATGCACAACAGCTCACCAAAACTCCTTAACTGGCCAGACTAAATAATTGCCCAACCCTGAATTACACTGATTTATACCTGTTGAGGATCTGGCTAGAGGTTGCAGGAGTTCCACCTGAAAGTTTTTTACTACTTCAAGGTGTTCAACATGCCTTAAAATGAGGATTATAGTAGAGCTAGCTATCAGTAGGCACATCTACATGAGATGTTTACTGTGCAGGAGACTAATTAGCTGCGCAGTAAGCATCACATGTCTACATGTGCACCCCTATTAGGCTGGAGTAAATTAATTTACTCTGCAGCAGGATAAAATTTACTCTGCAGCTGTGGAGGAAAAAACTCCATAGAAATGCATGTGTAGACGTTGCCCTGGCTGACTGAGGCACTAAGGTGCTTCAGTGATGGAGCTACCAGCTAGTTACCCCCCACATTGAAGCATCTTCATGCCCCAGCCAGCCCCTCTACAGCATGTTGAACCAAGGGCGAGCAGCCTTGGGTTGGCAGGCTAACCCCCAGGGTCCCCTGCCAGCCAGGGCTGATCAATCCAGCTCAACAAGCTGAGGCCTTGGGTGCACATGTAAATGTACACCTAGGAGCAATAAACTCCAGCACAATAAGCACTGGAGTTTATTGCATCATATTAATATGCACATGTAGACTCCCCCAGTAAACTCATCAAAACCTTTAAAACTGTGACTACTTCAGTTTATCCGTGCATACAAAATTTTTCCTCATATAAGAATAAGTTAGTTCTAAAATCAAACATTATATCTGGTAAGAAGTGGTCACTGCTTTCGTCAAAGGTAAGAAAGGGATAAACATGCCTCTGTTTCATTTGTGCTACCTCTACAGGAGTCATTCATTCCTCTCCTTGCAGCTTCTAAGTGTCACATAGTACTGGGCTTAATATCAGATTACAAATTTGTTTTTCCACAGCTCTAGTTTTTGTGTTACTCAAAATTTATTTGTTATGAAACTGCAACCTCTTTACTTAGAACCTCAAAGTCCAGTGTCCTCTTTTTCATTTCATGTTGTAACACAGGAAGTGTAAATCCTGTTCCTTATCTGTTTTTGCAACTCTGACTTCATGGCCCTCCTGAGTAACTGTACATCATGTCTAATGTACAGTCAGTGTATTGTAAAGCAAGCAAAATATTTTCACATTGCTGGAAAGCAAACCAAGATGAAACAAAAATTCAGACCGTCTTTCCTCACTGATTTTCTTCCCCATTCTTGTTGTCAAATAATTAAATATAAAAGACGAGATCCTCAGCTGTTATAGAATGGCACAGCTGCATTGAAACCAGTTCTGCAAGGCCAGTTTTTGTCAGCTGAGGATCTGGTTCTTGTTTGGACCATGTATGATTCTCATGTCTCTCAATTGCACCCAGGGTACATGCTAAATGACTTGTACAAGACCTGCCCTATAAATCTGGTGTTAATGCTTGGAAAATCATATAAAATTAATTTTTTAGGATACAGTTGTTTGACTCGATTACATTTCCCAAATGCTATAGCATATACTAGCCCAAATTTTCAAAAGTGACTAATTTTGAAAATATTAATTTTGGCATTTTGCACTTAGGAGTCTCCAAAGAAAAATAACTTTTAGTAAGATTAAATCTCTATCCACTGTAAACTACATTTTTTTTTAATGACACAAGCATAGCAACAAAAACAGGAGCCATAAGCTTGTCAGATCATTTTCAAGTACATGTATTTTTGTCAAAATATTCTGTTTCACTGAACCAGAAATGTTTCACAGAGGAGAGCTTGACTTTGACAATTTGACATAAATATTTCTGAGGTTCAGGGCAAACTCACTTGTACCTTGGCAACTAGAGAGACAGAGAAAGAGAGAAAACTAAATCAAAATCTTACCAAAATCAGATGTTCCAACACATTTCCATTTTGCAAAAACATTCAAAGTTTGATTCCAGTCCAGCTCAGTATAAAGTTGTCATGAGATGGAAGTGTCATCTTCTACCCAGCTGTAGTGCTGCCCTGTGGGATCAGGCCAACTCTCAGAATCTCAATATTGCACTGTTAGACAGGAGGGTGTGACACAATTGCACATATACAAAAACACAAATCAATTAGGTGCATACACACACATACACACACACACTACCAGCTCAGGCACATGCATATTCAAACCAGCCTAGGCACATGCATACCTATCACCAATTTGAGGACATACACACTACACACTAAAAATTAGACAAAAATCAATTGTCAATACCCGCACACTCAGTACACATACACAGATCACTAATTCATATGTCATGCATACAATGGTAGATATATATTCACATGCACACTCACCAGTTCACACACATACAACTCTCCTACACATAGGTGAGTTCCTAACTTGGATGGTACAGTATGTATGTGTGTGCTTGGGGTAGCTGGGATACTTGGGGGAAGGTTAAGGTGAGAGAGAGAGAGTTAAAGTGTAGGGAGTGAAAGTTGCCAAAACCAGGATTAGAACCAGTGGACTAGAAAGAAGCTGACTGAGGAACTGAGACTAGGGGTTACTTAAGATCAAGTGGCCATGGGAAGGGGAAAAAAAAAAGAAGCCTGGTGGCAAGGAGGAGACAGCCAGGAAAGAAACTGAGGCAGAAACCTGGTTGCTCAGGGGAAAAGGCAGTGGGGATAAGACAGTGGCAAAGAACCATGGGGTTTGGAGGCAGAGAGGAGCATGGGACAGGTGTTAGAGGTGGTGGTGAGCCAGAAGCAGAAGAACAAGAAATGAGACAAAAGTTAGAGGGGTGAGGAGCAGAGATTGGAGCAGGGCTGAACCATAGGAAAGCAATACCCAACTCGGGTCCAAATAACAGATTTATTAAACAGACAATACACTACACAGCCCCATGAAGTTATTGGTTCACACACACACACACACACAAGCACTCACAATGGCAGCAGCAGAAAGAGACTCAGTGGAAGGGCTCGAGTCCAGGTAGGGAAGAGAAACAGAGTCCAAGACCTTGGTTGAAGAGAGGGTGGGGGGTGATAGCTACCTATCCAGGCTGGAAAGGGGTCCTTGTGCAGTAGGTGTTGTCCAGAGGGGGGTCGCCGCCAGGGCCTCTGGGTGGATAGGTGGTGTGGCATGGTGCTGGTCCAGATGGAGACAGCGTCCCACTGGGTCTGTCTTCACTGCCCCTTTTATGGGGCAGACTACTTCTATCTCCTATGGGAGGGCCTGTCCAGGCAATGTCAGTCCTGTCCCAGAGGGCTCCAGGTGTTCTTACTGAGCATGTGCAGCCTGGCACAATGGTGGGTTGCCTCAGCTTTTGTTTCTTTGAATGCTGAGGGTGGTTCCAAGGGCTTGGTCGTTGGTCCAGATATTGGTGTTGATGGTTCAGTCATTCAGAGGTAGCTATTTTTAGACTTAATGACACTGTCTCTCAAGCACCCTCACTCATCCCCATTCATTCAGGAACCAAGTTACATAGGAGGGGTAGGTGTGAGTCACCGGTTACACAACCGGGCTTGGGGACAGGATGGAGACTTGACAAACAAAATGGAGACTTGACATGACTTACGCTAACTTACGTATGTAGGCCTAAATCATTCAGTACCAGTAAAACAGTAATATAGAACAGTAAAAATCAATATAAACATAATAATTATACAATATAAAAAGGAGAAAAAACAAAACAAATACAACCACTACCAAAATAAAATGATGAAGCTTATCTTATGTCTTAGCTCACTTATACTTATCTATAGGGAATAGAGAGGAAGAGACAAAGTCAGAAATGGTTGGGAAAGAGAAGGGAATGCATTTAAAAAAAAAAAGGAAAACAATCTGCAGGTTTTGCTGCAGTAGAAGCAGTGTAATGACAGACAAGTAGTTGGTTAGAAAGTAGTTGCTCATAAGATCATAGGAAAAAAACCCTTGTGCTACAGAGAAAGGAAAAACAACCAACAGCCCATGCCAACTGCGTCTGTTATAAATATTTCTTTCTGATTCAAATCTGGCAACTGGTATGATCCTGAGCAAAATAGTGAAAACTTCTAGCCCCCCACTTTCTAAGTAATGGTAGGAACATCAGTACACCACAGTCAAAAAAGCATCAGCCTTAGTTAGCTATAGTCACCAAAAGGTAGTAGCATACATAAGAAGAAAAAAGTATATTTCCAGGCTCTTAGTAGTAAACAGTAAAAGCCAGGAAGTTCAGGATTACCAGAAACCTTCCACAATACAACAGCTACCTCTATCCCCCAACATGGGGAATATAAATACGTGAGTCCACATATTACACACGCTGCATGTCAAACCAGAACTCCCACCCTATCATTTTGTCCCTTCCAAAAATTTACCCAAATTCAGTCTTAAAGTGATTCAGGTTTTCTGACACCACCACTTTGCTTGGAACACCATTCCAAAACCTCACTCCTCTGATTGCACATGGCAATTAATTAACATACAACTGTGGGGAATATAAAGTTATTATTACAGCAGTGATTAATACAGCAACATATTATGGTACAGTGTGTTTAGGACTTCAACACATATTTGGATGACTGTTGTCTTTTTTCTGAGAAATGTATTACATATCTTATTTATGTCTTGACAGATATATTTGAGTCCTATGTAATTTTTCAGTATCATTACCATATTAAAAATAGTTATACATAGCAAATTTCTTTAATCTGTCCTTCTGTTCCCAGAACAGCTCAGGATAGAGAAGAGCGTAAAAGGAACTTGAAAAGCCAAAATGCTAATTATGTATTCCACATTTAAATGTTTTTTCTACATACCTCAAGGTACCAGGCAGCTTGTGGTTTTTTCTACATACCTCAAGGTACTAGGCAAATGTCTTCACTACAGAGTAAACACAATCATATCTGCCTAAAGTATACAGTATTCTTGGTGGATTGAGACTAGATATGCTAGCTAAACAGAGTTCATAAACTATCTTCAGTTTTATAGAGATAAGAGGAAGAGACTTATTTATCTTCCAGCACCAATAGCAGTTCCACATGTCCAGCTTGATCCAATGCCACTGCTCCCATTTTCTGCCTATAGCCATGTCTAGATCACAAGCTTACTGTGTATAGCATTGCTACCGTTAAACATGCTACTCTGTAAAGGCCACATCCTGACAACAGAACTGCCTCTCCATATAAGAACCTCCATACTGAGTCAGATGAATGGTTTATCTAGCCCAAAGTAGTTGACAGTGGCAAGTAGTACATGCTTTGGAGGGAAAGCATTAGAATGGGGCATATCTAGAATGGCCAATGCCTTGTCATACACTCTCTGACACTAACCATCATTGGTTTATAATGAAGACACAGCACTGAAGGCAAATTAATTAATCTGCCCATTACACAGATGCAGCTACATTGTTCCAGTTTGAGAGGCAGCCCACATGGAACAACATAGAATATTTGTGGGTGGCACTGGCTAGCTGTTGTATGAATGAAGTCTGGACACTATGTATGTCCTTTTGCAAAGTGGTAAATTTAGAGAAAAAAGCATCCACTAGTTCTAATTAAAGCAATAACTGTTAAGTCCTGAATTCTGCATTTAAGAATTTATTTTTGAATTCCATTAAATGAAAGTGGATAGTGAAATTGGTTATCAGTATTTGCCTACCTCCACATTATTTTCTCAGACTGGCTGCATTCATCCCCTTGCAATTCATTCATTCTTCTAAATGATGAGCTGGTACAGATTTTCAAGACATGTAACAGAGAGTATATACTTCACTATAATGAAAGATGATAAAGAATTTCAAGAAACAAACAACATAAATTACCTGCTGATGAAATCTGTTAACATACAAAATAATCTTCCATGATAGTCAGCAGAAGACTTGTAACTTGGAACATTCCAATGGACTAAGGTACCAATAAACATAAAATATAGAAAAGCAAATTCCATATTTTGTAGATGATGGGCTAGATGATTTCATGGGTTACTTTTTATTTGCTCTCATAATATTTAACTTTTTAGAAGATGGAAGATGCAATGAAAGGGTGAATCAAGTTCTTCAGGAAGTATTTAGAGAACTTGTGAGGGTATAACATTAAAATAATATGCAAGAACTTAGTCATGCAGCTTCCTTTGGAATGTATGGAAGTCAGGTGGCTAACAGACAGCAGAGGTTTAATTTTATTTTATTTAACTTGATTCACCTTTCCATTCTATTTTTCATCTCTTAAAGAGTTATATTTTAGAAGTGAAAATAAAAAGTGTCAGGGTTGCTTGTAGCTTTGCTAACCGATTAAACAATGAATTTGCACAGAATGGTTTGGATAGTGATGATCCTGCGTTGTTTAGGGATTGGACTAGATTACCTTTGGAGGTCTCTTTCAGCCTTATTTTTCTTTGAGTCTATGACTTTAAAAACATGAGCCCTAGCTGGTACACATGTAAAATCACACAGTTATATAGGCAACTGCATGCAGATACAAACTAAGCTACAGGGAATTGCAAGATAGTTCCCAATTTTATGTCTGTTGCTTGAAAAACAATTATAGTTTCTTATAAAGAAATCCTTTGATAATTAGTAAATCCAGCTTTCTCAAGTGGGCTGTGATAATCCACAAACACAAGGTTCTTGGAACTTGAACTTGGCCACAAACAATTCTCTAGTGGGGATTTTACTTTTTTTCTTTCAGTAAATATTTCTCCCAAGTCACTAAGCTTTAGATGTATTCAAACACTCTCTCTCCTGTTTTGATTTGGATAATCAAATTTGGATAATCAATAGTCTCTATAGAAAATAAACTGCCTTGGATTTATTTTTTAATTCAATTCATTTATACTTTAAACCTCCTGTTTTGGAAAGCTGTCTATTCTTTCCTCTGACTGTGCATGAGCCATCCATAACTGTACTCATTATCTCTGAGGTGATAGGATGGTTCCTAGAAATGTGTGTCATTGACTAAATTAGGGATGTGTGAAACAGGCTGTGTTACATTCGAATTCAGCCCGAATTGGGGGCAGTGATTCAATTAACTGATTTGGATCAATGTCCCAATTCGATTCAGCCAGATCTGAATCTGAAGATTTGATGCTGATTCAGAGAATCAGCAATTCAGCCATAGACACAACTTAAAATGTTTTTTCTACATACCTTGAGGTACCCAGTGTGGCTCATGAATGCTGCGATGGTGGGGTGGATCGAGCTTCCCATGAAAACCCAGAAGCCTTCCTGGCTTGGTAATTGGCCCAGACCCAGGAGGCACCAGTTGTTGAGCCATGGGGTGGGCAGGGTTCCCCCGTGAGCTTCCCAGCATACCCAGAAGTGGACTATAAGTGCTTCTGGTCCACTTCCGAGTCTGCTGCCGAGTACACTGGGGACCCCTCCCACACTCCTGTGAGACACCATCTGCCCCACCATCTCAGCATTCACAAGCTGCCTGGTACATTGAGGTATGTAGAAAAAACATTTAAACCTGTGTCTATGGCTGAATCATTGAATCTCTCTGAATTGATTCAGAGCATTCCTATTTGATTTGGAGAGATTAAAGGGTCTCCTGATTCGATTGAGATTTGGAGATTTGGCCACCGAATTGGGCTGAATCTCCGCCAAATCAAATCAGGAACGAAGCTTTGCACAGCCCTATTGACTATCACTCAAAACTAAACCAATAAGTGATTCTTTGATTTGTCAGCTGTCATTTCAATATTTATTTGTAGTGGACCAAAGTTATTAGAAGTTGGATTGAGTTCGCAGTTTCAATCCAGGACCCATTCGGCAGGTGCCCACGCAAATAAACATGTAAACACAAAAGAAATTTTAAAATCCATCCATTTATTAAAAATTAGTGGCTGATTTTTTTCAGGGGGGGAATAGGGGGTTAGACATTTCACATTGACAGCAAAGGATTCAAGGTGCACAGAACATAAACTGTTCTTCTTTTGTGTATTTGAGATGAAGGGTCTTTAAGCCTTCTCTGCAGAATATCTACTGTGTAGTACGAGAAAGAATGCCATTCTCTAAGAGTCTGTTAGCCTCCTTTGCACAGAAAGGGCCTGGGTGGAATTAAATATGTATATAGTCAATAGATAGCTAGATAGATATATTCAAATGTTCTCTGTTTCTTTATTTTGTAGATGATGCAATTTAATTCTCACCATGGGGGCACTGAGCATTGGCATGCCAAGCTAGTTCTGGTTTAAATAATTGTCTTTGATTATCCCTGAGGTAGTGGTTTTGGTCGATGGCTCTGACTTTTTAATCAACCATTTTTCTTTTTATGTAAGTGAAGTGCTTGGTTTGAACAACTGTTCTGCTAGAAAGGCTGCATCTCCTGATCACTACCTGGTAGCACCACAATTAGTAAAGATGACAGTCAGATTTGTATAACATTCGGTTCCATGGAAAGTTTCTACGGTAGGTTCCTCACCTACAGTGTGCAATGAAGATGTTAATCAAAATAACAAAATAGCAAGCCTACTGGAAGTGCTGAATTCAGTTACTCCAGTTGCAAAATATAGGGAATATATTTTCTCTCTATTAAGTGCCCTTCAAAAGTTAGACATAAGTTTCTTTAGTTTAGGAATACAAAAGCAGTTTACAGGGAAAAGGGGAAGGGATGATTCATTCCTAATCTGAGTCCGTAACCCAAATATAAAAAGGCAACCTCTCAATTGTTATGAATCAATGAAATGTTGATAAAGTGAGGCTCAACTATTTCTTTCAATATCACCTTGGCTTTCCCGCTTTCAAGCATCTCTGTTGATCATAATCCCAACAGAATACATTCAAGGAATTAAACTTTTAAAATAATAGTAGGGCATATCATTTGAGACCCAGAGTCTTCTGAATTTTGTCTGAAGTTTCTTCATTGCCTTTAGTTTAGCAGTAAGTTTCTAATAGTAAAGATGTGAAAAATGAAGCTGGTAAGGACTTTGTTTAAAACAGCATTTTTGATTTTGGAAACAGCACACTCCTCTTGGAAAAATAAAGTAAAATGAATTCTTTCAAATTCTATCTACAATTCATGTCTGTTGTTGCTATAATAGCTAACATCCATCTTTGAGGGTGAAGAATCAGTTGTTCCAGGATGCATTAAGATGAGCAGTCAGAAAAAAATAAACAGAACTGGGACCTCTGGGAATGAAGCTTCAATTCATTGAATAATACAGAGATCACAGCAGAAGGCTGGATTTTTGCATTTTAAAGTATACAGCTAAACTTTGCTAAAGGTGTCACTGACATTTCCGTTATTTCTTTTTCCCTATTATGCATGTGCGCTTACACTGTTTGAACAGCATCACAAACACCAGACAGTGTCTTCCCTCTCAGTGGGCATGTCTATATGTGCACTGGACAGCACAGTTGTTATTGTGTAACCTCCATTACTGCACAGTCCTGGTGCCACACAGGTTGCTTCCATTGTTATTTCAAAGTGGCTTGTTGCTACCATCCAGTAGCATCACCATCATGTTTTGTGCCCATACCAATGAACTACGTTGCCATAGCTCATTGCTATGGCGAAGTAGCATCTTGTGTCCCAGTACTTTGAGATTTGGAATACGGTCCTTGGCATGTGGTTTTAAAATATTAGAAAATGGTCACATAGAAGCTTTAGTCTAGAAACTTTCTACTTGTGTGACCTTATTGATGAGCCATTTAATGATGCAAGATGGATGTTATCTTTTCTGGAGGGGGTTGATGGTTTTTGGCTCCAAGATTTTTAGTTTCACATGAATGAAGCCTAATGTTGCATAAAATAAAACTTGTCATGTCCAAGACAGAGAGGCCTTTGAAATATGTTCGCGTATAGTGTCCATCCATATTCATTCATCTGGTAACAGTTTGCCAAAGAAAAAGATGTATGATTGCAATATCCTTGATTTTATGCATTTCCAGAGTCTAGATTGGTGGTAACTCAATAGTTGTACTCAGATACTGAGTAACTACAATGGTTGTAGTTATATGAATATTAAAATATTCTCTTTGCGCTGCCGGGAACACCAAGGTAGTTGCTACAAAGATTTAGTTCTACTAATCACAATAATATTTTAAAAGCATGGTACTGCTGAAAAAAGCCATTTTATCAAAGTGACAGCTTGATGGTGCATGCACATAGTTTTTCTGTGACTTACATGTCATGTTGCTTTAGTTTATTAGCGCTGACAGTTTTCTTGTTATAATCTACCTGGCAGGGTCAACATGCAATACATTTAGGAAATCTACATATATTTCTTCTGCTTCATACTATACTGGCAGATACGAACATTCCAAAATCCCAAAAGTGTTAGGCTAGGAACAGACATTGTAATTTCCCTAAACAAGTTGTACCTGTCTTTGTCAAGAACAGATATATCCCAGGATTGGCATGTACACACATTGCACTTCTAACTGAGATACAGGCGTGCTTTTCTTCCATTGATTCAATGATGCAATCCTAAGATAACTGTTCAGATGCATTTGGAGATGTCCTGGGATAAACTGTTAATACGTCTCATGCTGTGACCCTTTTCAGGATTTATCCTGGGACAACAGATATGAACTGCTGAATGACTGCATATTTTCCTGGAGTAAACTGCATTATCCCAGGAAAAATGTGACATCTGTTTATAGCCCTAGAGGATAGTATGAGAAGCAAAAGGAGTTCAGGTTTAATTTTAGAAATGTGACAGTTTCTTTGTTAATAAAATCATTCTGATGAATAGGCTGAGCCAACAAATAATGAAAGGTTTTAAGGTCAGATCCTCAAGTGGTGGCACTATTGCCATCATTGGACCATCATTTATATCTAGCCTTTTAGATACAAGCCGCATATATTTGTCAAGCCTCTGAAAATACTTTTGCTAGCCAATTAGAAGTTTATTGACAGGTATTCCAACTGCAAGCACCCATGCTTCTTCTTTGCAATTAGCATCTTTCAAATGATAAGAAAACGCCAAAATTTCAGTTCAGTAAATGGGGGATTAGGTCTTTGTTTTGCAAAACTTCTGGTCTAAGTAAGCCTGGTTCCACAAGAACCAAATAGAGATATATACCTATTTGAGCTGAAGATATAACCCACTATAAACATTCATATGCTGTCAGTCTCAATAACCTTCATTTTATACAAAGGTAACAACAAAAGCATAGTTTCCAAAAGAATGGAGCATGAATTTATTCTGCATCAGCATTTGAACAAAAAAATGGTAACTCCTCTTTTTGTAGGTGACAGGCATGGAACACAAAAGATATATAGATATACTCCAAAGCAAGTAGAACCGAATTTTGACACCCATACTCATGTTAAATAGCACTACGCTCTAATTATTTCTAATAAACTGGCCTCTGTTCCCACTGAAAAATAATTCTCAGAAATTCAGAAGTTCTTTATGAGTCCTATACTATACATTTCAACAGAAATCATGATTGAATAAGTGTAAGGTAATTCAATTCAACCTGCATTTTGCCTGAATAAGAACTAATGATTTTTTCCTATATAAAGTTAGGTTAATTTGTAACCAATTTCTCAATTATTTTTTGTGTGGCTTAATTTGCTTAATTGTGATGCCTAACCATAGAAAGCAAGACATTGTCTATTGTTGATGAAGCAGGCACCAAGCAGACAGATCCTAAGACTGTTATTTTCTTTTTCATTTATCTTTGCAGAGCTTTTTTTTAAATAGCAAGCAAAACATGGGGTTTTACTGGTAATATTTATGAGTTCCCAGATAGAATGGAAAACTGCAAGAATTAGTATGAATGACTCCAGCACTGGCTCAAATTCTGTGCAGACGTCTTTACAGGTCCTTACTATAAAGGGACAATAATTGTTCCCATGTGGAAAAGATAAAAGCCACCACTTCTAGAAAAAAATCTATTTATGGGTAAGACATTCCAGCTCCGACAGAAAAGCATATTTACAGCTATTATGCAAGCAACAGAATAAGCAAAAGGAAAAGGAAGCTGGGAGGTACATATAAATCCATGGAAATACATTGTGGCTTACATACATAGTGGTTTGCCCAGTCACCTTCCCCTCCTAATTAATAAAATATTCCAGTCTTATCATGTCTATTCATGCATTTAGAGTAGGCATAATCATTCAAAAGTGCTTCAGGTAAGGCATGTGAGGATGGATTGCAACACGTCTGCTGAGCTCCACAGAAATACACATTCACAGGTGTTTATGACGGAGCTGGCAAGATTTTTAACATGACCTACATTTCTTTGGATATGCACTTTTCCCCACTGACAAGCCTGAATTTGGCTTTGGGTATCTATCTTCTGCTCACAACTGTCACCGCAGCTTTTGATGAAGGATTTGCAAATCTACCAGGGAAGAAAAGTTTCAGCTATTTTGGATGGCTTTGAATGAGTCCCTCTAAAAGGTAGTTTTGGGTCCAACGATTCTACAACTTGCACATTAACTCATACTCGCATAAAAAGGAATAAAAACTATATGCAAAACGCTAGCAGATCATTTTATACTCATTTTGCTTTAGCATAACTGACTAATACAGGTACCAAGCCATGTTGAATTGAACTCAGTGATCTTACTTACACAGATATGAATAGACTATCTGCATTGTCAGGTCCTGTGTCATTACCACCATGGTTTCCTTCCCTGACAACTTCTATCCTGAGCACATTCAATCACAAAAGGAGAACTGATATAGGGAAAGATGTATGTTCAAGCACTATAAGCATCAGGTCTGCAACCTCAATTGTCTGGCACCCTGGATTGAATACTTACATGTAAACAAGTTCCATGTGAGACAGGATGCAAAATCACTTTGCCATTCATTGCTTCTTTCCTTGCCTCTTTGTTTTGATATGCACAATTCCTGAAGGGGAAAAGAATGTCTCCATGTATTATTTCAATACAAAATTACTATTGATAGCAGATAACATTGGAAGCTCATGAGCTTAAGAGCAATGGCAGCATTTAACCCATTCTATTTAGCTTCAGTCTGAAACTATTGTAGATGCATGCTTCCTCCTAAAAGGCGAATGAGTTCATGTAACTGAGTGTAAAGGAAACCTGAACCAGGGACAGATATTCTCATACTTCTCATAAGTTTGGTTGCTAAGGAAACTGCTTCCCCATCAACCTACAGTGTGGGGTCTGGAACATCTGCTTCATTTGGAGACTGGTTCACTGGCATCAAAGCAACAAGGTAAAACAGAACAAATCTGTCTCTCCTTTAAAATAAAAATGCTCAAAATGTAAAGATCAGAAAGAATGACAAAACAGTTCTAATAATGATATATTTTTTAGATGTACTGACATAAATGCTGACTTTGAAGAAGTCAAAATCTGAGACCCTGACAAGACATGGTCATTAAGAATCCATGCCACCTTTCTGAAGGATTACCCACACCGTGTTGGCCATATTCCAAGTTAGATAACTGTATTCCGCCTAATGTACCTACATTCCCATCGCTTCAGTTAAATAAGCAAGTATTTGTCACCTCTTTAGTAATTGAGTAGTGTTGCTAACACCATTTAATGGCAGCTGGGTGCAGCTACATGTGCGCTTTACTGAAGGCTCAACTAATTAGTAGGGCTGTCAAATGATTAAAATATTAATTGGAATTAATTGTGAGATTAAAAAAAGTTGCAATTAATTGCAATTTAATTGCACATGCTGGTGCCCCTTACTCTTGACCTGTAGCCCCCTGCTCTCCCCAGCAGCATCTTCTGGGGCTGCACAGGCCCTGCTGCCCTCAAAGGGCCCCCCCCAAACCCATTACCCTGTTGAAGGGGCAGGCACCTCATCCTGCCCTGCTGCAGCCCCAGTGCCCAGATGGCTTCCCCCAGTGCTGGCAGGCACCCGGTCCCCCTCACACATGTACACACACCCAAGCCCTGGCCCTCCAACCCCTGCCCACCCCCCCCAACACTTACCTGCATCCAGCTGCTGAATCTACTCCCAGGAAACTGCCTGGCTGCGTACTGGCCACGTGTTTGTGCAGCCCAGCAGCAGTGAGGGGAAATGGGCTGCTTTTCCCCCAGCATGCACAAGCAAGCATGCAGCAGGGTAGGGGAAAGGCTGCTTTCCCCCAGCACCAACAGCAATGAATGCACGTTAAAAAAATGAATATGCTAATTGCACACATTAACTGCGATTAATTGACAACCCTACTAATTAGCTCCTCAGTAAAGCATCACAGTCTTCATGTGCACTGGTATTAGAGCACAGTAAATTAACTCTGCCATAGGATAGTACTGTTAGGAATAGTACTATCCTATGGTGAAGTAATTACATGCATTGAAACACACATGTAGACCATGACCAGGGCTGGCTGTGGCATGAGGGTGCTAAAGTGCAAGGGGTTGCTTGCTGCCTAGCCCCACACTATAGCACCCTCGTGCCCCAGCCAACACCCTCATGCCCTGGCAGCCCAAAGCTGCTCCACCCTGGCTCAAAGATCTGTGGTCCCAGGTACATGTGTAGATGCTGCACCTGGAAGGAGTTGATTCCAGCATGAACTGTGCCAGAGGTTATTTCAGCACCTTAATAGCACATACGTATTTGTCACCTTAATAGCACATTACAATCAAGAGCCCAAGTAGCAAGTCCCATCCTCTGAGTTAATAGTACAAATAAACACATAGATTTGCATTGGTTGTATGCTCTGTTCAACCAGCATGTTTATTTTATAAGATCTACTTAATAAAGCTTTTTACAAATTAATTAGTACTGTTAGTTGAGTTAGGATACAGTGGGCGTGTCTATACGAGATGCTTAATGAGTAGTAACACTGTGCAGTAGTGTGCCAGGCAAATAGTCTGCTAATACACTACTGTGGAGTAGTATTAGGGTACCACGCAGTAAGCGTCACTTATAAACTGTGTCAGTGCTACTGCACAGTCACTGTAGTTACTGTCCATTTAGTTAGTACTTCATTAAGCAAGTACATGTAGACACACCCAGTAATGCCATCCCTTAAAGGTAAAGAAAGATGAAGCTGCAGCAAAAAGCAAAAAACAAATTACGTGTTAAATATCTTAGGCACAATCTTCTGAAAACTTTTCAATGGTATATTTTGATTCACAGCTCATTCAGTCTCTTAATCTCGCAGAATCACCTGGAATATAAATACATTCTGATGTTTTCCAGTAATTCTTGGAGGGGAAAAAAAGGGGTTGGATCATGACTTGGCCTGAGAGCCTGGACAAGCAGGTAGGCCACAATAAAAATATTTTATGTTCCTGACTGGCATTTTTGGACTTTGTACACACAGCAGTAATAAAGTGTGCCATCTTCTCCTATAAACCTGTGTGGTGAGCTGCCAGTGTATTGCATCCACCCTCTAGCCCTCAACAAATCAGCCAATGGCACAAAATCATCATGGAGGGTTATAATGTGTTATTGATACAAAAATATCCCTTTAGGGTCCTGGCATTAAGAATAGACACAGTACCAAGCAACTGTGCAAACAGATTAAAAAGATGCCCCTGACAGCCAGTGCTCCCACCAGTTTACAGCCTCTTTGAATATTCCTTTTATCCATCTTTTTTCATCAGCTAAACGTATAGTGCTAGAATATTTGAAGTATTAGAAGCACTATCAAGTGTGTCCTGAAATATTTTCAAAGCCCTCAATTCTGATTTCAGGTCTCCCGATATAAATATTTTCAGTGGAAGCATTCTGGATTTATATAAGCATCCCTGAAATCAGAATCTGGTTCCAAAAAAGTAGTTTCCTCCTCTGCTATTGTGATGTTTTACTCATTAACTAGGTACATGATTTAGTGGATATGCTGTAAACATTTAAATTGACGTTATGACTTTTGTGAAAAAGAATTCCAAAGTACTTCATAGACTGATATACCACCTACACATAGTAATGACTTCTATTACTTTTTAAATGAAACCATTTCTGTGGCAAAGCAAACGGGCCTTTTAACTGCACCATGGCAGTTTAGAAGAGGAGATAAACACTGTATGCATAAGATTTTTAGACTGTGATCCATTCTTTTTTCTGTGCTTCACAGAACACTTGCTGATTGTCTATAGAAAACTGACCAGCCACATTGTACTGACATTTTTTTTAGCTGCTTCTTCCAGCTTCTAGGTTCTCTTTTGTGAAGAGACAACAGGTCTGTTTAAAATAGCCTATTGTTCCCTTCATGGAAAAGTCCTAATGAACTCAATAGAAAATAACTTTGTGGATCATCTTATGGAATTCTATAGAAAATTAGATTCTTCATATCTCACAGTATGATTCAAACAAACTGTAGAAAATTATTGCTTTCATTTAATGTTATAGAGTTTTCAGGGTAATTTATAAATGTTGAATTTTTATACAAGTCTACCAAGGTGTGTTGCAATTCAACAGTGAAGCTTTTACTTAAGCATGATGCTGACTCGGGACCCTAATCATAAATAAGTTTTACAGGATTTTTTCATAAAATCCTATAAAGTTTAGAGGATCATTGTTCTACAAACCATGAAATTGCTTCATTTTCTCATGAAGACTTCTTCATTTTTTCTTTTAATCTGAAAGGAAGGATGGAAACTCCTTAGTTCTTTGACTTTAATGTTATGTGATCAGGGACCATTACAAGATGGAAGAAATCCTTGTAGAATCATTAAGAAACTGAAGAAATCCTTTTAGAATTTGATTTTTTTTTTCTAGAGCCTAACCAGTCATTTTTCATACAAGTGGTGATGATCCCAAATATACTAGCACAGATTATGTGAAGTATCCTCTCTGAAGACTGTCTCTGTTGTTCCCCCACCCCTTTTGTGCTTAGGTAGAAATCTGCTGGTCTTTGCAAAGGTAATTGTGGACTCTCCACCAGAACAATGAAGGCTTTGTAACTCCATTTTTTGGGATCACTTTTGTCAGACATACAGAAGCAGGTGGTGACAGATAAAAAGAAAAAAGGGAGCTTTGTCTTCCCTCAGCTGCCATTCCTACAGGGAGGGCTGGTTTATGAAATAAGAAATAATGAAGAAGCTAAGCATGAAGCACTGCAGAGAAGTTAACCAGCAAAAGAAAAAAAAAAACATGAGCAAAGACCAGACAATGAGCAGCTGGAAGAATAAGAGAAGAGAATGCCCCATCTTCAGAGAGTACATTCCAGGAGTCCTTTGGTGCTGATCCCAAGAAAAAAGTCTGTCTCCCAGTACCAGCAGCAATGTTTGTGATATATGTAGAGCATCATCTAAAACTAAGGACAAAATGTGTTACTACCTTCCCCTGGTCTTCTTCCAGATTAGACATCTTTGGTCTAGGTTTGTATGCTGATGCTAGCCAAGTTGCCATGCTACCCTCTGGGTCAGCATCGCACAGTTTTTGGAACATTGGCCATTTCTTTATCATTCCTCCTGCCACGCAGCAGAAATTTAGGCCTCAGTCACACAGAGACATAAGAAGGCAGTTGGGTGCCCAGGGAAGCTTTGACTCATAGAGACAGTAGCAACTTCTGGCTGCTGCTGTACCACTGTCTGGTATGACTATGTGGATACAGCACTAGCTGTTATTTCTGCATCTCCATACTCCAAAGTCTGTTGCCCCAGTCACCCTACCTTAGTTACATTACTGATCACACGTTTATTTAGCAATGGTACAAAAGACTGAGAAACTCTGTAGCACTACAAAAATAAAGTACTATGGGGTGCCCACAATGTGCAGAGCACCCTGGTTAGAGTGCTACAAATTCACCTTAAAGACATACTCTCCATCCAAGGGAGCCTGTTAGCAAACTGGTTTACTGATAACCTGCTTTCCTCAAACCACCAGAAACAGCAGCTAGCAACAGCAGTCTGCAGTGTGGTTGCCCCATCACTCATCGGCCAGCAGAGTTGCAGCTGTTTAGTGGAGTGGGAAACAGCAGCTCAGTAAGAGTTGCTGCAGCCAGCAAAATTGCTGCCCTCTTATTGAGGGCTGTCAGGAAACCAGTCACTCCCCCCTGATCGGGAGCAGGAGAGTGGAGACCTCCTGTAGTGCTACATGTAAGTATCCACCCATTACATGTGGCATTTCTATGGCAGATATGCCATTTTTGTAGTGCTACAAACAACACAAACATGTGGACACTTCCCTTTTGCAATGCTATGTAGTACTACAACGGTAACTTGTGCCCAAGGTTTAAGTTGCCTTTTACTGCTGATGAATCTTCTTTCTGAGACCTATCAGATGTTATGAGAGAGGAATAACCAAACATGTTAGATCAATCTACTCCCATAGGTTTGAAAAAAATCTTTTGACTCCCATTTAGCCTCTGCAGACTGCCATTATTTACAAAAAAATCAGCCGATACATTCAACATCTACTGTTGCTGAGGAGGATTTAATACCACACTCAGAGGTTGATGGTAGGGGCAGAGAACCAAACAAGGTTGTATATGGTTCAAATCTTTGTTGCTGCTTTCACCATTGCCCCTTTAGTTTATGGGAGATTTTTGTTGTTGTTGTAGGGCTGAATCTCAGATCATTTCATACTACAAAATGGCATAAACTACAAAAATAGAAGATTCCAGGTACTATGGAAAGGAACAGAAATTATAGTAATGAGGAAGCCAGCCTTTTCTTCCATCCATGATGTTCAGGTACCTCAACCTTCCAGCCAAACTGAGTATTGTGCAAGCAAAACAATTGGAGGAGGAAGATCCTATTATTAAACCAACTGTTAACTTTGCTACATGACATGACAGAACTTATTTGCTAAATCCTCCTCCTCCTAGTTCAAGAGGACACTCAGCAGTCCATAAGAAATTTCTAACCATTTCAAAGTACCTTTTTTGTGCTGGGGGTTTAATATTATCTGCAAAACTATCACATCAGGAAGTGAGGTAAAGTGCAACACTTCCATTAACATCCAAGGGGGTTGGAAAAATAAGTGGTAAATGTGTAAACAATGACAGTCCATTGCTTACTAAACTTATGCCTTTTACTCTGAACCCTCAGCATTCAGTGGTTTTTGTGTTACAGCCAGCTATGCTGCAATGGATATTTAACATGCATTTACAGCAGTGACTGAAAGTATTTATTACCTAATAACCACATTGTTACAGTATGTGGTCAAAGCCAGCATTATAGATGTGGCCTTAAAAATAACTTTTATAAATATTCTAGCCTTAATACTGTTGAACAAATGCCTTTATAGAAAAAAAATATATGTATACAGCATAGTATTCCTATCTGGGGTGAATTCCTATTGTACAAAGTTCTTTGGTAATTTAATGGAAACTTGCTGGCAAAACACAGCTACCCAACCTTTGCTTCCTTAATTTTCTGTCCCCACCCCATTTTTTTTCTACAAGACATGAATTGTCTCAGATGAAAGAAAAACAATCCCAACATTTCATCTGAAAAAATGTGATTAAATCGCCACTGAATCCCTTTGGAGGTTTGAAATATTTATTCTTTCTTTTCTGTTTTTACATGACTCTTCGTTTTGGGTCAAAACCAGGAAGAGAAAACATTGATGCAATGTGAGATGCCCTGTTCTTAGAGTATGATTCAGAGTCCCATGAGAAAACTCTGCTGTGAGATTCCCAGACAGATTGTGCAAAAGCAGATGTGAATTACAAGGTGTACGATAAACCAAGTATCTAGCGTTTATTAACTGTCTTTCAGATAGACCTCTTTTCAGTGGTGCCTGGCCAGAACATGCACAGTAAAGCTTTGGCTAGGCTGTTCTGGACATAGGTTTGGTTTTTGTCTCTTAACTTCACATAAAAATCTCTAGGAATGAATGATGGGTAACCCAAATCTCAGTGTGCTGAACTGGAGTGGGATTTCAGGTTTGCTCCTTAAGGGAGATTATTTTCTTACAATGTGGTCATCAGCCAAGCAGCTAAATAAGTGTCTCATTGAAAGTTATCATAAGAATACTTTTGTACACACCACATTTTTTGCCCTTTCTTGTGCTGCAACTGCATGACTGTTTGCATGGGTAGGTTTTCTAGACACTTTAAAAGTCTTTCTGACTCATTAAACTAAAACTCCTTGGACCTAGATTAATTTGGCTCACAAGGAATTAAAGCATCGCATCCATGGATTCATTGGATGCAAACACAGACACTCAAAGACATGTAATGAGCCCCTTTGTCCACCAGATGGCACTGCACTTTTTTGTATTTCACCCCTTTGAGTTGCTTTCACTTTCAATTTGCTTCCACAGCTCCCTGGCAGGACAAAGGGTGGGTGGGGGACCTTGGGCTGGAGGGGCAGCACTGAACCATCCTGCTCTCCTGTGGCTCTCCTGCTGGCCAGGGCAAACTGGGCTTAAGTTGTTCAAAACCCAACTGGGCTTAAATTGTTCAAAAACCTAGTGTGTGCAAACATTGATTCAACCCTCCAAAATATGAATATACCTCCTCTGCTCGTGCTTGTAGGGAGGCAGTTAGGCGGGCCAAAGCTACCATGGAGCTGAGGATGGCAACCCAAGTAAAAGACAATAAGAAATTGTTTTTTAGATATATAGGGAGTAAAAGGAAGGCCCAGGGAGGAATAGGACCCCTGCTAAATGGCCAGAAACAATTGGTGACAGACAGGGGGGACAAGGCTGAACTCCTCAACGAGTTCTTTGCCTCAGTGTTCCTAAGTGAGGGACACGACAAGTCTCTCACTGGGGTTGTAGAGAGGCAGCAGCAAGGTGCCAGACTTCCATGCATAGACCCTGAGATGGTGCAGAGTCACTTGGAAGAACTGGGTGCCTTTAAGTCGGCAGGCCCGGATGAGATCCATCCGAGGGTGCTGAAGGCACTGGCCGACAGCATTGCAGAGCCACTGGAGGGAATATTCGAACGCTCGTGGCGCACGGGCCAAGTCCCGGAGGACTGGAAAAGGGCTAACGTGGTCCCCATTTTCAAAAAGGGGAGGAAGGAGGACCCGGGCAACTATAGGCCAGTCAGTCTCACCTCCATCCTTGGTAAAGTCTTTGAAAAAATTATCAAGGCTCACATTTGTGAGAGCCCAGCAGGGCAAATTATGCTGAGAGGAAACCAGCACGGGTTTGTGGCGGGCAGATCGTGCCTGACCAATCTAGTCTCTTTCTATGACTAGGTTACGAAACGCCTGGACACAGGAGGAGGGGTGGATGTCGTATACTTAGACTTCAGGAAGGTCTTCGATACAGTATCCCACCCCACACTGGTGAACAAGTTAAGAGGCTGTGACGTTGATGACTACACAGTCCGGTGGGTGGCGAATTGGCTAGAGGGTCGCACCCAGAGAGTCATGATGGATAGGTTGGTCTCGACCTGGAAGGGTGTGGGCAGTGGGGTCCCGCAGGGCTCAGTCCTTGGACCGATACTCTTTAATGTCTTCATCAGTGACTTGGACGAGGGAGTGAAACGTACTCTGTCCAAGTTTGCAGATGACACAAAGCTATGGGGAGAAGTGGACACGCCGGAGGGCAGGGAACAGCTGCAGGCAGACCTGGATAGGTTGGACAAGTGGGCAGAAAACAGTCCTAGTGGACTCCAAGATGAACATGAGTCGGCAGTGTGACGAAGCCATCAAAAAAGCCAATGGCACTTTATCGTGCATCAGCAGATGCATGATGAATAGGTCCAAGGAGGTGATACTTCCCCTCTATCGGGCGCTGGTCAGACCGCAGTTGGAGTACTGCGTGCAATTCTGGGCGCCACACTTCAAGAAGGATGCGGATAACCTGGAGAGGGCCCAGAGAAGGGAAACTCGTATGGTCAGGGGCCTGCAGACCAAGCCCTATGAGGAGAGACTAGAGAACCTGGACCTTTTCAGCCTCTGCAAGAGAAAGTTGAAAGGCGACCTTGTGGCTGCCTATAAGTTCATCACGGGGGCACAGAAGAGAATTGGTGAGGTTTTATTCACCAAGGCGCCCCCGGGGGTTACAAGAAACAATGGCCACAAGCTAGCAGAGAGCAGATTTAGATTGGACATTAGGAAGAACTTCTTCACAGTTCGAGTGGCCAAGGTCTGGAATGGGCTCCCAAGGGAGGTGGTGCTCTCCCCTACCCTGGGGGTCTTCAAGAGGAGGTTAGATGAGTATCTAGCTGGGGTCATCTAGACCCAGCACTCTTTCCTGCTTATGCAGGGGGTCGGACTCGATGATCTATTGAGGTCCCTTCCGACCCTAACATCTATGAATCTATGAATCTATGAAAAATAAACAAGGTTAAATGTTATACACCTATTTAATTTTATAAACCTATTTAATTATATGAGGATTAAAACCTGTGGTGTATACAGGCACCCAGGGGGTTTTACCCCCCTAACACTGAACCAATTAATTACTTTTTACATGAAGCTTGTTAAGTTCATGAAGGTGATTATATGACATCTGAAGTATTGTACCTCAGATAGGCACTGCAAATACTTAAATATTTGGCAGTCTGGGTGACTTTTTTCATATATATTTTCCTGTGGAAACATTACTGTAGATGCAATATATGCTACATTGGAGAACCATAAAGATCAGCATCTCTGACCAAGAAAACTACCTTTGCTGTTAGACATAAAAAAACAGAAAGATCATATTAACAAATCCCCATTTAGCACCTTATCTATTTTCATAGAACTGCTTTTAAACATGACCAGATTGATATCTTTATTCACTGTTATTGTGGTCTTCAACAGTGGTATGCATTTCTGTATGTATCTATAGTGCAGACTACAGTGTAGGGTCAAGATATCCAAGCTATGTTTCAACTAGCTATCTTGCGTATTAGAGATAGTCTAGCCATAGGATAATAGAAACCCACCCTGGCAAATTTACTCTGATTCTCTGACACATAGGGCAGTGGTCCTCAAAATGTGGTCCACAGAGATGCATATATGCTGTCAATACATTCATTAATCTTTACAGTCTTTTCAATTAAAAGTTTGATCTTATTGTGTGGGGGTACACAAATAAGTTTGTGGGTTGACATAGTCCCTTGGTCCCAAAAGTTTGAAACTGCCTTGCATCAGCATGCCATAAGACTTGCAAGATCAGACCACCAAACTACAGCGCTGTACAAATGCTGAACAAGAGGAATTATTTGTAACCTGTATTGTTCTTCAGAAATAGGAAAAAAGTATATGTAGGCTACTCCTCAGCCAAGTAGCACTGGGTGCATCTACATGTGTTTTCATGTGCATTAGCTTGTTTTAATGCCCATTAAAGTGTCACCAAAAACTGTGCTCTTTAAATAATGTGCATTAAGATAATAGTATCATAGTATCATAGTGCTTAGGGTTGGAAGGGACCTAAACAGATCATCAGGTCCAACCCTCTGCTCCAGGCAGATAAGTTAAGCTAATTTTCCCATTACCTCACAATGGAGGGTGCATATAGATGTGCTGGGAGGCTGCTCTGACACGCTATAATTACAGCATGTCAGAGGAGCAGACTTGATTAATCGCTGAAGTGGTAATTACTGTGTTCCAGCCAACCTCCACGTCTCATGAATCAGTGTCCCTACACTTGAAAATGGCAGCAGGGGCACTTTAACTAAAGTTCATCAAACAAGCTTTACTTCAAGCACCCCTGCCACCATTTTGAAATATGTGGATGCTGATAAACAAGATGCTGTGGCACTTTAATTAGCGCTCTCAGTGGTGCTCTGATTAAAGCACCCCCTTGCCCCCAGAGCACATGTAAGAGTGCCTGGAGGTACTAGATTTAATACACATTACCTGAAGCACATTAATTGAATCTGTTTCCATCTAGCCTGCTCTGCAACACTGCACTCCAAACCCTGCATTTTTTAACCATTATTTAGGAATTATATGGAGTAATGTTTGAAATTGTGTCATTATAATATGTCTGCTAGACTCCTTGATAATCAGTTTTGATGGTACAATATATTAGTTAATGCAAGAAGTGTTTAAACTTTAAAATTTTATTTTAAAGGAACTTAATATTGTAATGGTAGCTCAAATGTTATATAGCCTATTTGCTTTCCACAGTCATATGCCAGTCTTCTATAATAAGCAGTGTGATGATTCATAAAAATCTAAAACATTTCCCTTGGTGTTCAGTATTTTATTACATAGATGCCAATTATGTTAGAAAGGCAGACTGTGCTAGCTTGAACAGTCATCTATTATATGAATGGTTCCATTGATTGCCATACTACAGAGGGTTATGCTTTCATATATCATACTGAATAGGCTTTGTTTTTGCAGGCACTGGGGGTAAACTATTTGGTGAAAGTGCTTTCATAGCTTATGGGCACCAGCACTGTGCTTGACCTTACTCAAAGATTTCCCAAGCTTTGAATAACATAGATTTTTTTTTTTTTTTGGAAGCAAACTCTACTGAGAGGGAAAAGTAATTCATTTTACAGATATATAGTAATAGCCATTGTGCTCAAAACAATTAAGGAGAACTGAACTAAAGAAAAAGAGAATTGAAATAATCTTTGATAAAGTGTGTGCTGCTTTCTAAAAATATCTAATTCAAGTAGGCAATCAATAAGGAAAAGTCTATAGAATGCGTGGATACAATGCTGTATCTAGAAAGGTACAAAATGGTCTGGAGATTAGACTCTGCCTTTGACAATATTTCAAAATTGTGCTCTTCATTAAGAAAAGATATAGCATTTAAAAAGGCATAGATAAGTGTGACATAGCCAATGAACAACTGGAAAACATGAGTGACTCTATAACACCATGAAAATAATTGATTGTGTGCAAGATACCAACTCTGTTAACACTTCAAATTATCAGGCAAAATGTCATGTAACTTTTTTTTAATAATACAGTAGCTATTGACTATTTACTTAGTACAGAGTTTGATTTATTTTCAGAGCTGAGTCCCAAGCAGATGAAATTCCAGCTGGAAAGGAAGAGCCAGTTAAATCTGCTGCTGCATTGGACATGCAGAGACAGCAACTGGCGGTACCCCAAAATGAACTTAGCTCTAGACAAGCTAAGGGATAGAAAGTATCAGTGCTTCCTGGTGGAAACCAGTAGTACTAATAGCTGCCTATACACGTGGTTGGAGATGGAGGGGGGCATTTTATTTAGAGCAGTTTCTGGGCAGCCACTTTAATTAAAATGCCAAAACATCACATATATTAAGCTCCTGCTCATTTAAAAATGGCTGGGGGATTCTTTATCTAAACTTCATTCAACAAGGTTTAGTTAAAATGCCCCACAGCCATTTTTAAACATGTGGGGGATTAGTACATGTGATGCTGCAAAACGCTGCAGTGTTCTAATTAGAATGCAGAGCAGACTTGAATTATTCAGTCTGCTCAAATGTGTTTTAATTAGAATACATCAGAGCATGTGTATAGGCAATATATAGAGTTATTAGTGCTATAGAAACTCAGTTAGAACTTTATTTTTCCTAGTCCAATCCAAGTGAGGGTAACTCAAGTATTTCTTCCACAGTTGCCTTGAGGGCGAATCTCCACTTTAGTGCCTTTGTCCTACCTGCTGCCTTGGAGCAATTTACACCCATTATGTTCCCACAAGTGCAAATATGAACTAATGGATATTCATCAGATCAGTATCTACTTACGCCAAAACTCCCACTGAAGCTAATGGGAACTTTGCCAGAGTAATGGCCAAAAGAATAGAGCCTCTGGTGATTAGTGTTCCCTGCAGCAGCAAGCTAATTAACTCACAGTAAAGTCCCAAACCAAAGCCTTTATGCAAGTTTGACTCCCACTGAAGTCAATTAAACATTCTTGCCCCACCCCCCACAAAGAGACTGCAAGCAAGGTCAGACTATTATGGGTCCTTATTGTTCCCCTATAATTAGATGTGGAAAAGAAAAAATAAGAAGTCATTTTACTTGGGTGGAAAAGCCACAAAGCCCAAAAGAATGGTGGGAGCAGGGATGTGAAGAGCTTTCACAAACTCATCTCCATCAATTCTTTGGTGGTGGATCTTTTCTGATAGTAAAGGGATAAGGAGAAGGCTTGTCAAAGCTCTAGGGAACAGACTGTCTGACAGCATGGATAGCATTTTACATGGAATACTCCCAGCCTGAGGTTCTATTACATATGCATCCTTAACTCTTCAAGGCTGGTGAAGGAAAGATGCAGAAAAACATTTCCTTTTAGACATCACCCACAGAGTGCTCACTACCCAGGTAATATTTTCCTTCTCTTTCATGGTGTGGGGAAGGGTTGATTCATGAGAGAAAGGAGAGCAAGTGTTAGGAATCCCCTTATAATCAAGGGAATACAGAAGTCCCAGTACATACATGTCTATGGACACAATGAATTACATTACAGGTTACACAGAAGGATGGGAGATCTTGCCACATTTAGAATACACTAAAAAATATCAATTTAGATTTAAATCAGAACTTCTAAACTTATGGGGTGAGTTAAACTTGGCTCTGGCAAAAGGTAAGTTCTGACCATCACATTTTTCTATTTTATTGTAAAAATTTTATTTCCCTAGCAGCGTTAGGGACAGGGAAGAAATATTTGCCAACATAAGAGTGTATTGTTTTGCAGAGCACCATTTTGACTTAGAGATTTTAACATTTTTGTATTAGAAAGGTAGTTCACATTAATGGGGAAATGGCTTTTTGAAACTCAAAAACTTGACACAATTCAAAAATACCCAGAAACATCCATTTTACTTAAAATACAATGAGTTTAAAGAAAAATACAATGCTTTCTTTTTGTCTTGAGATTTTTAATGACCCAATATGACTGTGACCAGTTCCGCTGGAAATTCATCCATGAAGGCACATGCACAATGAAAGTGTCCTATTATTAACTAGGACAAGGCTTCATTTGCTTTTTCCTCACCACTAAATCCATCTGTTTACATGTAAACATTGCCCTCGACTTGTAACATTGCAGCATTTAATCTGACAGCTCGTCCCCCAGCTGTGGGAGAGGTGGGCAGGTTCTGCTGAAAAAAAGGATCAGGCCCCTCACTGTTTCTTTCTTCAGCAAGTGCCTGCTGAAGACAGAAGTAGTGAGGGGCCAGATCCTTTTATTTTATTTTTTTTTTATCAGAGCCTGCCCACCTCTCCCACAGCTGGGGTGTGAGTTGCCAGCTGGCCAAACATTCCCATAGCTGCAGGGGGCCTGGTCCTTCCCTCCATTGTTCCGGCACCCTACAGGGTCACTTGGGTGGGCTGCTAGTGGGTTGGGTGCTGCCCCAGCTCAGAGGCAGCACCTGGACAGATCCAACTTTTCCCCAAGCCCACCACGACTTAGCCCCATGCACTGTCCCCACCACCTTCCCATTGCCTGGGACTGCCTGCAATGGGCTGGCTTTCCCCTGGGGCAGCTCAGAGAGGTGGCAGAAAGGCAGCTGGGTGTGCTGGCAGCCAGAGAAGGAAACAGGGATAATCCATGGGGCACGGGAAGCCCACTGAGCCCAAGCTTCCCCAAGCCTGCCCAGGCTTCCAGTGCCCCATGCACCATCCCCACACCTTCTCTGGCTGCCAACAAACCCAGATGCCCTCCTGCTGCCTCCCCGTGCTGTTCCAGGAGCAAGGCAGCCCATTCCCAGGTGGCCCCAGGTGTCCTACAGACTGCAGGACCCTGCAGCAAGGAGGCCAGTCCTTGCTATTGCAGAGCCTCCAGGGCCCCCACCCATGGCTGAGGGGTGAGCTGCCAGCTGGCTGAGTGGTCCCTGAGTGGGGGGGGGTCCAATCTTTCCCTCCACAGTGATGGTGCCCTCCAGGTCCACCCAGGCAGTCTGCTAGCAGGCCAAGTGCTGCCCCAGCTCAGAGGCAGAAACCCAGCTCGATCCAACTGTTCCCTGAGCCTGACTGCTGAAAGCTTGCCAGGTGCTGCTCCCCAGGTGAGATCAGGGAAGACCTGCATTGAGCTGGGTGCCGCCTCCAAGCTGGGGTAGCACATGGCCCACTAATAGCCCACCCAGGTATACCCAGGAGGCACTGCCACCACGAAGGGAAGGACTGGGGCCCCTCACAGCTATGGGGCCACTCAGCCCTCTGGCAGCTGGCCCCCCGGCTGCAGGCAGCTCCGGCTTTGACAAAAAAGGATCAGGCTCCTCGTTGTAATATAAAGGAAAAATTGAAACAATTTAGTCCTCAGGGTTTTATTCTATGCCCAGAGCTGACCTGAGCAGGGTGTGGAGCCTGGGGCAAATCAGCCCATGCGGGGCCCTGGCCCCGCTCTAATCCCCCTGGATGCAAAAAAGCTGCTGCCGCCATTAGCAGTGGCATCTACAGGTGGGGGTAGCGAGTGGCTGGATGCAGAGCCACCTCTTTGCACAGCTCCACGCTGCCGCTGCTCCACCTTTCTCCATGGGGCTCCCCAAAACACGGGGCCCAGGGCAGTCACCCTGATTTCCCTCCCCCACCACCAGGGGCGGCCCTGTCTATGCCTCACCATTTCAATTTAATGGGAACAGAATAAACCCCCATCACATATACAATCCCCCTAGCATGTCATTTTTCCACACTGGCATGCTAACAGACTGCACTCCCTCTCATCCTTCTCCAGTTTCCTTCCCTTTCTCTTCTGCTCTTTTACAATTTATTGTTGTTCCTTCAGCCTCCTTCCTTCATTCTTCTGATTATCCTCTTACCCCATTTGCATCATTCATTAGTCTTACCCCAAACTTTTATCCCTACGTGCTGTCTCCTAGCTGAGCCACATAAAGTGAATATTCACAGTGGCAGACTGGTTTAGGGGCTAATGAAGACCAATCATCTTTACTAGGGGCTACCAAGTAAAGAATCCCATTTCCAAATGCAAAAGTGTTAAAGAAATAGTATCCAGTTTACAACCAGACATTCTGTGACATCAGTCTTTTGAAAGTAAATGAGAAAAAGGGTCATATCACGTTACACTTAAGGCATGTTAATTGCACCTCAAATATGGGTGCCTATGTATTTAAGCAGTAAAACATATGCCAAGTATGATCATATGGTAGCAAAGCTATAATTTTTCATGGGAGGAGTATCTCCAAATCGTATTAAGTGACACGTATTCAGCTATCATTGGATTGCATTGCAGAGGTAATACAGTGCAGGGTTTGGGACCAAAAATTAGCTTGTTAGTGCTAGCCCTGACATTACAACAGTGCCAATTCAAGACTGTCAGTGGTGGTGATCCATCTCACTCTGCAGATCCAGCAACATGAGCAGCATCCTCTCTTGGGCTTGGCTCCCCATACCTCTGTCCACCCACTGCTAGTGGCAGAGACTCGGTCTGTCTCAGCATACAGAAGCAGGTGCTCCTCGGATGGTTTTTGTTGGGCACATACCTGGGAGAGTGCAGGCTCTGGGCATAAGGATTGTATATCCTCACAGACAGACTGAGAAGCTGCATCACCCAGTGCCAGATCATTTTCCAGGGGGCACAGCCAGCTCCAGCCCTGTTCAGAGTAGCCAGAGGATGATCATAGTCAGCATTACCATGTGACTATTCAGAACATATTCTAACTTTTAATACAGCAAGGCAATGTACTACAACAATCTGAGATAAAACATATACTAAGTGTCCTATGCAACATATCCTGTGCCCAAAGTTCACCAGACTGCTTCAGCAGAAACCAAAAGAAGCCTTTAAAAATACCAAAGGCAGTGACAGACATGTCTGTATTATGAGAGTTGACCAATACATTCTCTGAAAGTCCCATTAAGCACAAAACACTATAACGATCTCCTATTCCTACATTATTAGTAATTATTCTGGTGTCTTTTGAAAGTCACTGTAAAGTAAAATATAAGACTCTCAAACTCAGATATTAAACAATGAAACCATAACTTATTCATGTCACTAAAGGGTAGCTATATTTTATCCAGCTCAATCTTTACTTTTGGGTAAATACAGGACCAAGCTTTGCCCTCAGATGTATGCAGATGCTTCTCATTTGAATACATGTGAAAGCTATAAGACAAAAGCCACATGACTTTACCAACATAAACTAGGGTACATGGCTCCTGGGGACACAACAGGACTTGTCATACGGGACACCTAGTATGCATTAAATGTGTGGAATTTTATGCAGTATTAAAGTTAGAAAGCACTTTGAGCAGTTGCACAATCAAGGTTACTATGAACCCTACTTGTACAGCTCACACTCTGCCACTAGACAGCCAGCAAGGAGGCCTCTTGGCATGCTGTGCTGGAGCAACTTTATCCTATATTTCTGACAGCAGCTGAAAACAGCTGAGCACAGACTGAAACACTGATAAACTAAGCTGAGGTGAGGCAAGGCCATACTAGGTTCTGGGGCCTCAGTTCATCTGACTCAGGGATCTGCTGGAAGTCATCACAGGGTTCAAACAGATGAGCTTCCTGAACTGTGTGGGGTCCACTGATGGGACCCACATTCCCATTCTGTGCCCCCCTCACTACACCCTGGATTACATCAATCTTAAGGAATTAAATGAAATTAAGTTAAATGAATAATTTTCAGTTATACTCCAGGGAGTCATGAACTACTGGGGGCACTTTATTAACATTAATGTTGGGTAGTCGGTACAGGTACACAATCCTCACATATTATTTGGGAACTGCAGTTTCCTGGAGATGATAGGACAGGAGGAGTTCACTCCTGGTGCGCTGGCCGTTGGTGGGCTGACTGTTCCACCATTGATCACTGGGAACCCTATCCACTGCTCCCTTAACTCATGAAATCACACACCAGCTGGCTAGACCCTAGGAAGGAATTGATTACTTACCAGCTGACCAGCTATTAGATGGTGTTGGAGTGTTCCTTTTGGGCACCTAAATGCACATTGAAGATCCCTCAGGCTGTGGAATATTCCTGGATTTTTGGCTGCTGCCTGCATCCTCCACAATATACGCGAGGCAAAGGGGGAAGCCTTCCTGGAAACCCAATTCAGCTCTGGATGGACCCACTACAGGGAAAGCCTTTGGCAGTTTGGGCAATGCCCAGGCCAAAGCAATGCTTCTGGCCAAGTGTCCTGGACAAAACCACTACCTGGACATTCTGATCAGGGAAGCTTTGGCTGACTACTTTCTAGGATAATGTTCTGCCATGCAGGAGGGAGTGCAGGGGACTTCTAAGTGCATGTAAACCCTTCATTTACTGTGTTTTATCTTTAATGTGTTTTTCCAAACATCACTAAACATCTTTCACACTAACTGTTGTGCTTATCACTCCCTGTTGCATGGGATTGGCAGGGGACAGGGAATGGAGGGGAACTAAGGAAAAGGAGCATTGGAAGACTCATGAGGGAATCAGGCTCCTGCACTGGGGGATTGCTAGGGCTGGCAAAGAGGGGGAGAACCAAGACAGGCTGCTAGTTGGATCAGGGTTGTGAAAGGCTCAAGTTGAGGCCTGGATAGAAAGCATGCAATAGACAAATTTAATAGGTGTGTAAACTTTATTTTTTCAAATAAACAGTGCTAAATTTGCACCCGTCATAAATATGCTGTGGGGTGGTTTTGGGTCCACCCAGATCTCTTATGTACAGGTCTCCCTGCTGGCTGGGAAGGTCCTTGGATGTCCTGTGGTATAGATGTATGCACTCTCCTCCCTTGCTTGCTTTGAGGGCCTTATGGCTACGGGCAAGCAAAACTTAGGGGCATCCAAACTCCAAGCCTCTGGGCTTGGACTTGAAAGTAGGATGCCTGGCAAAGGTTTTGGAAATATCTGAAGCCCCAGGTGTGGGTGGAGGATGTTTTCTAGTAGTAGGGTCACTTATGGTTCTGGATGCTTGGATTTGGAATTAGTTTTGGTTAATTTGGCCTTGGATACAAATTAATGCACTCGTCCAATACGAACCAGATCGTTCCCAGGAGCTCGATACTAACATCTCCATGGGCATCTGCACTAACTCAACAGTGCGGGGGAGCTGGTTGGAAGCAAATAGTTCCTGGGCTGCATCTCAAGTCTCATTATTTCTCATTATTGAAATTCAGGCACCTTTCTGTGGTGCTGTCCCCTGCTCCCAGGGTGCAGGCACTTGGGAGGGCTTCCCCATTTCCCCAGGAAAAGGAAGTGTCACCTGTGCTGTGGCATTCAGTGGACCTGCTTCTCACATCTCCACACCCTGCTTTACACCCAGTCACAGTAGGGGGTAAACTCCGAGGATTGTCACCTTGTCATGGTGGAGGAGGTTCCATAGATCTCGAGAGTGATGCCATCTGGAGCTCATGCTCCTGGTAGGGTCACCCATAGCAGGCAAGGTCAAGGGGGAGGTACCAAACAAAGAATGAGCCAATAATTCCTCAATGGTGAAGCAAGTGGAGGAAGGCTGTGGCCCCAATGGCTGTGAAAGTGGAAGAAGGCTGCAACAGAGAAGTGGCCCCAGTTGTTATGGTTCGCTATGCCACTGAACCCAGCCGCCAACTGCCAAAACTGCATGGACCTGACTGTGCACCTGAGTCCCCATGCTAAACATGCCACCTGAGGACCTATCAAGCCAGACAGATGACATCCTCGACTCCGAGGTACTAACAATGACGACAAGTTGGGGGGAAAAGGCTCCAGCTGGCTGGGATGGCTGGAGTATGGGGAAGCATACACATATTGTACCTGGTCAGCCTCACCTTGCTTCCACTGACTATCAAGTGGTAGTTGCTGGCCAGAAAAGCAGGGGGTGAGGACATGTGGAAGGTGGCCAGTCCATGGTAGCCCAAGTGGACAAGAGGGTAGTATCATTGCCTATTGTCAGGGTAGAGAGAATAGATGACTACAGGTGCCTGTTGCCTTGCTGTCATGACATGGACATACTCCTCTGCAGTGGTAGCCACTAGGGGTGTGTGAAATGGGCCGTACTCAATTCAGATTTGGCAAAATCAGGGACAGCTTCTCAATTTGTTGATTTGGATCACTGTCTTGATTTGATTTGGCCGAACCTGAATCTGAAGATTCGATGCCGATTTGGAGAATCAGTGATTTGGCAATAGACACAGCTTTAAATGTTTTTTCTACATACCTCGAGGTACCAGGCATGACTTGTGAATGTTGAGATGGTGGGGCAGATGAAGCATCTCACAGGAGCACGCCCCCCCCCCCGCATTCTTGGCAGCAGACCCAGAAGTGGACCAAAAGTACTTCTGGTCCACTTCCACTGCTGAGCATGTAGGGGACCCTCTCTGTACCTTCTGAGCTCAGAGATCGGCCATGGGGGGACACCAGGTGCCCCCCCCCCTCCCCAGACCCAGGAGGCAACAGTTGCTGAGGCAGGGGGCGGGGTCTCCCGCGTGCTCCGTGGTGGACCCAGAAATGGACCAGAAGTGCTTCTGGTCCACTTCTGGGTCCAACTGTTGACTTGACAAACAAGAACAATGCTCAGGATCAGCAATATCAGGTTTATTAGATGAGGGTGTAACTATGCAAACATAAAACAAATACAAGAAACTAAAACAGGTACAAGAAACTGTTGGTCCACATACTCACACACAAAAGTGACTGTGGGTTGGTAATTGGAGACTAAAATTGGTGGTATGTAGTCCTATCCAGGTGCCACAGGTTGATGATTGATGACCAGTCAACATCATCCCAAGGCTGGGGTCCAGAGGGAGTTGCCACCAGATCCTATGGTGGATGGCTAGTGCAGATTATGTGGTAGGGTGCTGGTCCTCCACCAGGGTTACTTTCCCCTGCCTTTTTATCAGGCAGTTCCCTTGTGATCCCTGTGGGTTCGAAGCCCAGATGGAAGAGGGACTAACAGCTGTCATTTTCTCATTGATGAGAGACCCACCTCGTGAGATGAGCAGTTTCAAAATGTCCATTCTTCTGACTGTTTTGGGTGGGGGGCTTCTTCTCAGAATTCACAATGAGGGTGGTGCTGGGTTACTGGAAATCCATACTGTTCCTAATTGCTTCCTGGAATCTTATTTCCAATTGAATGAAGAGCTGTTCCTGTGTATCACTGTGTTGATGGGTCCGTCATTTCCACCTTTGTCACTATCATACACACACACTCACAGCTTCTATTCACTCAGGGACCAACTTTTCATACAGGCACAATTGACATTACAATTGGGTTACAACATGTCTTAATGAGCAAGGGGAGAAGCAGGTTACAACATAACAAAATGGAATGTTGACATTACAAAATGGGGCTTGACATTACTTTGGTTAACCATGAAAGCAGGCCTGAAGTATACAAAGCTGGTGTAAAAATAGCACAAAATAGCAAATACTCTAATATAAAACAATACAAGATAGCAAAATTAGCGATACATAACCTGAAAGAGGCATATATATATATATATATATATGTAACACATTGCAATGCAGACTCATTTCTTTAGCTTAATTCACAAAAGATTTATCCAAGACCTTATCATATCATATAAGGTGAGGGGAGTAGGCGTAGAGAAGGAAAAGAGAAAGATAGAAATGGATGGGGGAAGGCAAGGAAATGTGGGGTCTTTCTGCTACACACTGCTGAGCACACTGGGGACCCCCCACCCCAACGCTCCTGTGGGATGTTCCATCTGCCCCACCATCTCAGTGTTGACGAGCTGCCTGGTACCTTGAAGTATGTACAAAAAACATTTAAAGCAGTGTCTATGTCCAAATCATTGAATCTCTCCAAATCAATTTGAAGGGTTCCGATTCAATCCGGAGAAATTTGCTTGATTCAATTCAGATTCAGAGGTTTGGCCACCGAATCAAGTCAAATCTCTGCCAAATCAAATCAGGGACCGAAGCTTCACACAGCCCTAGTAGCCACCATGTCTAGGAAGGACTTGTACAATTCCACAACAGATTAAAGAGATGCATATGTTTGGAGGACCAATTTCTGGGCCCTCTCTGGACCACTCACCATTTCCCTGTACCAGTTCCAGGAGCTGGCAATCCTAAATCACAAGTCTGTTCCCTCTCTTTCTCATTCTCCCTCTCCTTTGCCTTCTTGTGTTCTGTCACCATATTCAAATTTTAGTGAAAAAAATGGGCATATGCTATTACTTGATCTGTCATAGCAAGGACCTTTGCCATCTTTAAAACTATTTACTGAAGTTGTTAATTCAGCCACTGCAAAATGCATCCTGAAGTGATGAACTTCTTGGTTTTTTTCTCTTAATTCAAACCTTGGGTTGTTTATTTGGTGCCCTACCATTTTCAGAGAGTTGAAGTGAGTGACACTGTGATGCTAGTCTTACTTTTCTAGGTTTTTGTTATGTTTCTGTGTGGTTGTCTATGGATTTTTTTGCCATTATGTGTATTTCCACATTCTGCCATGACTTCTTTCGTTCCCCTGCTAGTATAGAAACCAGTTCTTCTTCTGTAGTGATAGTGTCATCAGCAAAAGGGTCTGTTTTGTACAACCTGTTTTGTGTATCTATTGGTTGATTCCAGTGTTATTCCTGGCAATTAATTCTTCAGCCTGTTGGAATATGTCTTTTTGAGATGCTATATAACGTTTTTACAACTTGTTCATAATTTGTTGGTATTTTTCTGATATTTACTATGGTGGTATTGAGTTGTTTGGTGAAATTATTTCATGTTGCTTTGAAATTGAAGCAGCATTGAAAGAGAATTAAGATTGATGTTATGACTGCTTTGATTTGTAAGACAATTGGTCTATGCTCTGAGTGGGAAATAAGTTCCACAATGGCTTTCTTACAGAATCCATCTACGTTGATATTAGGAAATCCCAGGTCAGGGTTGTAGCACTTGTTTGTAGATCTGGTTTGTAGACTGATGTGATAAAGATTCTCCAGGTAATTATTGTCATAATGTCAATATTTTTATCATGCTCATAGCTGTTTCATTGATGAGGAGGTCAGGATTAACAAACATTGCACTGGTATATTTTTCATGTGGGCTCTCAATAGCAAGATAAGCCCTTATATCTGGGGGTCATTTTCATTTGTCCCTTGGTATGTCTTGAAGATTTAGTATTTGGAAATTGCTGTCAGTGCACAGTTTGGCAATAATTCCTTGTTTAACAACTGAGACCCCTTCAACATTCAGAGACATTATTGTCAGTGCCAGCCTTAACGACCTATTATGATGCTTATGATGATTCAACACAGCTTTGACTTTGGCTTTATGTATAGCATTGATTGAGGTGGTAGGTGTGTTGTAGGACTTGCAGATTTGAGGAATCTGACAGGGGCTGTGACATGAACATTTCTTCTGTGGTCTGGAAGTCCTATGTTGCAAAAGTCTGCATTGAGCAGTAAGAGGATGACCAAAGATATAACTGCAGCTCCAGAACAGGAGAGGGATAGTCTGCCCTGGAACTTAACAAAGAGAAGGAGCTCCATAGAGAGATCTGTAAAGAGTTAAGTAGTTTCTGCTTCTTGATTGGGTATGTTTGCATTGCTGTTTTGAGTTTATTGCTATGGCAATGGCTATGGCTAAAGAGGAGGTTGGAAGCTGTCAGGGATTCCTGAGGGATAGCACCCTAAGTTTGATTGAGTTGTGGGAGCAGGCTACCAGGGTTCACAAGACCATTTGTAGGAGCCAGCTGTCTGAAGCTCCAGGACTGTTTGGGAAGTACAGTCTTCCAGAGGCTCACAGACTCTATGAGAACTCGATGCCTGGAGCCCTAGGGCTGTTGGTGGACTCAGGCTGATAGAGGCTCCAAGAGTCCTTGAGGAAATGGACACTAGAGGTCAATTAAAGGGAGAGGCACTCTGATCAACATCATACTCAAGGATCTAGCCACAGTGAGATGGTTCCATGACCAAAAGGGTTCAGTGAGGCACCTACAGACTTACTCTGGAATCCTGAGAGCAACCTCCCAAATTGATACATATATTCCACCAAGACATGGCAAGCAAGATCAGGACAGTGTCCCTGGGAAGGACTGAGAAACAAGCTCAGTGAGGAGCCACAGCTGTTGATTAGAGGCAGATTCTATTACAACAGACAAAAAAGCAAAAGACAAGAACATCTAATCTGAAAGAGCTTTTGAAAACAAAGAATCAGAGCTGTGCAGAAAATGTACTCTAAGAAGCAACATCTTTTGAAATTGAGACACCACCAGTGCCCCTTGTCCCATCATCATGTTAATTTATACAGTATAAATGTGCATGGCATGTCATGGCAATTATCTACCAAGTCCACACATTGCAAAATATATTCATTTTGCTGAGAGCTGCATTAAAATTATGGTTCACTAGCACAACGAGACAGTCCCTTTGGTGATTATTTAGTTACTGGGAGGAAGTATGCTACAAGGGCTAAAATATGCACTTGGGAGGTGAGGAGGGCCTGTCTCTGCCAAGTTTTTCTGTGTGTTCTTGAATAAGCCATTATCACTGCACTTTGGTATCCCCACCTGAAAATTGGGGATAATTCCAACCCCATGGGACGCTTTGTGAATTAAAGGGAATTCGGTATTATTTCCTACAGCGTTCTTCATGTAGATTGTATCTGTATTTATAAATGGTTCATGTTTGTCACATAACACTGGATTGAAGACTATGCATTATTATCCAGCTACTGATTACACCATACAATCAGGAAGCAGAAAGCCATAGGATTTGGTAACCAATGGTTCAGTAAGTGCAAGTAGTTGAGGAAATATGTACACAAAAACCCCACATTTTAAAATCCATGTGCATAAACTATTCACTGAACAATGGCAAATAGAAAAAAAATCCCATTAAAAAAACCAAGATTCTTTTAAACAGAAGCAGAGTTACATTCTGGGGAAAATCAATACACAATAAACAAACTGACAAATTCTCTTCCAGAAAGAGAAAAATAATGTACAAAACTGCTTTTACTATTGGATCTGAAAAAAGTACCTTCATGAACCCTGGGGGTTTTTTTTTGCTTAATTAGTCCATTCACTGACTGCACTGCCCTTATTTCTGCAGAATCCAAGTTCCTATTTGGTTCTCAACTGAAAGAACTGTTGCTGCCTTTGTTCAGTTTATATGCCACTTTACATTCCTTCAACCTTAGCATCTTATCTGGTAAGAGTGAAAAAGCTAGAGCACTACCCCCTACACTGACAAGCACACTCCCCCCTCCCACAGTTACCTATATTACCATTACAAAAAGAGTCCTTATGAACCCTCCTACATATGAGCCCAAGAGGACAACTTATAAATTGGCAGTGACATCATCTGCTAGATAGTGACTCACACTTCACGGAACAGCAAAGAAAATTAAATTTACTCTCAGCCACTCAAAAGCTCTTTCACTGAATCAGTGCGCGGCACAAACGATAATATGAGATGTAAATCCTTTTTCTATTTTAGAAAGACAAGGATTTTGTAATGAGCTGGAGTGCATAGAGCAAAATTACCATATATTGTCATTGGAACATATTTCCCCCATGGTTTTGCCAAAAAAGTATAAAATTGAGACAGAAAATAAAATAGGTGATACTACAGGCATAGAGTAGATTAGTACACATCACCAATGATATGTGACCAGCTTACAAAACAATAGATTTCATGACTGACAGCACCAGAGGACAGGTCTTTTCAATATTCTCTCTGAAGCTGCCCTAGCCTCAGAACTGAGTAGCACCTGAATATATTGCAACTTTTACGTAAGCCACTTTGCTGACAATGTGCTGAAGAAACTGAGAAAAAAGGTGCATAGCATAAAGGTTCCAAAGATCTCTTCAAACAATGATATACATCAAGACAAAAAAAACCACACTACCACAGTATTTTATTTAAACTCATCATTTTTGTTATACTTTTTAGTAAAAATTAGTATATACTTTTTAGTATAAAAGCAGTATATACTTTTACTAGTGGTATGGCACCATTAATGGGCTAGGCTCTTTGAAGAAAAATATGAAAATAAGGTCCTTAAAAGTTTGCAGTTTACCACATTCTATGTTTACTTGAAGTGCCTCCATCTATCAAGATTTATTAATAATATTTGAGTTTTTCCCTTGCCTAGTATAGACCTAAAACAACCCTGCACTCAAGTAGAAGCATCAGGGAGATTTAAGAAATTTGTGGTATTTTCAGACAGGTACATTCTTCTTGAGGCAATCAAGCTTGAGTGACACCGGCCACATCGTGAAATAACTCTCAAAATGAGAATGTATGTGTACATCTACACATTGCCCTGCGGTGATGTAGCGATGCACTACATCACTGTACAGCACAATATGGTGACATAGGGATCATATGGGTCTACATGTGATCACCAGCTATGTCGTCTAAGCAGTGCGCTCCCCTCCCATAGCGGTGATGTAGTGGCGAAATCTAACTGTGCACCATGTGCATGGTGCAGTAACCGCCCATACTGTGCCACGCTTTAGTATTTCCAGAAGGAAGTACTAAAGCATAGTGCCATAGCAACATTGCCATACAGAGACATATAGACGCACCCCACGTGTATGGATGGGATCTGAGTTAGGGCAACACTCAAGCTATAACAAGTTAATACAGCAAAGGTGACAAGCACAGAGCTGGTATCATTTAAACACCAAAGAACAGGAAAATGGTGTAAATAGATCAAAATTAAAGTAAGATACAGCCTAAATTAACTGACATCTTTCTTCAGCTCCTAATGATATGAGTTACCGTGCATAAGATGATGCCTGTGTACTTTAGCAGAGTATGCAAGTACTTTGCACAAATGTTAGGAATGAATCAAAATATTTGAGAATGTTTTGAGCAAACCTGGACACCGTTGCAAACAAACTGGCAACTAATTATGATTTTAGCATCAAACACACATGAAATTTGTTGCTGCTTATTATTTTGATAGAAAACCTCAGCTGTAGTCACAGCTTTTGTCATGAATCAACGTCCTTATCAGAGCATATAGTTGGTGGGGAGGTGACTGTCTACAAGCACTGCAAGCAAATAAGTGAAACAAAATTTCCATTACATTGTCCCCATAAGGCAACTCTGTTACGTGAGATATGTCAGCCATATCTGCTGCAATAAAATATTTTTTTCTCCAACCTTTTTTAATAAGATATGTGTTTTCATAATGCAAGGTCTATATAACAAATGCTTTGGGACAAATTAAAAGTTCCAAGAAAATATATAAAATGAATGCACTTTTAAAATCCTTTAGGTAGCTATGGAAAAAAATGGCCTTGAAGTTCATGCATAAGGTTTGTTAGTAATTTTGGATAGACATATTGCATTAAGATTAGTAGATTAAAATGCAATAATTGCCACACTTAAATCAATAATTAGTCCAAATTGTGGAGGTCCTTACTAAGATTTTATTCAACCAAAATTCTTTTCTCTTCTAGTGCATCAAATGCCCTCAAAGAAGCTATGTGGGTGAAACTAGACAAAAACTACATATCAGAATTAATGACTGCAGAAAAAAGATAAAAAACAGAGACACTAAAACCCAAGTAACAGAACATTTCTCAGAAGTAGGAGAACATTTCTCAGGAGAAAACCATTCCTTTTCTGACCTAGCAGTCCTTGAGCTCAAAAGAAATGTAAAGAACATCTTCAAACTATGGGCCTGAGAACAAAAATTCATTACTTTTCAAGACACTACGAACCAGGGATTTAACACAGAACATTGCCTTCATGGTCCTTTAAAATCTACCTGATCCTCACTAATCTTTCTGCACTCCACAAATGATAACAACCCTCTTGAATGGTCTTGCTCTTCCACTTGTCAGGTTCTCCTCTCTGCTGAATATCTCCCGTCTATTAACCACCTGATAATGTCTCTCATACCCTGTAAGAAGCAAGAATTGTTATGTGGGATATCTTTTATTGGACCAGCTGCATGGATCAACTTCAGTGTTGATTTACAGTGCAGTTGCCCAAGGCTTTGTTCTATCCCTTGTATTGTTCATGCTGTGTCAGGTTTTTTCTGTTTTTTTTTTCTCAGAGACCTAAAGAAGGGTACTTCATACCCACAGCATGTCTATATCTCTCGCAACTTTACACTTGGTAAAAAAAAATAAATCTTGACTCTCACATTTCTCTTCATTAAACAGGTAATTAGCCAAGCTATGCAAAATCAATGGCACATGGTTTTGGTAAAACTCATCATGTATTTCAAAGGAATTAAAAAAAAACAACAACAATGTCAAGTTATACTTGTGACCATTCACTGTTAGTTTACATCATACTGCTATTTTTAAGACATTATTATAAAATAGAGATAACAATTTAACAATTAAGAAAGGTTGTACAGGATGGATCAGGAATCAAACACAGAAATGGCAAAATAATCTTTCCAGCAAGCTCATAAACTTAAATCTTTTCTAAATTGTAGCTCCTTTTCTAGTGCCGCATCCCTTCCATACTGCAACAAAGCTTAAATCACACTGTAGCTTTGAGGCCTGGAACAGGGACATCACAGGGTGTCAGTAGCTTTATTCTGTGGCACTGTTAGTGCACAGTAGTCTCTGTGGCTACTTCTTTGCAAATCATCTTTATTTTGAGGTTCAGTTCTATTCAGGGCCAGATTAACACTTTAGTGGGCCCTAGGCAAACAAACTTGTGGGCCCCTACTTAATACTATATATTTGTATTACTTTTTTCACTCATAATTATTATATGTAAAATAAGCACAACTGGGCTCCTTTTTCACTTGGGACTTTAGGCATGTACCTAGTTTGCCTATGTGTTAATCTGGCCCTGGTTCTATGGAATTCAGAACTCTCTGGATTCCCAATAAGCACACATGAACATACATAAGAATGATTGTTTTAGGGTTCAGACAAAAGAAAGGAACTACCCTAAGGTCCAAGGTTTAGTCCACGGTTCAACAACAACTTCCAGTGTTGGGCTGGAATGACTCACTTTGCATCAAAAGTAGGCCAGTACTAGGACCAGGCCACTGCCGCTTCCATTTCTTATGGCATGGTTCCGTGCAGAGCAGTAGCACGGCAAAGGCAAAATCCCCCTGGTGTTGAATGTTGTCAAAGACCCAGATACCCAAGTTGGAATGAATAGCTCCATGGGCCAGATCCAGCCTGTGGGCCATAGGATTCCGACCCCTAATTTAGCCAGTTACAGGTAAAGATAACAGAATAGTTCCCAATGTAGCCCAAAGGGTCAGTCCATTACAAGAGCTAAAGGGTAACATGTAAAAACAGTCACAAAAAATGAAGCCCATTGTGCTGTTTATTTACCTAACTAAAAATACAGTTTTTTCTGATCCTCGACTGTAGGTTTCACCAGCTAAGACCAACTTTATGCCACGTGGTCTCACTTGGGGCTTTCTCAATTGTGGTCATATTATAATCTAGCTGAAGAAATAGCCTCAAAGCTTCTGCTTCCAGGATGCTGCCCCTCTTGCCTCAAGCCAGCTATGTGCTAGGCTATTATTCAGCTCCTAGCTTTTCAAACAGCCTTTTTGTTCCAGCTTTCAGGCTGCCTCTTCAGAACTAGCCTCCTCTCTCCTGACCTTGAGGTGACTCCCGATGGCTGTGGAAAGGAAAAAATGAATTGGCTGCTCAGCATATAACACAGCCACAGATTTATGTACAACCTTTCACAGCTTCACAGCTGCTTAGAATGAAATGTTTTCAGTTCTTAAACTAGAGAAAGACACAGCCTCATCACTAACATAGTCATTAGACAAATCCCTCATTAGTTGTAGTAATGTCCCACAATATATAGTTATCATTCAAATATTTACATTTAATTAGTTACTGTAAGTCTTAATTATATCTTCAAGGTTACCTCTATTGGAAATTAAAGGGACCTTTCTAAGACACTCTAGGAATGTAGCAAGGCCAAGGGGCAGAAAACTGAAAAAGGAAATTTACCAGAGGCTTCAGTTGAAAAGAAAACCACCCTCACCACTTTATTGCTTTATTGCAAGATTCAGGTTTAGCTCAAATTGAAACCAACTTCAAAAACACCTCTAGCTACATGCTTCTTCCATAGCAGCTTTACAAGCAAGAAACTCAGGAAAAAATATTGCAAACTAACCACAGTGGCAAATCAACAACTGGCTGAGCAATTGTCTCTGACTTATGATCAACACAACTGCTCATGTATTTATCTTCTCTGAGCATACCATAATTTCCCTTTAAATTGTTGACCCTAAATTAGCTCCCAGTTGGCAATGGCTCTCTGAGGGGCCTCTAAACCTTGGCCAAGAGTTTATTCTTACATGTACTCGTGGACACTACTGGAAGAGTGCATTTGGAGTTGTGGGATCACCTACAAAGAACATACAAAAAAACTTAAACATACTATCCCAGGTTTGTTAATAAAAGTTTATAAACAAGGGAAGTGCACTTAGAATGTAATTTTTAATTGTTCTAAACATTTCTGTGCTTAGTTCTTAGAACAAGAAGCCTCTTCCATTGTATTTTTATCATATGATAAGATTCTCTCAAGCCCTGCTACACATTCAAATTAAAGCTGGATAGAAACCAGGCATAAACTTGTTACACATTTTCAAGCATTGGTCTAAATTTATTTTTCAGTTAACCAGTGAATGGTGTGATAATTACTTCGCACTTGGGGCTAGTCTTACTTTCCATGTGTGGCCAGTATAAATTTATTGAGCAATTAACCAGTTAATTGCATAATATATGTAACATATAGCAGGGGCCTCAGATTGGATCCTTGCTGCAACAACCTACAAGCCTTTCAAACTTAGGTGAAAACTAAAAAGGGAATACCCATGAAGGCTATATAGAATCTCAAGCTAGAAACTATGAGGATTTATCACACAAGCTGGGCTCCAAATTCCCCTTCTACCTTATTCACATTCAGGTAGAACCATAATAAGCTAAGGATGAATTATTTTGAAGACTGCTTCTCTGTTCATGTGCCACTGAATTCAGTAGGGTACGTAGGGTAAAGTCAAGCATCACATTTTCAGGAGTCAACAGCAAAATAACTATATGTGAGTAAAAAAGCGTGACTACAACTTGAAGCTATAGAAAGCCTGAACTTTCAAGAAATCTAAATGTGTAAGGACATTGTTAAACCACAACTCCATGTGGCGCCCAATGACTAGGGAGATGACAATCCAATTGCTCAGAGAGCAAACACCAGCACACATTGCTAGCAACAGCTTTATTCAAAATGGAGACAGCTTCAGGCAAATCTCGAACAAACCAGGGAGCTGCCACGAACATTAGTTCTTTCCACATTTATACACATTGGTTCATACTTATTAACATTTACTCCACCTTTGTCCCTCCTTTGTTTCACCCATATTCCCTCCTATCTCAAGCTCCGCCTCTGTTTACTGTTTATTTCATTAGCATGGGGTTGCCTATGCATTTCATTCATTTGCATGTCTTTTTGCTAGGAGCACATGCCTAAAACTTTGACCTCTGCTTCCTTCAGTCACTTGCCGTTTCTTGCCAACTCATCTTCATCTCCAAGATTTTGCTTCTGCTTTATCTCCTAATGATAGCTGGTGGTCTGCATCCTGTTCCTTTTATACAATAAATTATATATCCTACACACTACCATTATGTTAGGAAACTGCTTGCCTAAGTTTCTCACAATGTTACTTTTAATATATTATTCTGCCTTGTGGTCAGCAGCTTTGCTGAGCCACAGATTAAAACCTTTATTCAGCTGCAAATCCAGTGCTGCCCAAGATCCAAATACAGTCACACTAACAAACATCGTGCTGCTCCATGAATTATATTGAAACAGCTAAAAGATACACTGTATGTTGAGATCAGAATTTTCAAAAGTATTCAGCATTGATTTAACTCGGCTTCCACTGATGTGAATGGAAGTTTTAATACTGTCTTCACTGGGGGATGAGTTATTTGTGTATTGAGTTCTTTTGAAAAATCCCACCCTAAAGGCTCATAAGCATTTATGCTTTTTTTTTTTGGATGGGGGGGGGGGAGGTGAGGGGGAAAGCTGTAGTTTAACAAGAAGCCTTTTTTGGTGTTGTTTAAGAATAACTACCTTTAAGTGTTTTAGATGTTTTATCTTTTTATAAAAGCATGAATTCGTGGCAGCAAAAATTATTTATCATAATTTGCTATTTATTTCAGTGAACTAATCATTATTTTGTGACACATTTTTTCACCTGTACAAGTCAGGAGTACACGTAATATATAACAAGATGACTTTCATAATGAATCAGCAGTTAACATTGTTATTCTAATAGGCCTTACTAAAGTGGCAATTAGGTTAATTACATTGCTATTATCATTAAGACTTAAGTAGGAATATAAGTGATATACTCTTAATAGTGTTCTTTCAGTCATGTTATAAAAGGCAAAAGCCACTTTGGCATTCCACATGTGGAACCCAGCTCTTCATTTCCTTGTTCACTTGTATAGTTTTATTAAAGTCAAATCCTAAAGATACTCTAGAAACAGAGTGTTATGTTAATGTCTGAAGTTCCTGTCAATGCCACTGAAGTATCTGACACTTCTACCATTGGTTAAATGGAAATGAATCCAACCTCAGCTGGAGAAGACTTTAAATTTTAAGTAGATGGCCTAGAATTGAGAACCCATGTCCTAACACATGAAAGGATTTATTCAGAGAGGTAGACACTATTTAAATAGCTCTTACCTGGCTTTCTTTACTGGGAGGGAGATTGTAAAAAATTATCTGACATACTTAAGTGGTTTCCATATTATGTTATCCGAGTGCTTCACAGTCTTTAATGTCTCAATACTCACTAAACCCTTGGAGGCAAGGAAATACCATATCTGAATGAGACTTTGAAACACTATGGCTCAAAATCATAAAGAAATTTAGATACCTTATTCCCCCTGAAATCATGGAAGGTTAGGCATCTAAATACCTTTGTGGATATGGGCTTTTGAAACTGGCATAGCATGGAGCTGAATCCATTTTTTCCAAGTCTTAGGCTAGCATCCTAAAAATTTAACCAGACCCTTCCCTGAAGCTAATTCTGTATAAAAGCTACTCAATTTATCAGAAGAATAAAAGTGTAGCTGCAACATGCCCTGAACTATTTTGAGGTGTCTATATACAGCAAATACAGCATTTGGTTTGGTTTTGGTCTTGGTTTTTTAATTTTAATTTTTATATTTTTTACAACAGCAGAATGGAAAATATCTTTTCAACTAGCAGCCTGCAATCCCTTCTGGGGCCTGAGCTGTTCTAAATTATAAATGACCAAATTCATAGATTTCATAGACATTAGGGCTGGAAGGGACCTCGGAAGATCATCGAGTCCAGCCCCCTGCCCAAAGGGCAGGAAGTCAGCTGGGGTCATAGGATCCCAGCAAGATAAGCATCCAGTTTCATCTTGAAGGTGTTCAATCAAGGCGCTTGAACCACCTCCGGTGGCAGGCTGTTCCAGACCTTGGGGGCTCGGACAGTAAAGAAATTCTTCCTTATGTCCAGCCTGAAACGATCTTGTAGTAGTTTGTGACCATTCGACCTCGTCATCCCTTGGGGCGCTCTGGTGAACAAACGTTCCCCCAGATACTGGTGGTCACCCCTGATAAACTTGTAGGTGGCCATCAGATCATCCCTGAGCCTGCGCTTTTCCAGGCTAAAGAGCCCCAGGGCTCTCAGCCTGTCATCATAGGGTCTGCTTCCCTGACCTCTAATCATGTGCGTGGCTCTTCTCTAGACTCTCTCAAGCTTCTCCACATCCTTTTTGAATTGTGAAGCCCAAAACTGGATGCAGTACTCCAGCTGCGGCCTCACTAAGGCCGAATACAAGGGGAGAATGACGTCCCGGGATTTGCTTGAGAAGCATCTATGGATGAAAGCCAGCGTTTTGGTCGCTTTACTAGCCGCAGCATCACATTGCAGGCTCATGTTCATCTTGTAGTCAATGATGACCCCCAAGTCTCTTTCTTGCATAGTGCTAGCCAACATAGCAGTGCCGAGTCTATAAGGATGCTGCGAGTTTTTCTTCCCAAGGTGGAGAACCTTACATTTATTGGCATTGAACACCATCAGATTCTCGTCCGCCCACTTGCTGAGCCTGTCCAGGTCAGCCTGGATCACCCGCCTGTCTTCTGGTGTGGATGCTTTGCCCCAAAGTTTGGTGTCATCGGCGAACTTGGCCAGTCCGCTTCGGACTCCAGTGTCCACATCATTAATGAAGATGTTGAACAGTATGGGTCCAAGGACAGAGCCCTGGGGGACCCCACTGGTCACAGGACATCACGATGAGTGACTTCCATCAATTTCTACCCTCTGGGTCTGACCCCGGAGCCAATTTTCCAGCCAGTGGATCGTGGTGGACCCAAGGCGACAATTGGCCAGTTTCTCCAAGAGGCGATCATGGGAAACCAGATCGAAGGCTTTTTTGAAGTCAAGATATATGACATCAATCTCTTCTCCCTTGTCCAGGTGGTAGGTCACCTGGTCATAGAAGGAAATGAGATTGGTCAAGCAAGACCTACCCACAACAAACCCGTGCTGGCTATCCCTTAAGATGTTGACATTGGCCAGTCCATTAAGGATGGCCTCTTTAATAAACTTTTCTAAGATCTTTCCCGGGATAGAAGTCAGGCTGATGGGCCTATAGTTAGCCGGATCCACTTTCCTCCCTTTCTTGAAGATAGGCACCACATTGGCCTTCTTCCAGTCTTCGGGCACTACACCAGAGCACCAAGAGTTTTCAAAGATACATGCTAGAGGCTGGGCTATGATGCTCGCCAGCTCCTTGAGTACCCTGGGGTCAAGATTGTCAGGGCCGGCTGACTTGAAGGTATCCAGCTTCTCAAGATGTTCCTTCACAAAGTCAGCATTAATGGAGGGCAGGGGATCACCCTCACCCGGACTTCCCGGCCCTGTAGCGGGCATGGGCGTCCCATGGGGCTGATGAAAGACAGACGCAAAGTACCTATTTAATAGGTTGGCTTTTTCCTGGGCGTCAGTTGTCAGTTGCCTCATCTGGTTCAGCAGGGGTCCAATGTTGCCCCTGCTTTTCCTCCGGCTCCCCACATATCTGAAAAAGGACTTTTTATTGTCCTTGATGCTCAAAGCTAGCTGGAGTTCAGTTGCAGCCTTGGCTTTCCTGGTCTGCTCCCTACAGGACCAGACCAGTGCAGAATAATCCTCCTTGGAGGTGACTCCCATCCTCCATCCTTTGTAGGCCTTTCTTTTTAGCCTCAGGAGGTCTGCTAGGTCCCTGGAGAGCCAGGGGGGCTGCTCTGCCCTCTTGCTGCCTTTCCTCTGAGATGGAGTAGACTTAGTTTGTGCATTGAGGATCGCTCCCTTGAGGAGCAACCACTCTTCTTGAACTCCCCTCTCCCTGTGGTCACAGTCCCTTAGGGCCTCACTGACAAGCCTCCTGAGCTTGACAAAGTCGGCTTTCCTGAAGTCAAGGACTTGTGTGTTGCTGACTGACTTGCCAGCTTTTCGGCGGATGGTGAAGGTGATCAGCTCGTGGTCGCTGTCACCCAGCTTCCCATCAATCACTAGGTTGCTGACTAGGTCCTCCCCAGTAGCCAGCACCAGGTCGAGCAGCGCTTTGCCTCTCATTGGCCCATAGACTTCTTGAGTCAGGTAGAGGTCATCCACGCACGAGAGGAAGCTCTGCGACCGCTCAGAATTTGCTGAGTAATCCTCCGAGATGTCCGGGTAATTGAAGTCACCCATGACAACCATGGTCCTGGAGCAAGCTGCCTCAGCCAGTTCCTGGGCAAACTCCTGGTCAAGCTCAGGACTTTGGCTGGGAGGTCTGTAGTAGATTCCCACCATTGTGTCCCCTGTGCTGTGTTCCCCATGGATTTTAACCCAGAGGGTCTCCAGCCATCCATCCTGGTTGCCAATATCAGCTTGCAGGGACGTGTAGCTTTCCTTAACATAGAGAGCTACACCCCTGCCCTTTTTCTCTACACGATCCCTCCTGTACAGGGTATAGTCATCTATCCCCGTGGTCCAGTCATGGGTGGAGTCCCAGCAGGTCTCCGTTATCCCTATGACATTGTAATTGTTTGCACTGAGCAGGAGGATGAGCTCTTCCTGCTTATTCCCCAAGCTCCTGGCATTAGTGTACAGGCAGGCAAGCGCCCCCTGGGGGGCTCCTTCCTTGCCCACAGATTTTACCAGGGCAGGGGTAGGCTCCCTTAAGTGCCGTGATCCGCTGGCTTTGCAAGGATTGCTCAGTGGGCCAGCAGTGGCGGTAGTCCCCCCGTCATTACATTAATACTATTCATGAATAGTATTAATGTAGGGGACATGGGAGGCAGCCCAAGGCATTACATATTGGGGGGCAAGGAGGCACAAAGACAAGTGCCACCACAATTGACAGTTTCTGCCAGCTGCAGTGCAGCAGCTAGAACTGTCCTGTGTGCCCAAGCTGCCCAGGACATGCTGTTATGCCTCTGATACATGAATGGATTTTTGTTTATGATGCTTGTTGAAACAACAGGCTCCTTAACTAAACTTTGCCCTTTATTTACTCTTTTTGAGCAACATAATTCAACCGAAGAAGGGGAGATGGAGGACTTCACATTAATGTGCTGCAATTCCTTTCAGGACAGAATAGACAGTGTTAATGCAGAATGTCCAAATGAAGGAAAGACTGTACAATTTGTTGCCATTCCCCCTATCATCCACTTACTATGGATTACTATAGTTCAGGTTCTTTCAAAACAATCAAAAGTCAATTTATCACATACACAAAGCAACTATATATGGAATGTGTGTGGCCTATTTCCTAAGCAGAACTGCACTACAATTTAATTACTACAAGTGCTACTTTAAGGTACAAGTCTGTGACAATGTAGGACTTAGAGGCAACTTTGCAATATCATATAGCTGCAATTGTCACAGTTGGAAAGAAAGTACCCAAGCATATAAATTGTTCATCCATTCCAAAGCTTATAAAACTACAGCCTAGTTAAATCCATGCTATTTATATATGACAGGGGCAAGGAACAGTTTATTAGAAAGCAAGAAAACAATTGTTCCTTCCTACAGAAACATTTTAAATAGGAGCAAACATTCTTGCATAAAAAATGAATTATGGCAGCTTGTTGACCCTGGAGAAGATTCAGGGGTCTCAGAGTTACTTTTGACAGCTCCTGTTCTCAGCAAAACGGAGTGAATGAAAAAGAAAACTTCATTAAAATTCTCAAAGTATGCCTATTGCTAGCAAATAAAGAATAACACAATAATATCTACATATACTTTTAAAATCTAAACAGGAACCAGCTGCCTTACTGTTTATCTTAAAATCCTAGGCATTCCCAACAGGTGGCCAGCCTGCTAACATCTTATCCAAATGTGTAGGCTAAGTTGTAACAGGCATTAAATCTTTATTACACCGGTAAAAAGGAGCCCCAGAAAAGAATGACAGACAGCCAGCACTGAGCCCATTTTCATCCCCTCCTGAAACAGAGGCTAACATTACTTGATCAGAATGAATCAAATATGCTCAGAAAAGTGATGCTGTGTCATAGTGTGGGTCAGACCTTCTGACCACCACTAATCAAGATTTAACTCTCAGAGGCAGTGGTGTAATGAGCCAAGGTCTCAAAACCAGAGAATTGCCCCTTTTGAAGCAACACTAGGGCTCTCTGCAAGGGATCCTCTCAGGAGTGGGAGACCAAATAAGGATACTTCCTGGGAAGCTGCAAGGAAAAGCTTTTCCCCTTCCCCTCAGAAGTGGTGTTAGATCCTGTGTGATAGTCCCCACACATGAGATGAGGGATGAGGGGAAGCCAGAGGAGCAGAGCAGAGGAGCAGCTGTTCACTGTTCCTTGCCTGCTCCCCAGACTGAGGTCCCTGGTCTGGGGAAGAAGCAGTGGGGACATGCAGTGGGCCTTTCCTAAAATGTTCTCATGCCAGCAACTCAGTTCATTTTTTTTATACTACTTCCCTTAGCCTCATTTATGCTAACTTGGGCCACGGACAGACGTTCGTTTGTACCAGTAGCAACTTCCCAGTTTAAGCTCCCTTCCTCTACCGGACCAGTCCAGGAGAGGAGCAGTGGGGCAGAGCCCACTGCTTGTTTCCCAAACCAGGGACCTGAGTCTAGGGAGCAGGCAGGGAACAGTGAGCAGCCGTCCCTCTGCCCTGCTCTGCTGGCTTCCCCTCACCCCCCTTCTCATGTCAGGGGACTGTGTCACCTGGGATCTAACACTGCTTTTCCAGGGAAGGGGAAAGATTTTCCTCAGGACTCCCCTGAAGCAGCTTTATTTGGTCTGCCTCTCCTGAGCAGGTCCCTTGCAGACAGCCCTAGTGTGACTTCAGAAGGGGTTTTGAGACCTTGCTCTTCTCAGTCCCTGTTTTCCCCGGTGCTCCATTGTACCACCGCATCTAGACCCAGCACTCTTTCCTGCTTATGCAGGGGGTCGAACTCGATGATCTATTGAGGTCTCTTCCGGCCCTAACATCTATGAATCTATAAATCCGAGAGCTCCTTCTTTTTGATCTGTTTGCAGGAAGGGGGGTGTTTTCTTCTATTAAGGATGAGATGTATCACAGTGTCAATGTCCCCAAACAGTACAGGGGGAAAACCCCCTGGCAAAACCCCCTGCCTCTTCCGAAGACTGAGGACTGCAGGAAAGCAGGATGCAATGGCTGCTGCTCCCCTTGCCAAGCCCCCCAGCCCACCTCTCACACCAGTAACTGTGGTAAGAGAAGCAGCCAGGGGGGTTGCAGTAAGAGCCAAGCCCAGTGCCTAGGCAGTCGGTGCCTGGGAGCCAAGGAGTATAGTAAAACCCCCTCTTGTCTTTCACACTGGAGTCTGCAGAGTGGGAGGAGCCAACAGGGAGCAGCGGGTGGCTGCTCCTCTCCTCCCCTCCCTATTTACAGAAGGGGTGGAAGAAGTTGCCCCCATGCCTTTTCCAGAGGTGCTGATCCCAGTCTCAGGGATGTATGGGAAACTTTCCCCTGCCTCCTCTCCTCCTCATCCCTGGGAAGAGCTAAGCTAGAAGAGGTGTACAAATATTAATTCTCCAAGGAAAAAGTCTCCCAGGACTGACTTCTCACTGGTTGGAGTCAGCTTATTTTTTCTCCTGGAATCACCATTTCTGGTCTGGGAAAAACCATATGAACATCTGGCAAAATGGTAAAATACAGACCACATTATACAAGAAACCCACAGCCCAACATACATATCTTCACAGAACCAGCAATCTCCCTAAACACACCAAGAAAGCTGTGATATACAGCCAAACCCTCAGATACCACCGAATTTGCACTGAGGAGAACACCTGGGATTGCCACCTCACAAACCTTAAAAAAAGCTTTCACTCAACCAGGACACTCTTTCAGAGAGATAAATCACATGTTTGAAAGAGCCACCCGGATACCACATGAAGAATTGCTGCAATATGGAAGGAAAACCCCCATGAATCACACACCACTGGCTATGGCATATCACCCCTCCCTTGAACCTATACAGAAAATCCTCAAACAAGTGCAACCCATACTAGAAGGAGACCCAATTCTTAAAGAGATCTTCCCAGAACTACCCATACTAGCCTTCAAACAAGTACCAAACCTCACTAACCCCATCACCAGAAGCAAACTTCCTATTACACAAAACACACCAAATGGATCCTGACAAGAAATGCAAAACCTGCCAACACATCTCCACCACCCCCACAACAGAACCATCTTACAGCTGCACCTCCAGAATTCTTGTATATCTCATCCAATGCACCAAATACCCTGATGGAAGATACTTAGGAGAGACCAAACAACAACTTTACACCAGAATGAATGTACGCTGGACATGTATTAAAGATAAGAATACCCAATTATCAATGAGGGCACATTACTTACAAGAAAACCACTCTCTCTCCAATTTCTCAGTTCTAATCCCCATGGGGAATCTACAAAACACTTTTCACAGATGAGCTCATGAACTTCACTTAATCAGCCTCCTGGGTACAGAAAATCATGGACTAAATAGATTAATATAAAACCTGCCTGACATCTGATTCCCCAGGTACTTCTCCACTATTTACTTGCTACATTTATCCCCTTTCCTCTTGCCCCTTCCACCCCAATTGTCTCTCACCCACTGACTCCTCAATTGACATCTGCGCTATTTGGCTTTCTTGCATGCATACCAGCCTCTGGCTTCTTTATTATTCATTCCATCCATGAAGAGCACACACCAACTGCAGGTGCTTCCTCAGCCCAATGAAGGTTTTTAAACCCAAAAGCTTCCTAAGAAAATTTTTTCCAAGTATTTAAGTTGGTCTAATAAAAGATAGCAGATTTACCCAAAGAACTTTGTCTACCTATATAAACATCTGTACACTTATGGTTTCTACAAGAAGAACAATATTTTTTCCAGTAGAAACTCAATGTCTGCACATGGCCTTGGTCTAACTAAAAACAATAAATGTCTACTAATGTTACTATACTGCAAGCTAAAAGGATTCCAAAGGCCAGCTCAGAAGCAACTTACACTGGCCAGCCCAGAAGCAGAAATGAGACATATATATCTTTCTTTTACCAATAGCAAAAGGTAAATCTGTCAGATATAGGGACATAATTGCCAAGGTTTGTGTATGAAAAGGATATAGAACATTCCTTTACACACCCATGGGCAGTAAAGACACTGTTTTTTATGGTACTTATCAACATACATTCCAACAAAGAAGGAAATCGTTTCAGCAAAATGTTTAGCTTTGATAATGACAGCATACCCTTTTAATTCACATATGGCCTCTGCCAGAATGATTAGTCAAAGGGAGCATAACCCATAGGCATCTTTTTAATATGGCCACAGCTGCCAAATAGAAACAGAAACCCTTCTGTGACCAAGATGGATTAATCTTGAATTGAATGCAAGATTCCCAAATGCAGTTTTGCTATAGAAATGGAAATAATATGTTGTGATTTGGGGGGAGGGGAGCAGTGTGGGGGAGAGTTGGGAACAATATTTCAGCTTTCTAACCCTCTTTGTTCAATTCCTTATTAGAAGGAAAACTAAGCAGGCAGACAGGATGTTCTTGGCTAGCCTATTTTGTTCTCAGTTTGTATGCAGTTCCTGTCCATCTTGAAGAAGATAGATCAGACAGAACTCCCTCCTCCCTCAAACAATAGTAGATATATAAATCTGTAAGTCTACTTTCATAGCTCTAGATGACTTACAGTTATGGGTTCAAGCTACAAACCATTGTTAATGATTTCCTTCTGGCACTGCTATTCATGTACATCTTCCATTAGTGCTTAGAACTTTTGGTCCTTTCCCTAATTATGATGCACCTCCAAAATTAACACCCTTCTGTTTTCAGATCTGGTATTTAGTGGACCAGCTGATTTTTGGTGTTCTACCCTATCGAGCTTGTCAGTAACATTGGGAATAATAAAGGAAGGTTATCAGAATATAGTGCCTCCCTCTTATTCACAGGCTCTCGTCTTAGCTTTTAGATGCCTAGCAGTAGTTAGCATATATTTTATACAATTTACCTTTAAGTTTGGAGCTATTAGTTACTGAGAGAATCACTTGCTTTTATTTTGTGTTTAAGCCTTTTGATATTAGTTACAAGACAGGTGTTGCTATCAGCTGTCTTTGATTAGCAAAAGCATTTCTCTTCCTGCCAATTGACTCTGATAAGGAACTGCTCTATTACAGTGTTTACATGTAAATATTTAAGGGATAATGTGCTACTCAAGAATATACATATAGCTTTGTTCATAGATTTTGTTGCTGCAAAAGACTTTTTTTGTCTCTGAACTATACCTTTTACATAGCAAAGAAAAAATATATTTCCCTAACCTATCCCCCTTTGCTCTGAAGCAGGAGCCTATAAAATATATTTTCTTCTTAGATTTGCCAAAGCTATTTTTCCCCTTTGGGTTCTTAAACTGCACACAGCGCCATGTAAAAAATACTTAGTCTGATTTGCAAAATCTATTTCCCCCTTTTGGGTCCTTAAACTGCTGTTCCAGAAGTTACATAGTTATTTTCACTCAAACTTTTATTGTTTCTGGGCCCCTGGCCACCTGTTTTTATTTTCCCCTCTTCCACTCTCTTCCTCTTGCACAGAAGGCTACATAGCTGCCCATCAGAAATGTTTACATGTCATGGAAATTGCCTGAAAGAGATTTTTTTTAAAGATTTCCAGTCCCCAAGCAAGAGAAAGCAGAACTGTTTCTGGTATGAAGTGGCCAGGAAGTAAATGGCAGTCTACTGAAACTGATCACAAAGCTAACTTGAAAAAGTTCACAAATAAAGCTTATTTCAAGTCCATGAGCCTCAAGACTGCTTAAAATAAGGCTTAATACATTCACCAATCCTTAACTTAGGCCTTGTGTATCCAGGGAAATGTTACAGGTATTGGTATACCTCCATTAGTGTTAATGTTAAAAACTTACAGGTAGGTGTAGGCAGTCTCTCTGTCAATCAGTGCACTCTCTGCAGGCTCTAGGGACAAGTGAGCAAACCTCAATAATCAAGGCCTTTGATATCCATCTTTTCAGTCTGCATCTTACAAGATCTTGGATGTCTTTTGTCCAAAATCACTCAATGGTTACATTATGTTATTTCAGTTCACAGGCAAAAATTATAAAGCTTTTAATGGAGACCATTGCATTAACTACAATTGCAGTATTTCCATTATTCTGTAAACTACAACTGCTGTCTCTGTTCCTCAAGGCAGTTTCATTTGTAAATACTAAAGAAACTGTGAAACAGTCCAGTCTACAGCAAAATACAATAACTATAAATGCTGAAATCCTGCACAAAATCAATGACCTGAAAGCTTCAAATAAGTTCCTTTCTGTTCAAGAGAATAAATTGTTGCATGCAACTGTGAATTAAAATGCAGTCCTGGAGATTAAATTTCAAGTTCAATCAAATTTACATATATTTAAATATAATCCAATTTAGCTATTAGGTACTTGCAATTATTTTTTTCTCTTAAGTCATAATTGCTATTTGATATTCTGCTTTTCATTTCCCTTTAAATATAACCACATTGTAAAACATTTTGAATCATCCTATTTGTCACTGGAATACTGTCATGTTATATATATTCTGCTCTGACCTCTTGATCAGAAGGAGAGATTACTAGAGTGTATGGAGAACAGCCACTTTTAGATTAAAATATCTACTTTAGAATGCTGTATCTTTATTGTACTTTCAAGTGTAATGTTGAAAATGGAGTGAATCAAGCAGTTCAAGAGTTTTGTGTTTAAAATACTCCAAGAGTGGGTTATGGGCCTAGAAGTTCAGCTCAGTCATTGACATAAAATAATGTGAAAATTCTACATGGAGCAAATGTGTGTGCCGGACCCATTGGTGATATAAAATAGAAGTTTCACCTTTGATATAAGAAGATTGAAGCTTTAGACCAATATCTTAAGTGTCAGAGAACTTACCCAGGAAGTGGAACACCTTGGTTTTAGGCCCACCTCAGCATAAGGAGACTTAAATCCAGGGTGCCTTCTTCCCGGAAGACTGCCTAACGCTTAGCCATTGTCCCAGCTACTAGGTTACTCCAGTTAGGGATGTCTTTGCCCTTTCTGTTGAAAGTACCTCACTCAACTGTCAAGAATGCAAGAGCCTTGAGGTCAGAAGAGCAAGCAAAACCTAACATGACTGTTGTCTACATGCGTCTAGGAAGGGGTCATCCTGACTTCTGTTCTACTCCAGTCCAGTCTTCATGAACTTTGCATATCAGAGTGATTACATTACATTATCTCAGTTGGTAGGTAAAAATTATAAAGCTTATTGCTCAATATATTCATTGCTTGAAAGCAGAAATAACCCCTCTTTGCAGATACTTGCAACTGTGAAAAACACATTTTATCCCCACAAGAAGCTTTTTGTTCCCAGGATGGCTCCTTGTAAAGAGGCACTGGCTCTAAAAGTAACAATAGGCTTATATTTCTTTCTTTTAGTTTCCAGCAGAAAAACACTGGAACACCTATCATATACAACAGATTTTACATTTACTTGTCACAATTATGCACAAGTATTGTGAATAAAGGGGCAACAGTGTCATAGCTAGGGCATCTCACTATGACTCCAGAGGAATATGGGCAAGCCTTATTTTGGACCCAGGCCAGAGGTTGCCCCCAGGTGGATCCAGCTGTAAATTAGCACCTGGTCATTCAGGCAAAGGTGATGGGCGAAGATGCCATTGGTACATGTGCCATTGGCTACAGAAACTGGTGCACCTTAGCCATACTAGCCGTATGGCTCATCAGGCTCAAATGGACCTTTGTTTTGATTGTCCTTAAAACCCACACAAGTTATAAACCAAAAGTAAAGATAAAATGACAAAACAATCAAAATCCTAATACAAAGTAATTAGCCATTTGCTGGTATATTTCCAATAAAAGTTTACTTAAAATATACTAATTTTCATGAATTGTATTTATCCCCATTATAACCTTGCATGAGGTAATGAATTTGACTTAGCGTAAATATATTTTTCTTAATATCACTCCTCATTAATATTTTCTACTTCAAAGGACTGAAGTAGTTCATACAGAGTTCAAATGCATATGGTTTGATTTCACAAAAAGTATCTTTTCTTTGAGTGTTGCCACTTACTGCATCACTTCACCATGAATTAAACATGAGTTCATGATAAAATCATCAAAATGCAAAAACAAAGAGATGGTAGCAGGATCAAAGGCACCTTCTAGTTGCTAGAGAAACTAAAACGGCAAATGAATCTGAAGTACTTGCACAATCTCCTAGAACAACTATACATATAGAGCATGAAGAACTCTTCTACTCCTGTCAGTTTCACTCCTGAAGTAGAGAGAGACTATTTTAGTAAATACAGTACTCGTAGAAGGTACCAGATTAAGAGCTTCAAGTTCCAAGGGCCCAACTTTCAAATCTTTTTTGGGAAGAGCATTTTGGGCATCTTCAGTCACTGCCAACAAAATGTATCTACATTTTTAAAAACAACTATTGACCAAGGCAGACAAGGTTCCTTGGGTGAATTTGATATCTTTTATTAGACCAACTCAAATAGTTGGAGAATATTTATTAAGCAAGCTTTCGGGTTCAAAAACGCTTTGTCAGGCTAAGGAAGTTTCAGCAGTTGGTGTGTGCTCTTCCTGGATGGAATAAAAAGTAAACAAGCCAGGGGCTGGGCTGGGCTGGACTGGGCTGGGCTGGGCTGGGGAGTAAAATATATGTCACTGTTGAGTTTGGCTTCTTTCTTTTTCATGTTGTACTGTTTCCATTTCAGACGGCTGAATTCGATATCTTCCATGTTGCAGGGGTTTAGGTTGTAGCCGTGTTGGTCTAAGGACATAGGCAGACAAAGTTCCTTGGGTGAATTTGATATCTTTTATTAGACCAACCCAAATAGTTGGACAATATTTATTAAGCAAGCTTTCGGGTTCAAAAACGTTTTGTCAGGCTAAGGAAGTTTCAGCAGTTGGTGTGTGCTCTTCCTGGATGGAATGAAAATTTTCTGAGCATCCAACTGTACACATATTAATAATAACAGGGTGCATCTACACAAGACATGTTGATGCACATTAGCCTAATTTAATGCGCAGTATGGGTGCACGTTTATGCGTGCACACCCTTACTGTGTAGTAAAAATGGCTAATTGCGCCTAAATTTGATATTAGCAAATACCATCGCCACAGGGGTACGTGGCAGGGTTGAAGGGACTTGGCACTAGATTTAGTGCCAAGTCTCTGCATGTGTAGACACCTGCCCAAAATTGCATCTACACATGCATTTAAGCGCAACTAAATTTATTGAGCATTAAGCTAATGCACAATAAATTTAGTTGCACTTAAATGCATGTGTAGATGCACCCACAGAGTATAAATGCTAAGTATTCTTTTGTAAAGATTTCAGGGTAGGCATTCAAAAACTGAGCTACCACAGCAATTTTGAAAATGCAGTCTGTTATAGCTAAACTTACATAGAAACAGCATTAGCTACTTTACCATTGTCTTGTCTATGGAAGTTTTTGAAGATGCTAGCTGAAATAGTGCTTTAAGTAATGTGGAACCTGCTCAGTAGGAAATAGACTAACACTATTTGCTACTTGCTCATTTCACACAGACCACTGAACAAACAGCAGATGGTAATGACTTTCCGTCACTGCTGACCTTCTGGGATTTGAAAGCAGAAAGACTGGATCCAGAGCTATCAAATCCCCCATCTCCATGCCAGGAAATAACAATTCTCTCTTTTATCAGACATCAGTCAAACCATTCATTCAATTAATAAAGATAGTTTGGACCTGAATATAGGAAGAATTAAAAAAAAGAAACTACCAATATATTCAAATTCATTAAAAAGGCAATACTCAGTCCTTAGTAGAGGACAAGACTGTGCAACCTTAAAGAATAGAGTGACCATTCAGTAATTATTGGGAAATCTGGTTGAAAATGGTGACCCCTATAGGTTCTTACCAAATTCTAACAAAACTATTGAAAACCTCTTTTGATCAAATGCTTTTCTATCACAAGGTGTTGATATGCTGAAAGTAAAACAGTGTGTGGAAACTTGTCATCACTGACTAAAATAATTTCATAGTTTCATAGTTGGTAGGGTTGGAAGGGCCCTGAGCAGATCTTCAAGTCCGACCCCCTGCCATGGGCAGGAAAGAATGCTGGGGTCAAATGACACAAGCTAGGTGATTATCTAGCCTCCTTTTGAAGACCCCCAGGGTAGGAGTGAGCACCACTTCCCTTAGAAGTTGGTTCCAGATCCCAGCTGCCCTGATTGTGAAATAGTGCCTCCTGATGTCTAGCCTGAACCTACTCTCAATCAACTTATGGCCGTTATTCCTAGTTACTCCTGGTAGTGCTCAGGAGAACAGGGCCTCTCCCATTCCCCGCTGTACCCCTCTGGTAAGTTTATAGATGGCCACCAGATCCCCTCTCAGCCTTCTCTTGTGGAGGATGAACAGGTTCAGGTCTCGTAGCCTCTCTTCATAGGGCCTGCCCTGCTGCCCGCTGACCATGCAAGTGGACCTCCTCTGGACCCTCTCAATGCTGTCCACATCCCTCCTGAAGTTCGGGGCACAGAACTGGACGCAGTACTCAACTGTGGCCTGACCAATGTCACATAGAGAGGGAGGATCACCTCCTTGGAACTGCTCGTGATGCATCTGTAAATGCATGACAAGGTGCGGTTAGCCTTACAGACCGCGTCCTCACATTGGCGGCCCATGTTCATCTTGGAATCAATAATGATCCCTTTCTGCCTCTTTGCTGATGAGAAGGGAGTTCCCCAGCCTGTAGGTGTGCTGCTGGTTCTTTCTCCCTAGGTGCAGTACCCTGTACTTTTCAGTACTGAATCCCATCCTGTTCTCATCCGCCCACTCCTGTAACCTGTCTGGATCTAGTTATAGACTGTCCCTCCCTTCTAGCATGCCCACCTCTCCCCACATCTAAGTTTTGTCCTTAAATTTGAACAAGGTGCTTTTCACCCCCTCCAGGTCGAAAATGACCCGTCCACCACCACTCTCTGGGTGTGGCCCTCTAGCCAATCTGACTGTGCAACCCGTCTGACTGTGTACAGTTACCTGGGTCCTCCTTCCTCCCTTTTTTGAAAATGGGGACCACACTGGCCCTTTTCCAGTCCTCTGGCACCTCTCCAGAGCACTACAAGTGCTCATAAAGCCATGCTGGGGCCCTGCAATGACCCCTGCCAAATTCCTCAGCACCCTGGGGTGGAGATCATCTGGACCTGCTGATTTAAACACGTCCAGCCTCACCAAAAGCTCCCTAACTAGGTCCTTCCTGACCCTAGGCCTGACAGTGCCTGTCCTGAGTCCATCCGGAATCCCGATGGGGGAGATGTCCTGGTCCCTGCTCAGAAAAATGGAGACAAAGAATGTGTTAAAGAGGTTAGCTTTATCATCTGGTGCAACCACCAGATTGCAAATGGACCCCAAATGGATAACGTCCCCCCACAGACACACTAACCCCACTGGATCTGTCAACCCCCTCACCCCACAGACCTGCTAGCCCCTCTCCCATATCCTGCCTGTTTCTCCCCCAACCCTGACATATTTAGATTGCATTCCCAGCACAGCTCACAACACTGGCAAATATGTGCACAAGTCATTCCACTTAAAGTAATCTGCATGATTGTAGATCAGGTATGGCAAAGGGCTGAACATAGCCTAAGGTTCATCAAGAATTCATGCAATCCTGTCTATATAATTACAAATTAAGCTATATCATAGAGTACAAAGTAGGTTACTTATCTCTCTTTTAATGCTACATTCATACCTAGGCTGTGCCATTGTAAAGTTTCATGTGGCCTCTTGACTTTGATGAACCCAGCAGATTCCAGGCTAGTGTAAAGAGTGGAGAAGCCACCGTCAACTTTTCTCAGCATTTCCTTTTGGGGAGATACTGAGGAAATGATCCTTCTCTGATCACAAGGGCTGCCATTTGAGGTATACTGGGATGTATGCAGGGTATTTTTGGCTCCTGTCCATCCTGAGTAAGTTGATAAGCATCACTCGAAATATGACTTTCAATGCCTGAATCATGAATCATCTTAATGATAGCAGACATCCCAAGGCATAACATTTATAATGGACAGACTAAATATTATCTTTACAATTTTCATGTTTCAAAGAAGAGGAAGAACTAAAGCCAACATTTTTAACATTAACCCTATATTAATATTAAGGTCGAAGTACTGTTAGCTTTGTGTATTCATCATTTTACTATTCTCACTGCACTTGATTGAAAGTTATTTCAGAAGGTAAAGATTAAAATGACCCAGAACTAATTGAAGGTAGATTTAATAAAAGCATCATCATTGTAATGAAAATACAAGTGCTTCATAGTAATGCTGAATAATGTTTAGATTATTCTACAAGTTCATGTTGTTTTACCTAATTGGATTCACTGCCAAATAATTATTTAACTCCTTAATTTTGCACTACTAAACAGAACTGTGAAAGCCTAGTAAGAAATTAATGAATGCTCCAGTCAATAAAACACATATTTGGAACTTGATCCTGCTTATACTGGAATCAGAATTTCATCAGACTCCTAAATGTGCAAGGAAGAGTTCTCCAAGTTATGTTTAATAGTTAGTTCAATAATGAATTACATACAGGCCTAGCAGACAGTAGGCAAATGCTAAGGAAGCAAAGAAGGTGAATGTTTTATCCACTTCTTTTCTGTCATCAAGCAAGCACTTCGGATGCATTCATTCTATTGGTTGCCTTCTATACTGGTTTTCTGGATCAGACCCCTTAAACTGTACTATTTGGTTATATTCCTTACCTCCCCTTCTCCAGTTCAGTCACAAAGGATGTCAGCTTGATGCAGACACTGATTATAGTGTCCAGAAGTCATGTAATTCAATTTGCATAATCAGATTTCTGTATGCAATCCCACCAACATTGGTGGGGTTCTATGTGAGTACAGCAGGTTGCCTGGAGAAAGTCAAGGTCCAGCTTTGCACAGATTGGGACTATGGAATGTTAGAACCTTCCAAATACCTTCTGTCATCCTTGGCAGACAAGGTTCTTTGGGTAAATTTGTTTTATCAGACCAGCTCAAAAAATTGGAAAAATTCTTCATCTGTCATCAAGCAAGCTTTCAGGCACAGATACCCTTCATCAGGCAGAGGAAGCGTCTACAGTTGGTCGGTGTTCTTCCCGGATGGAATAGTAAAGCAGCCAGAGGCCAGTACATATACAAGAAAGCCAGTCAGTAAAAATATAAATTCAGGTAGTCAATGGGTGAGAGACAGGTGGGGGAAGGGGAATGTAACTGTAGTCCATGGGTGAGAGATAGGGGAGAGTGAAAGGGGAATGAATACAGCTGGTAAAAAGTGGGGAGTCAGTTACCTGGGGAGTCAGATGCTAGGCAGGTTATAGTGTGTCATAAATCCAATACCTATATTTAGTCCATGATTTTTTGTATCCAGTAGATTGGTGAAGTGAAGTTCACAGCCTCATCTGTAAAAAGGGTTTTGTATATTCCCTTTGAGGATTAGAACTGAGAGATTGGGGAGAGAGTGTTTTTTTTTTTTTGTGAGAGGTGTGCCCCCAGAGGTAACTGGGTATTCCTGTCTTTGATAGATTTTTGGTGTGCATTCATTCTGGTGCGCAGTTGTAGTCTGGTTTCTCCTACATATTTTCCATCAGGGCATTTGGTGCATTGGATGAGATATACAGGTTTCCTTCACTGTATGTGCGAATTCACTCTTATGCAATGACCCTTTTTATACCAAAAATTCATTATACGCAAGGTAAACTCACTCTTATGCGATCGGTGTGGTGGGTACCTGCAGTCAGCTGCTTTGTGCAGTGCATTGTGGGAGTGATACACACCAAAATATAGTCTCTTGTGTGGATCTGTGCTCCTCACTTGTCTGCAACATGTTTTTCAGTAGTTGCCATCCCCATTATGGTAACATTCACCACCACCCTGTGTTTGTGTGTACTGTCTGCTATTGCCAAGTACCAAAACTGTCTTGTAGAAGTGGTAGAAATGGGCCTGGGGGGTCAGTACAGTTGATGTCTTGGAACATTTCCATATTTGTTACATTGTGAAGTGTTTCCTTTACGCAAATTTGAGTTATGCGCCATTTTCCAGGAACACAAGTATAACTTAAAGCAAGGGAAATCTGTATTACATTTCTGGAGGTGCAGGTGATTCTTGTTGCCCTATGCTTTTTAATGTTCTGAAGGAAGACTCATGTAATGAGATCTATAATGTGCTTTGAAAATTCCCATTCCCTGACACTTGGCAATCAGTGAAATAAATGCTCCTTTTCCTAAAGATCTTCCAATAAATACCAAATTCAAGACAGAGACAGAATGATCAGGTAAAGTACAAGCATCAGATTTTCAGGAGTTTTTCCAGAAGAAAAAAACTGAGAAAGTGGTAAAAGTACAAAGCACTGATACTACCTCCCAACTAGCCCTGCCTATGTAGGTAAGGGTGCTGAGTGTTGAATCAATTCAACATAATGTTGGCCAAACCAATGTTGGGTAAAACATTAAAATATACTTCTGCTTAGACTAAGAAACAGTCCAATTAAATAAAAAATTACCAAAAACCCTGAAAGTTGGACAAAAAAATTACTCTTCTTTCATATCCATCTTTTATTGTGTATGGGACTAATGGCCCAGTTTCTAGAACTTCCCTTGCAAGCATCAACAGCACAGTGCCAAATGTCCTCTTGAAATTAATTTCCTAATGTTCCATGTTTAATGGTTGCATACACAAAAGTATTTGGTCAAATAAACTTGAAAATCACTGTACAGATCTACAGCAGAAGCTAACAAGCAATGCAAGTAGCAGCCTGGAATTACAGAAATCAGGTAATCCTAAGTGACTGAGTAACCCAACTATATACCAGTATTTTACTATTTGAGTTATGCAAAACTGCTATTGAGTGTCCAGGAATGTAGCTGTGCACTGAAATGTTATTTCATCTTTCTAAATGTATTCGCACAAGACTTTCAATAAAGCACTTGAACAGAAGAATAACATCAAAATAAAAAACGATGTGTTACTTGTTGAAAGGGAAGGATATTTAAGCACTTGCATCCCCTCATTCAGGCTCTTATATAGTAATAGGAACTGCTGAAATAAAGTCTTTTTACAATCCCTGGTGCATTAAACAAAATAAACAGACAGAAGCATTTGCTAGCACTCTTTATTTCCCCCACTACAGCTTTTAAAGCAAATTTCCAGAGAACTTTAAGGTTATTTTGGAAGCTTTGTGAATATCAGAGAGATGGCAGAATCATACTAACTGCCCTCTTCCTGCCCTTAAGTAGCAGTAAAAATACATTCATCTACCTCCTGTATGGCTGACTTACCTTACTTAAAGTATTGACCTCACTAAATGGAAACCTTGAAAGTTATGGCTTGTTAAAAATGCCAGTGCCTAGATAATACAGCAATTGGCAGTACATAAATTCCTTTTGCTGGTTAGATAATAATTCTAACATTGGATCTGAGCATTATACAAACTATTATTTACAAAGAGAAAAAAGTAGGTTAGTAGGTTAAATTTTAATCACATGCATTTTAGTAGAAAACCAAGACAGGAAACACTCTCTTTAGATACTAAAATCCCCAAGGTTTTTGGATATCTATTTCCTTGAGGTAGTTTGGCACTTCTTTTTCATTCTTAACAATATGACAGTCCTAAAATCAAACACTGGCAAGTTGCATAACAGGTGGCAAAAAATATCTAGAGGGTGAGATAACTCCAAAGGAGTGGAACTGACTATGGCAAATAGCCGTTAAATTGGCAAAGGGAGGTGAAAATGGAAATAATCAACTATAACCTGGATGGTGGAGTGCACAAAACTCCAGAGTATGGTCACTTTTTCTGACTTGATTGGTTTATCTTGACACCACATTAAAAGAACAGTAAAATCCTACTTGAATGGTTTTTCTTTAAGAAGAGAAGCGAAGTGAAACCCTATGCCATATTGACCCCATGGAAACTTGGAATAACAATGCTACATCCCTCCTAAATGGTTAGAGTGAGGAAAGGATATGGTTATTGTAATTTGTGTAACAGTAATACCCAGAGGTGCCAATTGTGTGTGTGCATGTGTGTATTCTGCTAGGCACTGTGCAAACACCTAATTAAATGCAGTCTCTGCTGTGGAAAGCTCAAAATTAGGGACTGGTCTACCTGTACAGACATAGAAAAGACTACAATCTCCATTCATTTTTCAGATGGGGAACTGAGATATTAAATAGTTTGCCCAGAGTCAAATGCAGTATCTGTACCAAAAAAAAAAAGGAACTGAACCCCAATGTCCCCAACTGTCAATCAATCACAAAGCTATGACTGGATCTTAGAACAGCATAACAACAGAATTAGTTGTTCTTATCACAAAACTCATTATAACATTATACAAAGAAAGACAGCAACATTAATTCAGAATTTATGTTAATTTGTGAAATTATAAATTGTAAATTCATTTTATATACTGGGATGTTTCTGAGGAAATCTGCAAGAATGATCACAAGAAGTTGACTTTTTCAGTCTAATTCCATTGAATTCACATCAGGTGCTTGAGAAGGTCAAAGAACAAAAGATAGGGAACCAAATTCTGTTAAATGAAATAGCAGCTATTTGGGTGTGAGCTTTACAAGTCAGCCAAAGGTAGGGAAGTCATGGGAGGTATTTTTAATTGCCGTTAATAGGCTTCACATCAAACTCTCTACAAGACAAAAAATGGGAAACTAATTTATAAGTAAAAAATAACTTGTCAAGTTACTAGATGTTTGAGGAAATATACAGCAAGTATTTTGTTAAAATATTTATCACAACTAGGTCACTGATTTCCAGAATTGCTAATATCTTGGCATAGACTTGGATTACTCCATACACATCAACAAGGGTAACACCTTTTTCAAATGCATGGATTTTATTCAGCTTTATGAAATAGACTCTCTCAAAGTTGACAGTTTCTAAATGTACAGTAGTAAACACACTTTCACCTTCTGCTCCCTGAGGTCCTTCACTTTGCTGGAATATTACTTCAGGTACCCAATATACTCAACCACTTATTCCCACTGGATTTTTTTCATATATGAGGCTTTTAGATCTTATTAATGCTGTTCACAATCATAAAATATTTATTGCAATACAGAGACGTGCCAGGATTCAAGAAGGTCAGTCTCACATTAAATTTTGCAACTTTCATTTTCATTATTATTACTTTTAATTTATTGGTAACTTTTGGAGGGGGTGGGAGGAAATTTGATTTCCCAGACATGCTCTAAATGATGAAAAATCATCATTTACCCCCAAAGCACCCTCATGTTTTACTCATCTGTCAATTGTGGGTACATAATGCATAAGCAAGGTAAAATGACTTTGGTCATAGCGTCAGTTGCACTTCTTAAAAGGAATTCAATGAGGGGCCTTTTTTTCTTTCAAGTTCCTTGCTTCCTGTTCTTAAAACAAAGCAACCATTTTAAAGTAGGATTAAGCTAATGTGGTCATATCATAGTGTGATTGAAAAGAAGATTGCCTTTATGAAAAGTGGATGAAATTTATTATATGGCATTTATTATGTGGCATATATACAGGGCCATACTGTCCACTGGTATAAATCAGCAACGTCTTCATCAAACACAGCAACAGTCATCACTATAATTACTGGTGCTCAAGAAATAGCAGAGGTGGTCTCATATCATGGCTTCACCTTAATTCTTGAAGTCAGTTGAATTGTGCTGATTTACATTAGATAGAGATCTTAACCATAATCTTTTCAACAGAAAAAGTGTTCCCTTGACATGCCTAGTACAATATAAAGCAATCCATTTAGGCTCACATTCCAAGTGTTTCTACATGAGATTTTTCCTGTGGAACTGCCTAATTAGCTCATCAGTAAACACCACACATTTACATGTATGTACATGTATCTACATAGCATCCACACCTGAGGACAGGCTAGTGATTCAGGCTGACTTGGATAAGCTTAGTAAGTGGGCGGACAGAAACCTGATGACGTTCAATACTGATAAAGGCAAGGTACTCCACCTCGGGGAAAAAAAAACATGGCATACTTATAGGCTTGGCAGCACTATGCTTGCTAGCACCACTGCTGAAAGAGACTTGGGGGTCATGACTGACCACAAGATGAACATGAGCCACCAATGCAATGTCACAGCTGGTAAAACAAACAAAACTCTGGCTTGCATCCATAGATGCTTCTTAAGTAAATCTCAGGATGTCACCCTCCCACTGTGCTTGGCCTTGGTGAGGCCGCAGCTGGAGTACTGCATCCAATCCCGGGATTCACAATTCAAGAAGGATATCAAGAAGCTTGAGAGAGTCCAGAGGAGAGCCACTCACATAATGAGAGGGCGAGAGAATAGGCCTTATGAAGAAAGGCTGAGAGCATTGGGACTCTTCAGTCTCGAAAAGTGCAGGCTCAGGGGGGATATTGGTTGTTTTAGATTTTGAACACACTCAGTTAATATTAAAGAGATTCTTTGTCCAGGGATGCCAACTGTTCCTAAATTTATAGAAAGTATATTGAAAAAAATGGACTAAAAGCCCTACCTGGAAATTCCATTAAAAAATTAAACTGCCTGTAAAAAAAATTATAGAATCTCCATCATTAAAATGAGACTGAAAGCAAGCATTGATGGACAGACAGAACACAAGGGTGTCATTTAGTGTCTAAGCATGAGTACTGCACCCTTCAGGGAAAAGTCTCTCAGGGTTTGTAGCCCACCAGATCCTCTGTAGCTTGCAGCTTTGTTCTGCTGCTGCCTTTTCCCGTGTGCCTATAATGGATGCTTGCCTCATAGGTAGGCAGAGCCAGGCAGTCTAAGGCATTGAGCAAGACAGGGAAGGGGTGATGCGGCCAGGACATATCTGTGACCAGAATCGGGGACAGGAGTTGGGTGGGGGTTCCCTGCCAGGATGTGAGAATTGGGCCAGTGGGGCTAAGGCTGAGTGGTGGGATGGAGGGGATAGGAGGACATAGCAGGGTGTGGTCAGGGGTGGGGAGGCAATTAGGGGACCCTGGGATGACAGCAACATGGTGTAAGACAATCGCTGTTAACGGTTGGTATTAAACCCTAAAATTGTAATCTGGCCCTTGTAATACTGCTGTTACATTAACATTACGTAAAATATATATCAGTAAAAAAGTCTGGTTGTCAGTAAAACACGTCCTTGGGTCTGCCGGCTAAAATTCAAAATTTTTAGAATTGTAGTGTTTATTTAGTGCTTATTGCTTATCTTTCAATATATTCAATATGTGTGGCTAATTAGTGTGCTAGAAAGCAAAATCAGGCTCTCATGGCCTAGTAAGGAAGCAGTTTTGTAACAAGGCAGTTTTCATACATTCCAGAGATAGAGATGGGTTATTTGTCAGAGGTGAATGTCTAAATGAGCCTTGAGAAGAGAAGCAGTCCCATCTCCCATGTATTAAAAAGATAAGAGTGCAGATGCAGGAATTAACCTGTCCTGGTATCTAAAGGTGCCAGTTAGGGATTGAAAGATTCCGACTATATGATCACATCTTACCAGACACCTGGTACATGAAACACACATAGACAGTACCTCCACTGGCTGGACTAACTATGTCAGACTGGACCACCAATGAATGAGCACCAGCTAGGTACACAATGAATGAACCAAAGGTATAACACTTAAAAGGAACAAAGGGAAGTTGTTGTTATCACTCGGCAATATCCTCCAGATGAGACCACTGCAAACTGAAGCAAGAGACCCACATAAGATGATTGCGTGCTGGCCAGATATCCATCTTCCTGTGTGTACTCCTGGGGCACAACACATGGTGAAAGTCATTGCTTGCTCACTAATTGTCCTATGCTGTTACTGTGTAACACTAAAGGTCTCTAAGTTATTGATGGGATATGCTGTGATTGGTCATTTTACGGATGTTGCACCCTACCCACAATTGAGTAGTGGGTGCTGATTCTTAAAATCAGGCCAACAGGATTAGCTAACCTGTTCTCACCCACGTAGCAGTGGATGATGACTCCAGATGGAAGTCTATCAGCAATGAGATGTGGAAAAGATCTTCTGGGTTATGGGCAGGAATAAAATGCCATGAAAATTGCCGAAATCTGTTCTATCTCCTTTCTTGAATATAGTAAAGATTTTGGCATCTCTCATGCCATAAGACATTTGTTCATATTCCTGAATTTCAGAATTAAAATGTAGTTGGTGAGCAATTAAAGCTTCTTTCTGCTTTGCTTATAGATGTTAGCTGGTATTTCATCAGGTGGCAGTGGTTTGAGTGTGGGCGTATCCATAATGTCTTTCATGTGTTACTTTAGCAGGATAAGGAGTTTGTGATGATGAGATCATGTTTTAAATGCTTGCTCAGGAGAAGAATTATCTTATCTTTTGAGGGGGACAGATAACAGGACAAGGTCAAATTTAGAATAGAATTCTTTTATTCCATCATCTGCATATGCAACGGTAAGTGTTTTATTATATCTGTTGGTCAATTGGAGATAAAGGCTCATGGGATAGTCATTGATGCCAATGAGACATTCCAGTATCTGAGTAATAATCCTAGTCTTGATAGTAAAACCAATTTACTATTGGTGGATGTGTGGATGCGCTGTCTTTGCATCTGTGGATGCGTCTGTCTTTTTCATCTTTTTCTTTCCAAAAAAAGGTGAAGCCTTGAATATGGTAAAATGAGAAATATTATATATAGGGCACCTTTTCTAATCCCCTTTCCATACAGGGTGAGAAGAGTGGATCCTAAATAGACCTGCTCATTCATGACTGCAGCTGCCAAATTGTATGCCTACCACAGGGTAAAAACAGGAGTTGTTAAATTAATTGGATCCTTTGTGAGGTATAACACATGTCCCACATTGAGTACAGGCCTCATGTTAAACTATCAGTTACCTGTTCCCCTGTCCAGGTATTCCCTGCATCTCTTACCACCCTGCTCCTCCTTGCCAGGACGTACACTGGGACCCACAACAAACCAAGCCTTCACATGATACACCGGTCAGCATGGGTCACAGTTAGGAGGAGCAACATGCCATAGGACCCAAGGAGTTCCTGGCACCCCCTGTCTCATGCTGGGACCTGTACTGGGTCCCACGCTGACCCACAGTTCATGTGGAGGTACGGATCAGTGTGGGTCCTGGCATGGAGGTGTGGGGCTCTGGGGATTCCCCTGGTCCTGTCTTTATGCCAGAACCTGCACAGACTTTCTATGATTAGAGACATGTCTTTGGAGATCCCTGGGTGAGACTCCATAAGCAGGGAAACCTGAGTTTCCGTGTTTATACAGAGGCACCCCAAGACTGCCTATATAGCAATAGGGCACTATTTAACACTACCTTTGGTCTTGCACATTGATCTGGTATAACAAAAGGTAGGGATATCCATTTGCTCACCATTTGTACTATCACAAACATTTTTATGACAGCACCAATGCAATTTCAAGTGATGTCCATTTCTTCCTTTAGTTCCAAGTACAAAATGATCGCTATGTAATCACTGCCTCCATTGACATCTGTGGATAGGGTCTTCTGGTAACTACTAGCACCTGCTCCCATTGCCACTCATCCATTGGTGTAGCACTGGTTAGTAAAGGAAAATGCTTGTGCATGTCTTCTTTTAACATAGGGATGCTATTGTGCATGAGCAACCACACAATACTTTGAGGGAAGTAAACTCTAGGGACCAAAAGCTTCTATTTTACAGCAGCCTTCATCAACCATTTTAGGTATTGGGAAATACTATTTCTTCATCCACCTACTCTACCACTGAGGTCTTTTATTTTTGGATCCCTGTTAGTCTAGAAATTTTACTCTTGGCCTTGCCACCATGGATAACACTCCCTATCCAGAACTCCAGATGGCATCACTGTTGGAGTCTTTGGTAGCATAAGTCCCTCCACCACATCAAGGTTGTGATTCATGGGGACAAGCAGTAATACGATATGCAAAGAAATACTAGCTAGTACTGGAGACTTCAGCACAAAGGTGTAACTAGATGCTTAAGTAACAAATTCTATTCAGTGCCCAGGAATGGTGTCCCTGCGCCCTTCCTTTGTTATGCAACTGCTTCAGCCCATATCCTCACTTAGGCTAACAGAAAGTCAAAAAATATTTCTGTTCTCTATATTCACTGCTCATTTAATACAGTGTCAAATCCAGCATCTTGGCTGTTATTTTCTAGAACAGGGATGGCCAACCATGTGCCACAAGTAGCATAGGAAGCCTCTGTGTGAAGCATGCGGCAGATCAGGAAGGGAATCAGCAGCACAGCAATATATAGGCCAGGAAGCAGGGAGCAGAGCAGTAGATTGGGCAGGACGTATAGGCAGGGAACAGAAAGCAGAGCAGGAGACTGGACAGAGGCAGGAGATCAGAGTGAGATCTCCTTGCAAAAAGCAAGAGAAAGAGGAACAGCTCCAAAGCTCTGCCACTGTGATGTGAAGTAGGGTAATACGTATATCAGCAGTTATCTAATGTTTTATTTGATGCATGCAAAAAAAAATTAAGGTAAATTGCAGATTGGAAAATTATATTTTGCAAATTTAAAAGAAATAGAATGTACTTATTTTCTACTAGAAAACTGGCCATTAAAAATGACGGGGGGATGGTGGGGACAGAGCCCCGCATTCTGCCTTGTGTCCCCATTTTCCCCCCATGCTAGTCCAACCCTGCCCTCTTCAAGCCAAGTCCCCTGTCCCTGCTGGCAGTTTGGGGCTGAAGATGGGGCCAGGGCTGCTCCCCATCATTCTCCCCCTCTGCTGTGGCCCTAACCCCATTGCGCCCGCCCTCCACCGCTTTGGGGCTGGGTCTGCTCCCCCCACCCTTGCCCCCACAGCAGAGGGATGAGGCCAGTGCTGCTGGCTTCACCCCCTGGTGCTGTCCCCTCTCTTATGCCTGGGCTCTGGTCCCTGCCCCACCCCCCAGCCCCTCAGTACCCACTGTCATGACAGTGCTCCACCATCTCCATCTGTCCTGTCTGTCTAGAGCACTCTGATTGGCTGCCCAGAGAGCCAATCAGAGTGCAACTAAAGCATTATGGACAGACAGACAGGCAGGCAGGCAGGCAGACAGACTAAGGCTTTTATAATATTAGAACCTTGCCTTTGTACCTCTAATACTTCAGAAGTTTTACCTAATGCACTACTGTATTAATCAATATAGTGTTAATCAATGCAACAATGAAGGACAGGAGGGATATACTGTTTTTCATTTTTATTATCCATCATGTTGGTCTCATTTTGAAAGCCAGCTACTAGAGTGAACTATTACTCAGTGGTTAGAGGTCCTATACAAACAGCAAGCCCGCTTCTCTCCTATATACAGGTTTTCCTTGACAGGATATTTCCACTGATATGAGTTCATCAAATAATCAGGGGTGCAAGTATTTTAATAGTTGAAGGGATCTGAGAAAATGACAACTTAGAGTAGTGATAAATAACTTAGAAAAGAGGCAGCCAATCACTTAAGACAACAGGCCAGGGTTATTGTCTAGTTCCTGAGGCAATAAAATAATAAATAAATATTACTCATGACTCTTCCTCACAATCCTCCTTTTTACAATCTCCCTGTATGTGGTGGAGTCATCTGCTTCACTATCCACTTTTATGTACATAGTAATTTAAAGAACTGGAAAAGAAAGAAATAAACATGAAATAAATAATGCTATTCACATTCTGTCCAACGCATAATTAGGAAACAACACAGCCTCTCCGTTTTACTAAAAAGCTAGCTGATGTCTCCAACCCAGTTGTTCCTTTACCTCAGGAAGTTATATATACCACCAATCACCATTGAATGTAGGCTTGATCACCAATACAGTACAGTACCTAAAAATATGAGCTTGGAATTAGACCCCATTGTCATGACCCAAAGGTATGATTTTGTGTGTGCTTCGGCACTAGAATTATCCCCGTGGGATTACAGCTTCATTGCACGGTGGAGTTTTCCTGCACAGAGAACCCGCATGCAAAGGAGAGAGTTCCCGCCACTTTGCAGCTGTCTTTGCAGGGTGCATTTTCTTTGCAGCACAGAAATGCACGGTGCAAAGAGTTCCCACTCTTCGAATGCAAATTTGTTCCCCGCTATTGGCTAGTTTTAAATTATTCCCACATGGCGGCTAGCGATTGGCCTGCTACCCATATAAGAGGCTTGAGCGGTTTCTGCCCAAGCCGAAGAGGACTCCATATCCATCTCGTGGGGACTCTGGGTACACGGCAGGGTAATAGAAACCCTGTGTGAGACTCAGAGGAGTTTGGCGGCCTGATCCACCACCCATCTCTTCCCGTCTTCGTGCAGTAACCTTCTTTAAGACATATCTATGAGTTTTCAGCTTTGTGGCACGCTTGTTCAGGACATCTGGAGTTCTGTCTGCGTGGAGCCTAGCAAGCTCCACGTGGTTGTTCGTGTTCTTTCTGTTTGTAACTGCGACTCAAGCAAGTTTCTAGCCTGCACCGCGACCATCCCGGTGTAAGTAAACAATCTTAAAATCTACCATTAAGCGTCTGTGCCTAATTCTAGCTCGGCACCCGCCCTCTCCGACCCGGCGTGCCTGGGCTGCCGGCCACAGCCCGCGTGCAGCGCGACAAGGGCCGCGGGTTCACACCCGGCCCGCACACCCATAATCTCCCATCTGCACATGGACCTTTTGAGGAAATATTCAGTTTAAAAATAGAAAAGTAAAAGAGAAATATATTAGCTTATCCTTCATTTGTGCACAACTTGTCACCAAATTTTACAACTTCTGGTAAATTCTTCTCATTCTGCACCAGCTACTTTTTGCTGCAAAAACTTGCAAAGATGCTAAAAGAAAAAATAAATTTAAGTGATGGAATTTGGCAAAACAGGGGATTTATAAATGCAGAATCTGTTGGTGAAATTTTTCAAAGTTATTTTTTTGGCAATGTTTAGAATCCTTCACTCAGCTGTATCAAGGATTGTACACATATATGCTGTTATGCATGATAAAGTTGCTAACACTTTAAATGTGCGGTTAGACTCTTCAAAAGGTTTTTGGATGAAAAACATTCCTTCCTAGCTGTGTACAAACTAGACTGATTTGTACCATGTGCCTTTTTTCCATGGGTAGTAAAATGAGACTCACTCTTCTTAAATAAATTTAATTATATTTTACACACATTTGCTTGATTTATACATCTGGCTACATACTTACCCAGGTCCTGTTTTTGCATGTTGTGTATTTCTGCTCTTTGCCAACTTCTATCTGGGGCACAATGGTTTCTTTTTCCATTTATACATCACACACATATACACATTTTTTATTTTTTACTTGGCACTTCATTGGTGTTCAATAATGCATCTTCTACAGACTTTAAAATTATTAATAAAGTAAGTCTCTGAACATCATAAGATAGTTAAATGATAGTAAAGTTTTTGGACACTGAATATATAATACCTATCTCCATTATACACATGCAAGCATTAAGGCAGAGAGGAACTAAGACCCTAATTTTGCATGTGTGCAATTTTACCCATATGTAATCTCATAAGCATTCAATGCTTAATATACACAGGTATCAACTGATGCATGTTTAGGGGTTTGCAAATCTAGGACTAAGAAACTTGGGTCACTTGCTACAGAATGGAGCCAGAACGAATTTAAAGACCTTGATTATTCTTTTCAAGACAGTGTTCCTATTCTTCTATGTACTAGCCATCACTTTTTAGTCCATATCTCACCAAACCGATAAATTCTGCACATTTACACCTATCTCAGGAGTGCTTTTTATATAAAAAAAGTGTTGTGTATTTGTTCTCATAAACACAACTTTTTTTTTTCCTTCAGGAAATAACTGGGTCCCTTTCCAGGTCATCTCCAATAAAAAGTTTTTCTGAGATTTTTTGGTAAATCCTGACTCCCAGCCTAATTTTTCCTCTCCTATAGTTTCAAAAGCTTTTGTCAGGTTCCAGCTGTGTGTGTCTAATTTAAATCAGTATCTAAAATCCAATGGAACTCAGTGCTTTGAAATTGTAACCTTTTATGACAGAGCATTTTGTGTGTTCTGCAATGGGTTTAGTTAAAAATAGACTCATGTATGCAGAGCCTAGGGCTGGATCCCGCTGATTTTCCTTTAAATAACAATGTCCTTAACTGGTATCTTGGGCTTCTATAAATACTTTAACTAGCCCTTTATCCCTTTCAACCTGCAGCAGCTAGAGAAAATTTACGGGTTTGTAGGTGATTTCAGTTAGGAGGGAACTTGAAGATGAAGTCCCATTTCTTGACAGAATGTTATTTATTTACAAGAATGTAAAAGGTCTTGCCTTCTTGAACACAAAAGGAACCACAAAATATGATTCTCCCTGCTCATACCTCCAAACCACCCTTCAAATTATCCTTTTCTTTAGGTTTTTTCAGGGCCAAACATGCATGCTGTTCAGCCAGCATCAGTCAGTCTCAGTCAAGCACCCATCTACAGACTCTTTCCCAAAACAATATTCAGCCAAACCCTTTCCATTAAGAGCATTTGAATTCCTAAGCAGTCTTGTATTTGCCTTTATTTTGCATGTTTTAGGCAGAAACATGCCTAAATGTCTCTTACAGCTATTTTAAATGAAGGGTGGCAATTAAACCTATCACTATCAATGGGGATCAATCCAACCCACAACAGTCCTTATTGAAATAGTGGCAATCAAGGAATCCAAGAAAGCAGCTCAAAAAGTAGGATAATTGTGCACAGCATGCTTCAAATTATGGCATTATTGAGTAACTGACACCTGTTCCTTTGACTACACCATAGCTCTAAAAGAAAGTGTCATTTAACCTGGTCTAAATAATATGCAAAATAAAACAGGCATAATATTAATGCCATCAATCCAACCTGACTGAAATATTAGGTTTAAAAGTACTGAGGACCTGCTGATTTGGGGTGGTTCAATGTTAGGATGCTAAACTTAAGATGAAAACCTGATTCTTCAGAAGAAATAAGGACATATAGCTTCAAATGAAAATGAATGGGTGGGGTGATACTCATCATCACCTCTGAAAATCAAGCAGTAACTGTCAATTTATGCACTCAAAACTCAGCAGCCACTTTTGAAAAACATGACTGCAAAATGTACATAGACCATCCTGGCAGGGGAAAAAAAAGTATTTTCCTAATAGACTTTCTTGAATGCGAAATTTCTTCTTTTTCAGACACAGGAGTCTTTATTTTCATCCATCTTGCATAGTAAGGACATACTGAAAAATAAATCTTCTCTTCCTGTCTCAGCCTCAAAAGCATACCAACATCTAGGGCTAGATTTAGCTTGAGATACAGCTCTGGGTAAATCCAGTGGCTGTAAAAGCTTTGCTACCACATGTGTAGCCTTAGAAGATATGAGATCATGATAGCCAACCCTCTGCAGCACAGCCCCCTTCTGCTTTCTTGCTTTGAAAAACGGTTGAGGGCTGGACAGGTAAGCTACTGATATCCTTGAAAGAACATACCTTACTTGCCCCCTCCTTCTCTACCAGGTACTCTGTATAGTGAGAACAGATGTAGTGCTAAGCAGTGGCATGACTAGGGTGAGGCAACTGTGGCAGCTGCCCTGAGTTCTGACTCGGAGAGGATCAGAAGAAAAATGGTTGCCACTGTGCCTGCACAATTGTCCCAGCAGTACAGAGGCAACCAGAACCTGACACTGCCCCTGTGTGTGGCAGGTGCCCCAGGATCTCCACCGCGTTGTTATGCCTCTGGTGCAAAGACTCCATCCCTCATTGCCTTCTTTCTCAGGAAGGATCTAAAACACAGGAGCTGTGCCTTTCAACATGCCTGGACCCAAGACGTTGGTTGATCTCACTCAACTGAACAGAAAGTGGACACATGGACAACTTATTTCCATTCCTTCTCTGCAAGGTGGAATAAGATAAAGGGAACATGACTGACAAAGTTTAACACACAACATTTATTTGTTTGGCTAACTAGGTTGTAAGTTTTACTGTTTCATGCTCTTCCAAAAGAGCATCAGGCTGCCTTTCAGGCAGCTGTGCTTCTTTGAGGTGTTGATAAAATGTGTGATCTCTTCAGACGAGCATTTTGCAGGTACCTTTGTCTTAACCCAATGAGGCATCAGTTGTTTTCAGATGTATAAATGAATTTAATAAGGGTCCCAGCAAGACTGTGAAATCATGGTTGACTTGGCACACCTTCATCCCCCCAGGCTATATTTTGTTATTGATCTGTTTATTGCTTCTACTGAGAGAACATTGTCAATCCACCTGTGTCAGAATTTAGCCCTCGCACCATGGAGTGGACACTGTTATTACTATTTAAGTGATAAATGAGACTTGCATTTTGTTCAACATGTTTACAGAAGTAGGAAATATTACTGTTGAAAGCACTGATATTCAGAGAAAGCCAAATACCTGTTCCTTGGTGCAAGTAGCAAATGGTGCACCGAACTTCAGATGGAACAGCCTTTATAAAAGAAACATTTTTAATAATCTTCAGGTGAATGTAATTGAATAAATATTGCATATTCTAAAATATGTAGATTAGAGGCCTATGCCGAAGCCCATTAAGGTCAAGTGGAATTGGTCTTTTTCTTTTTCTTTTTTTTCCCCATTACAGCCTTGGCCCTAGACAATGACAAAGAATCAGACCTGTCAACTGGAAGTCTCAAAATACTTCAGTGATTGACAACAAGTTTTCAGAACTGTTGATCATATTCAGAGGCTGTTACATGTATTCCAATTTAAAACTCATCTTCTCCCACAAATTCATAAATGGCTTTTTCTTTCCAGGAGGTTGATGGCAGAAAGACAGAACCTTAAATTCTTTTCCAACTGAAAAATTGACAGCACTTCCTGAGGGTGTTGCCCTGCCTTCCTTGAAGGATGCTAGTACTAGAGTAAATTATATTCTCTTTTAGGGCTCAGTAGAATACATCTTAATACTTGGGTCCTGATCCAGCAAACCAAGGAAGTACATGTTTAATCATACAAATGTCCATTGACTTCAGTGGGACTGGTCACGTACTGAAAGTCAAGCAGACAGTAACCTGCTTAGCTGGATCAAGGCCTCAGTGAAATCATTGCCTTCAACAGGTAAAATTTTACTATTTCCACAGCAGCAAAGATTACAAAGGACAGGCAATGCAACATTAATCTCTAGTAAGGCATTAGTCAAAGTGTTAAAAAGGTTAAAAAGTCTGTTTCCCAAAACATGCAACAGTGGAGGACCTGCAATGATATTAGCAATGGGGATGTTCATTCATTCTTAAGTGTAATAGACTAGTATTTTATGCTTGGGCTGTATAATAGACTCAGTTTCTCCCTCCCATGGGTACTCTTTAGTTCCATATAAAACACGATAAACTGTTCCTTACCTAAACTTGAAATGCAGAGTTCTTTAAAACTTACAAAATATCATTTTGTGGAATATTTGTGGAGAGGAAAAAAGTACATACATACTTAGAAAACAAAAATCCTGATCTGCGGCATCTGCAAGAATTCCTGCTGTCGTACCTTAACGGGTTTTACGTGAACAACTTGAATGATTGACTATGCTATTATTATAGTGTGGATAAATAAAGCCAAATGAAAAATTAAAAAAACCCACATTTTAATACAGTTTTGTGTTCTACATGCCTACTATAGCCCATAAGTAATATAAAACTATTTTATGCATCTATTAAATATCAAAATTCAGTTAACAGATTATTTTTTCTTATAAATGAAAACACATTAATAATCTGCCATAAAAAAATCTGCATCTATTCTCTTTTGAACATTGTTTTCTTTTGGTTCATTATCTTTCAGATTTTTATGGAAAAAAAGAGGAGATGTAATACTACAGAAATAAAATATGCACATTTTTATTAATGTTTTTAGGCTCATTCATCTCTCTAGATCAAGTTTAAAATATGATTAATGACCAGGCTGTTTATGTTGAAAGCTACACACTATATTTCTGATACATGCATGTTGAACAGTGTTTATTAGGAAGCTGGGCAGCAACTGATTTAAGATGGGAATCAAGTCTACAAACACTCTTTTTCTTCCACACATTTGTACTTATTTGGATTACTTGTTTCAATATAAAGAAGGTTCCCAATTAATAGAAAAAACTCTGTGTTCTTATACAGCATATTTTTTCCATGATCTCAGAGGGAGGGGTGTACTATGGTCCCTATTCATATAGGAGGAAACAGACACAAGGTCACACAATATGTCAAGTTGCAAAGATTCAAGCATCCAATTTTCTGGTTTTCACTCCTCAGGTACATGAACATTGTCCATGAGCATCTTGTCAATGCTATTTACTCCAGAGAGAAAAAGGAGAATCATCAGCATCAATAGATCCAACTGCTTGCCCTGCTCTCAGAAACAAAACTGTACCCTCTTAAAGGCAGAGCAGGAGGGGAGCACCGAGGCTATATGTCTCGGTCTCTCTGACATTAAGCTTTCAAAAGTCTCCTCAGGGACACCATGCATCTGCTGTGGTTCTAGTATGTACCTAAAGATGGAAGACAGACCATGCTGCACATCCTCCAGCATAACAAGTGGTTTGTCCTTTTAATCAAAGGATTTTTTTTTTTCAAAATTTACCAAAGTGAATACCTTTTAGACATGTAACATTTTAAAAAGCTATTTGGAATAGTTTTCCATTGTTTGAAGCTGTACCCCCTCCCACCAACGTTTATCCAGAGAAACCCTCCCACAAATGTTTAGAAAATATTTCCATCAGTTTCATCCAACTTTAAGTGATGATGATATCTGTTGGTTACTTCACATTTCTGCTACAATTAGATGGTAGTTCCTTTCATTAATCACCATGTTTCACTGAAAGAAAACTGCAAAACACCTGCTCATATAATGTGATAGAACTGAGTAATATTCAGTTCCTACCAAGGCTGTTCTCTGAAATTCCCACATTTAATACTGCTGTCCAGCTTGTACTTGCAATGTGTTCTGGCATCTTGATGATGCCCACATCACATTTATCCAGGAACAGCAGATGGAAAAGCTCCGCTTAGGCACATTTGTAACAAAATTAATGGTGCCTCTTAGAAGGAGGAGTAACTGTCTTTGGTGAAACAATTATGGGATACACTATTCATTCTGAGAATGGGCTATGTATTAGTTTGAGAACACTTGCTTTTAAAAGAACTACGGTAAGTTACCGGAACCAGAGGAGAGGGAGTGGGGACATTTCATTAGACCTTTTTAAAACACATACTCCTATTAAAGGAGCTCAAAGGTTTGGGTCTACTACAAGCAGTTGATTTCAGTCTATTTGATATGCCAATGTTTGAACAAGTAGAAGCTCTCCAGTAGGTGTATGCAAAACCATCCATATTCAATTCGGATTTGGCCCAAATTGGGGACAGTGATTCAATTGGTTGATTTGGATCACTGTTCCGATCCAATTCGGCCAAATCTGAATCTGAAGATTCAATGCTGATCCAGAGATCAGCAATTCAGCCACAGACACAGCTTTAAATGTTTTTTTCTACATACCTTGAGGTACCAGGCACAGCTCATGAAAGCTGCAATGCTGGGGCAGATAGAGCATCACACTGGAGCGCGGGGGGAGGAAGGCGCCATATGCCTGGCAGTGAACCCAGAAGCACGCAGGGCCCTCCCCCCCATGTCTCTCTGGCCCGGCAATTGGCTGCAGGGGGACCCCAGGTGCCCCCCCCCCCCAGACCCAGGAGGTACCAGTCACCGAGCCAGTGGGAGCCCGGGGGTCTGCACTCGCCAGCAGACCCAGAAGTGGACTGGACTAGAAGTAATGGTCACAAACTTCTGGAAAACTGTTTCAGGCTTGTTTCAGGCTTAATATTAGGAAAAACTATTTCACAACTAGAGGGTCCAGACTATGACCATTACTCCTAGTTTTCCCTAAGGGTGCCCTGGTGAACAGTTATTCACCGAGCCCTAGATGTACGCTTTTGATACAGCGGTAAGCTGCTACCAAGTCCCCTCTCAGCCTTCTCTTTTTCAGGCTGAAGAGTCCCAGATCCCTCAGCCTTTCCTCATAGCGTTTGCCATACAAGAAGGTAGCCCTTCTCTGGACTCTCTCTTGCTTTACCACGTCCTAGTTAAAATGTGGAGCCCAGAACTAGATGAAGTACTCCAGCTGTGGTCTCACCAATGCCAAGTAGACCCAGAGAATCACTTCTTTGCAGTGGTTTTGCTGGAGATGCATTAATTGATGTATGCCAGTGTATTGTTGGCCCTGCTGGCTATAGCATCACACTGCCAGCTCATGTTTATACTGTGGTCAATTATTACCCCTAGGTCTGTGGTGGAAAATGACGGGGGATTTTCAGTCCTGCTGCCTGATGAGAGGCAGCAGTTGCACAAGCATCCATGTCATGAGTTTTGCCTGTCAGCAGCTAGGGGTGCAGGGTCCCAGACCCCCCTGCACCCATCTCCTTAACAGCTGGCAGGATTTGTGGCCGCAGCACGGCCTGGCAGCCAGGCCTGCAGTAGTTCCCGCCCCCCGTGCCCCAAGACAGACACAGTTGCATAAGCACCCATGTCACGAGTTTTGCCTGTCAGCAGCTAGAGGTGCAGGGCCCCAGAACCCTGCACTGATCTCCTCCACAGCTGGCAGGCTTCATGGCCTCTGCAGGGGCTAGCAGGCCTGCAGCTTTCACCTTGCTGCACCTTAACACACACAGTGTCACCCATGTCACATGTTTTGCTTGTCTGCAGCTTGAGGTGCAGTTTCTGCCAAACCCCTGCACCTATCTCCTTGAAACTTGGCAGGCTTTGTGGCCTCAGTAAACGCTACCATCCCTGCAGTTTTTACCTTGTTGTGGCTTAACACATACACGTGACACAAGTTTTTATTTTAAGATTTGGGGTACAGTTTCTCTGAACTCCCTGCACCTATCTCCTAGAAACTTGGCAGCTATTGTGCCCACAGAAGCAGCTACCAATACTGCAAGTTTCATCCAAATCAGGCCAGAAATGACAAAGTTATAGGCTGTTTCAGCCTTCCCCATTATAGCCTATGGATGAAATGTCAAAACAGTGTTGCCATTTCGACTCTGTTTTGATGGAATGGAACAGAACGGAACAGCTGTTTCAAATCGAAACAAAATTCGAAATGAAATCTATTCCATTGAAATGTCAAGACACTTGTCAAAATGGAATGCTGTCATTTCTCACAGCTCTAATTGCTCTTCCTCTAGTTCACTGTCTGTCTGTCATTAAATACACCTGAATTATGGTAACAAGCCAAACATACGAGGAACGAGGAAGACAGCAGGAGAACTGCATCAGAGAGACCAACTGGCGGCTTCGGCAGTGGTGTCTCGAGGCAGGCTTCGGCTTCCTGGACCATGACCCGCACATCACGACGAGGGACATGCTCAGCTGGGATGGGCTTCACCTGTCCCCCAAAGGTAAGCGTGTGTTTTCTTCTAGGATGGCGGTTCTCCTCCGGCAGGCTTTAAACTAGGCTCATCGGGGGGAGAGGAGTACGAGGGCAGGGGAAGCTGTGGACCACCAAACCATGTGGCACCCACAAGGACAGCCCAGCCTGAAGAAGGAGAACATTGGGAACCTGAAAGCCATGGGGAGGCCAGCACAACAGAACAGGTAAGGAACAAGAAGGTAAGAAACAATGGGCCCCATGGGACTGGGAGCGGGGGGGCAGCAAAGGCGCCAGTTGCAGGGCTCAAGTGCCTATATACTAATGCTAGGAGCATGGGGAACAAGCAGGATGAACTAGCGCTCCTGCTTGCACTAAACACCTATGACTTAGTGGGGCTAACAGAGACCTGGTGGGATTCATCCCATGACTGGGCGGTACATACTGAGGGCTATAGATTGTATAGAAAGGACAGGTCGGGGAAGAAAGGGGGGGGGGGTTGCACTTTATGTCAGTGAGCAATATACATCAACCCTCATCAAGACAGAATCCAAGGCTGAGGAAGTAGAAGGATTGTGGGTTAGGCTACATGGGGGGCAAGGAGAAAGGGATTTGGTGGTAGGGGTCTGTTACAGACCCCTACACCAAGGGGAAGAAATAGATGCGGGGCTCCTGAGGCAACTCTCGGAGACCATAAAAGCTAAAGAGGCGGTAGTCATGGGGGACCTAAACTACCCGGACATCTGCTGGGAGACGCAGACAGCAAGGTCCCATCGCTCACGCAGGTTTCTAACTTGTGTACAGGACCTCCACCTGACACAGGAGGTGTATGGTCCCACTAGGGGGAATGCCATACTGGATCTGGTATTGGCAACGGGAGATGACATGATAGGGGACCTCCAGATCGGTAGCTATCTGGGAGACAGTGATCACCTTATAATAGAATTCAACATAAGACGGCGAGTGGGTAAGGTAACTAGTAGGGTAAAAGTGCTAGACTTTAGGAGAGCTGATCTCATTGCACTCAGGCGATTAGTCAAGGAAGCACTGCAGAGTAGGAGTTTTGATGGGATGGGTGCCCAAGAAGGGTGGCTGTGCCTAAAGGAAACGATCCTTTGGGCACAAAGCAAGACGATCCCCGAGCGAGGCAAAAGAGGGAAAGGGGCCAGGAGGCTTCCATGGCTGACCAGAGAAATCCAGGGCAGCCTAAGGGCCAAAAGGGGAGCACATAAAAAGTGGAAACAGGGTGAGATCACTAAAGATGAATATACCTCCTCTGCTCGTGCTTGTAGGGAGGCAGTTAGGCGGGCCAAAGCTACCATGGAGCTGAGGATGGCAACCCAACTAAAGGACAACAAGAAATTGTTTTTTAGATATATAGGGAGTAAAAGGAAGGCCCAGGGAGGAATAGGACCCCTGCTAAATGGGCAGAAGCAATTGGTGACAGATAGGGGGGACAAGGCTGAACTCCTCAACGAGTTCTTTGCCTCAGTGTTCCTAAGTGAGTGGCACGACAAGTCTCTCAGTGGGGTTGTAGAGAGGCAGCAGCAAGGCGCCAGACTTCCATGCGTAGATCCTGAGGTGGTGCAGAGTCACTTGGAAGAACTGGATGCCTTTAAGTCGGCAGGCCCGGATGGGCTCCATCCGAGGGTGCTGAAGGCACTGGCCGACATCATTGCAGAGCCACTGGTGGGAATATTCGAATGCTCGTGGCACACAGGCCAAGTCCTGGAGGACTGGAAAAGGGCTAACGTGGTCCCCATTTTCAAAAAGGGGAGGAAGGAGGACCCGGGCAACTATAGGCCGGTCAGTCTCACCTCCATCCTTGGTAAAGTATTTGAAAAAATTATCAAGGCTCACATTTGTGAGAGCCCGGCAGGACAAATTATGCTGAGGGGAAACCAGCACGGGTTTGTGGCGGGCAGATCGTGCCTGACCAACCTAGTCTCTTTCTATGACCAGGTTACGAAACGCCTGGACACAGGAGGAGGGGTGGATGTCGTATACTTGGACTTCAGGAAGGCCTTCGATACGGTATCCCACCCCATACTGGTGAACAAATTAAGAGGCTGTGATGTGGATGACTGCACAGTCCGGTGGGTGGCAAATTGGCTAGAGGGTCGCACCCAAAGAGTCGTGGTAGATGGGTCGGTCTCGACCTGGAAGGGTGTGGGCAGTGGGGTCCCGCAGGGTTCGGTCCTTGGACCGATACTCTTTAATGTCTTCATCAGCGACTTGGACGTGGGAGTGAAATGTACTCTGTCCAAGTTTGCAGATGACACAAAGCTATGGGGAGAAGTGGACACGCCGGAGGGCAGGGAACAGCTGCAGGCAGACCTGGATAGGCTGGACAAGTGGGCAGAAAACAACAGGATGCAGTTCAACAAGGAGAAATGCAAAGTGCTGCACCTAGGGAGGAAAAATGTCCAGCACACCTACAGCCTAGGGAATGACCTGCTGGGTGGCACAGAGGTGGAAAGGGATCTTGGAGTCCTAGTGGACTCCAAGATGAACATGAGCCGGCAGTGTGACGAAGCCATCAGAAAAGCCAATGGCACTTTATCGTGCATCAGCAGATGCATGACGAATAGGTCCAGGGAGGTGATACTTCCCCTCTATAGGGCGTTGGTCAGACCGCAGTTGGAGTACTGCGTGCAATTCTGGGCGCCACACTTCAAGAAGGATGCGGATAACCTGGAGAGGGTACAGCGAAGGGCAACTCGTATGGTCAAGGGCCTGCAGACCAAGCCCTACGAGGAGAGACTAGAGAAACTGGACCTTTTCAGCCTGCGCAAGAGAAGGTTGAGAGGCGACCTTGTGGCTGCCTATAAGTTCATCACGGGGGCACAGAAGGGAATTGGTGAGGATTTATTCACCAAGGCGCCCCCGGGGGTTACAAGAAACAATGGCCACAAGCTAGCAGAGAGCAGATTTAGACTGGACATTAGGAAGAACTTCTTCACAGTTCGAGTGGCCAAGGTCTGGAACGGGCTCCCAAGGGAGGTGGTGCTCTCCCCTACCCTGGGGGTCTTCAAGAGGAGGTTAGACGAGTATCTAGCTGGGGTCATCTAGACCCAGCACTCTTTCCTGCTTATGCAGGGGGTCGGACTTGATGATCTATTGAGGTCCCTTCCGACCCTAACATCTATGAATCTATGAATCTATACAACAGCAGACAAGTGATCTGGGGTTGACTGGCACTTCTGTCAATCACTTCTACTTTGCTTAGCCTATTGCCTTAAGCAGCACTAGAGGATCACTGGTCAGCTTGGGCTCTGCTGACATCTCTCAAGGAAGGAACACTTTTCAGCTAAAAGCCACCGACATTGAATAAGTTTATTTTTCAGTTAAGTCAGCTCTTCTACCAGCTGGAGATAATATTACTAATATTATTCCAAGTGATCGCAAAATTATTCCCATTTCCTCCTTATTTAAAATTTCTCAGGAAACATTGTTATGGCATTTTGTTGTTCATAGTATCATTAGGCCATAGATGAGCATATACAGTAAAATGAACCAAGTGCAGTGATCCAGCATTTTGTTTCCCACTGTATATCAAGATATAGCTTACCAGATCACAGCATCCTAGCTAGCAAAGTACATCACAAAGTACATCACAAAGGTCATAGATTTTTGTAGATGTTAGTGGAGCTGTTTTAGGGTTATCATTTTATGTCAACAGCATATACAGTTAGGAGGATGGTATGTTTACTTCTTAACAGTTCACTTATTGAGAAAAGCTTCTATGGGCTTCAGTGGCTCGTTTCCAAATTTCTTGTCCTTATTTTTTTTGCCAGTTGCAATGAGTCTGGGAAACAGTAAATAAGTAAATTATGAAGTGGCATGCTTTGCCACATTTCACTCCAGAGACATGACCTCATTACTCATAAATTGCCTTGGTATCTTCCATCCAGATGGCATTCATTTGTCTGACATGGGGGTGGATGTATTTCACACAGATGTCCAGGAGGCTTTTAAGACAGAGTGGGTGGGGGAGTCAGACCAAGCAATTGCTGCTATTTGGCAGGAAGTCACAACTGAAATGAATGATCTGCATGTGAGTACCTCTCAAAAAACATTATAATAAATGCTAGAGTTCTCAAGAAAAAGAAAAATCTTATATAATGAAAAGTCACAATAGGATGTCATTAGTAGATATTCCCCAGGTGCATAAAGCTTTGTAGCACTATTGAATACTCCAATTTATACAAGCGAGCTCGCCCCAAATTTTTGTTGTTGGCTTTGCGGCTATGTCATTACATTGCTCTATTCTTCTTAGAATACCATTCTTTCATTTTTGTATTAGAAACAAGGTGGACATCAAATCCAGCCTACACTATCAAGTTCTACTAGCAAAGTTTTGACTTCATCCTCAGTGAAAGCTCTTCTACAGCAGCATGAAACTTTCCTTTCTACCAACAAGTTCACCATCTCTACTACACAAAGCAAGATTTCAGCTACTGTCAGGCAGCTAGCAGAAGGCATGTGTGGACTCCGCACCCTCTACCAGATCATTTGGCACTTGGTGCCTTTCCAAGATACAATTTACACTCTGGCAGCACAGCTGCTTTAGTAGAGCTGCACAAAGCTTTCAGAAACATATGAATATGTATATTTCTGGTGACTGGCTGGTGTCTGCTCCTAGAACTTAAGTTATCCGAGACAAGAAAATAGAAACAAGACTTAAAACTAAGTTGGTTCACCCAACCACAGTAGCCAGGTGCAAAACTGGATTCAGATTTTAGATTTGTTTCCCACATTAAAAAAAAATAGTGGTCTCAAAGGGGTCTCAACAAGATTGCCCATTATCCTTCCTTGTATATGATTCATCATTGGCATCACTGGCTACAGCTATAAGGAATGAGTGTGATATAAAAGGCACTAGGATAGGAGATAGCGAACACAAGATCCTGTTGTATACTGATGATGCACTAATACTTCTGTCACAGCTTAAGAGATGAGTCCCTGTCCTCTTATTATTAATCAACAATTTAGTTATCTCTTTGGCTATAAAATTAACTAGACTGAATATAATTTACTTGGATAAAATAAGTATACCACAAAGGATATGTTTAGCAAATTACACTTTCAATGGCAATCGGAGCAAATAACTTATTTTGGGAATTAAAATATCCAAGAATAGTAATGTAATGGTCTGCCAAAACTTTTAGAAGATTCTCAGTGTTACAGGATGTGAATAAATGGTGCAGTCTGGCAATATCTCTGTGGGGACATGTTATATCTTAAAAATCAATGTCTTGCCTCACCTAATTTACCTATTATATAACCTACCTGTTAAAAACTCCCAATGTTATTATGTTAAAAATCAACCAAATCTTCACAGGCTTCTGTGGGGAGAGGATAAAAGGGCTTGACTTTCATCAGAAAAAATATAACCCCAATTGAAATGGGTGGCTTTCACAATATCATAATGCTTTCTTAGTTGCTCAGGCAATGTACTGGACAACTGATATTACTGATAATTCCACTGTATGGGTGAAAATTAAACAAATGCTTAACGCTTCCCCTTCCATTATCAACCACCATAAGTTCTACTTATCACCGTCTTTCTAACTCTCTACTGCCTACAATTTTTGCAGCCCAACAAGCTTAGGAAAAAATGGCAAACTTCCTGAAGTTTCATTCTTCATTACATTGCAAGGCCTCTATTTGGAGCAATTCCTTTTTGAAGTATGTCCCCCAAGGACTGATGTGGAGAAAGTGGATGGATATGGGCATTGTTTGTGTAGAACAGCTTCTAAAAGGAAGTTGTTTAAATTCTTTTCTGAGATATGTGATGAATCTGACCTTCTGAAAACAGTTGACTGGTAACATAAGTGGTTAAATCAAATATTAGAAAATCAGTTTGGACCTAAGGCTTTAAAATAGAACAAATACTCGAGATATATAAGTCTGCTTCTCTTCACCATCCCTCATCCTCTTCCCCATTCAGAGTGTTGTCACTCCAGGAATATATAGTATTACATAGCAGAACTGAAAGACTATATAAGACTGAAATGGGATGGAGACTTAGGTAGCTAGATGACAAAATTCCACTGGAAATCAGCAATTCACTTTATTTGAACATTGACAATAAACTACAAACTTCTTCTTGTACAACAAAAGACCATTTTTCATATGCATTAGGCTCCCTCTAAACTTAAAAAGTTAAATATACTGGCAATATATGCACGTTAAAGACGTGATGCATTGCAGGGAATGTTTGGTCACATGTTTTGGTTAAACCCTATTATCAAGTATTTTGGGAATGACATAAGTAGAGTTAACATGGTTTTCAGTGCGGCAATGATACCTTTAGCAAATGTGTGTTTTCTTGGATATATCTCCAAGGAATCCTACCCAAATTGCATTCTTGCTATAACATGCAGGATTATATCGCTGCATTGGAAAATTAAGGCATCTCCAAAGGTCAATATTTGGTACAATGAGATGGCACAGGTGGCATTTATCAAGAGAGTTAGGTTTAGCAGGCTTAACTGCACCAAACTTTTTTAAACAATATGGACGGAATTCTTAGAATATTTTGGTAGCTAGATTATTGCTCATTGAGCACTGCTCTTTTATTCTATCCCTCCTTCTTCCCTCCTTTTTGCTTATTCCTTCCTACTTATTGTTTGTGACATAGTTTAGTTTTCCATGTACAGCTGAAATATTTTTTTTTCCTGGTTTTTGTATTGTATTTAAAAATAAATAAAATTTTAAAAAACTGATATTTGAGATCAGTATCTATACCCCCCCCAGTAATTAATAATCAATTAATCGTGCTCCCGTTAATTATTTAAAGTTAAAAGGGATGTTGTATGCAAAAATATATATTTGGTATATTTTGGATACACCACTTTTTGAGTGTAATGTAAAGCATACAAACTTTATCTAATATTCCTCTTTGAGGAGTATAAACTCAGAAAACTACCAAACGAGATCATGAAATTTAGGAATATGAGGAGGTTGGGAGCTTTCAGGGAACAGCAATAAAGGGACAAACTAAGCATCCCTTTAGGTATTAACCACAAACAAAAGGTATGTGAATTTTGAAAGATTCCTTTCTTTAAAATGGACACGGAAGGAATATAAATAAAAAGATGTGGGATCCCTAGGAAGTATAAAACTGGTGCAAATGAAAGAGTCAGACTTGCAGCGCATGCACTGCATGAACTACTGCTTGCTTTCAAAAGGAAATGCTTTGTACATTTACAATCAAAACAATCTTAGGAAAGATTCTGTCTTTGTAACAAGAATATTGGATGTTAAAAAAATTACAACATGATATACCTAACAACACACAAATCCATTCTTGCCCCTCCTTTGAAAATACAAGCAAATTATCTGAATCTCTTTGAAAAAAGAGAAAAGCTAGAGGTTAAGATTTTAGGCATATTTAAACAAATGTTAATTTAAAATATTAACTTAGTTTAATTAATATTTAACCTCACACATTCCCATAGGGTAATTTCCTACCCCAGACACATATTTTGTGCAGTATCTTAAAGTTAATTATAAGCAACCCTCACCATTTGCAGGGGATACATTCTCGTATCCCCCGCAAATGGCAAAATCCACGAATAAGGCACTGTGTTCACGAACGCTGTAAGCATTCATGAACTCAGTGCTCCTGGTGACTGGGGGTGGGCATGGCTGTGCTGGTAATGGTTGAAGCCTGGCAGCGATGGCGGAAGCATGGTAGCAGTGGCGGGAGCCCAGAAGCAGTGGTGGGAGCCCGACGGCGGCAGCAAGTGAGGACCCCCTGAGGAGCTCCTTTAAGTGTATTTAAGAAGCAAATATTTAAAACTGTGAATGCTGAGTCCACGAATAGTGAGGGTTTTCTGTAATTCTAAAAAAAAATTCTTTTTAGGACACTGGCACTAGCACTGCAGTGCACAATATCCCCAAAAGAACAGCCAGCTTACAGTGACACATCCACTGACAAAATCTTATCCCAAGGCAGTGAGGATGTTGGCTTTGTTCCAGACATGGGAGATTGTTCAGAACAAGAAGAACATGCATCTATGGAAGCTTCATCTAGCTTGTGGAGTTGGTGCCACAAGCAGAAGTGATGCCAACTTCCAGTGGGAAAGGGAAAAGAACCAGCCCAGGGCTGTTGTGGAAGACTGAGGAGAGCTACAGCAGGATGTGGAGCAGAACCACTGCCACCACCCCCAGAAAACATTGCAGGTGTTGACACCTTTAGAGGAAGGAATGGCAGTGTGGGGGAAAAAGTCCACACCTAATACATCATCAGAGAACAGCTAAGGACATAGTCTATGAAAGTGCTGGGCCAACAAGAGAAAGTAATAAAGACACAGTGGTGGAAATGTTCCGCCTGTTTCTCTCACAAGATATCCTGACAGTTATCATAAGAGAAGCAAACAGAGAGGCATAAAGAAGATTCAGGGAGTGGAATGATAGTCATCCTGAAAATAGAAAGGAGTGGAAAAAGCTGGACAAAACAGAGCTGAAAACCTACATTGGCCTCCTACTTCTGAGTGTTCTATACCATGGTGGTCATGAGGCACTGGAAGAGTTGTGGCAGTAACGCACCAGGCATCCTTGCTTCCATGCCATAATGAGTTTAAAATGATTCTGTCAAATCACCAACTACCTGAGACTTGACAACAAACTGACATGTGAAGAAAAGAGAGCTGTGGACAAGTTTGCTGCCTTCAGAAATATTTGGACACAATTTGTGGAGCAGCTCAGAAAGTGGCATATTCCAGGAATACACCTGACAGTTGATGAGCATCTCATTGTGTTCAGGGGTCACTGTCCCTTCAGACAGTATATGCCCAGCAAGCCTGCCAAATATGGCTTGAAAAGTTGGTGGTGTTGTGATGCAACAACATCACCCCCCTGTCTGGAGACATGTACCTGGGCAAGCAACCAGAAACTCCACACCAAGGTAATTTTGGTACCCAGGTCATTGAAAAACTGGTTCATTCCTCATACAAGATGGGAAGAAATACTGTGGGTGACAATTTCATCACAAGGACTGACCTGGCAGAAAGACGAGGCCGATATCCCAAACAAAATGCTAACAAATCAAAGAAGGGAAACTTTTTCATCAATTTTTGCTTTTGATGAGGAACTCACCCTAGTTTCATATGTTCCAAAGAAGTCCAAAATTTTGCTGTTGCTGTCAAGTGTGCACTGTGACCTGTCAGTGGATGGAGAGCAAAGAAAGCCAGACATCATCCATGAGTCTGACTACAATAAAAACAAGGGTGGGATGGATAACCTAGTCCATATGACCATCTGCAGATGGAAAAATCAACAGGTGGCCAATGAGACTATTTTTCAATATGCTGGATGTGGCTCCATTGTCAGCCTCATCATTTGGCTAGGCCACAACACAAACTGGAAGCAAAGATCTCATTTAAGAAGATGGCGGGAGCTTGGAGAACAGGTGATCGATGGACAAATAAAACAAAGAATGATGGATATACATAATCTGTCTAAATCCATGAAGTCTGGTATGACCTCCAAATTACAAATTGCCACAATGCACCCCAGTAGAACCTTCTACAAGCATGAGTGGATGTTGTGTTTTTTGTCCAAGGACAGATGACCGCAAAACCTGGAAACAATGTGAAGATTGTAAGTGATTTGCTTGTGTGCACCACAGTACATCACTGCTGCTTTGTGAGGAATGCAATAATTTAGTTAAAACAGTTACAAAATGTTTTGGAAGTCATTGTTAGTTTAAAAACAGCATGAACTGCAGACTTAGCAAATTGTTCATTCACGTTTTGAAACTCTGAAAAAGGTTTAAATTTTGTTCGTAGTTCTTGTTAAATAATATTTTGGGTTCAAATCATCATAAATACTCATTCAAACAATCTGTATGTTTAATAAATAGTTTTTGGTACATTTATACTGATTACATTTTGTTCACATGGGTGGGGTAACAAGTTACCCCATGAGAACAACAACAGTTATGGTTTAATGAGAATGGATGAGGGCTATATTAAAATGGGGATTAACGTGTGCTCCACCCCTCCTTCTTGAAGCTAATGTACTTAGATAACCATGTTAAAAAACCCAGAAGATTAAAAAATGAAGAGGTTATTTTAGCATTTCAAGTATTCATATAAGTTATAGGATATCAGGACATTTTCTCCCTCATGTATCTGAAGATTATTTCTACAGATCATTAGATAATTTTTTCTTTGTTTGAACTTTTACTAAAACTTGAATTAGGCAATCATATTCCACTGCTACCATCCAAGAGGACGTTCACTAGTAAAGCAGATTACTTTAAAAGTAGTTTAATGGCATGTCCTCTTAACCTACATACAAAAACCAATAATAATTCACTGGAACAGAATGACAAAGGTAATAGACCGGCATTATTTTATCCTATTTCTTCTATTGTCTTCTCAAGTCAAAGAGCTAAACATATGATAAAAATTGCTTTATGCCTAGAGAGAGAAATTATTTGAGCACATACATATAAAATAACCATGAAGCTGGAAGCTAGTTGATTTATACATCTGATTGATTACAGACTTCATTTACATCAAAACAAATGGTCACAAAACCCAATTTAAAAAAAAAATAGTTAGATTTTTTTTTTTTTAAGAACCCACTAATTTGACTGAAAAAAAAATCCGTTTTGAGCACAGTGAAACTAAATCCAGAGGTGCTTTAAATTAATGGAAAAGTTTGACCAAAAAAAAAAAATAGGCATGCAAATTCCAATAATATGTAAAGGAAACATTTAATTTTTAAAAAGTCAAAATGTTTTTAAATTGATGTAAACATAAAAATGAAGTATAAAAAAAGGCCTTTAATAACCAGGAAACAACTTCATTCAACTTGAAAAAGAAATATGTGGTCTTCCTCCCGTAAGCTTCTTGGGAGGGAAAAGAGGACTGTGGGAAGTAGAATAAAATTTATATGAAAAAGATTATCTCTTTGGTTACTTAGTAGGGGTTTGCATTTGTTTTTATTTGATTTTGGTTTGGGGATTTTTTTGGCGGGGGGGCACTAAACCAAAAAATCTAATATTTGTTTCAACAGAACAGAATTAGGATGCTTGGCTTTCAGGACACAGGGAGAAAAGATGTGGGGGGGGGGGGAAATGAAAGAAGTAATTTTTAATAATAAAAACACCATTGGGGTCATTCCCCAGTTATATTTTGTGAGAAAAAAAATTCTATTTCGGTTTCCTCTATAGATGGAAAAAAATGGCAATTGATTAAACAAACACATTTTTTCTAACCACTACTAAATTCTGCATCATATTAATGCAAAAAATGTGACTATACATAACATTTTAATTATAAATAGATACTGTTAGCATCAACAATATATGAACACTTCAAAAAGATATTTTTGTTTAAAAAGTTAGGCTTAAATGCATTCTGTTTAATATTTATTACTTCATATTTATCAGTTTCAAGGGAAGAAGGCAGCTACATTTTTTATTTTTCAATTGAACCAATGATATCAAGGAATAAGATAGAGAACGCCATCTGCAACACTTTATAACCCCTTTTGGATGCATTGCTCTCTTTAAGAGAGCTTGAATCTTCCAGAATTTCTAGGGCCCAATTTTATTGCAGTTCAACCTATGTGAGTTTGCGTTTTAGTATGTAAAACCCAATTATACAAATGCTTGTGTGAAAAAGGCAGGCAAGGTTCTTTGAGTAGGTGTGATATCTTTTATTAGACCAACTGAGTAGTTGCAAAAAATTCTCAGCAAGCTCAACTTGACAACTGATTACAGGCAATCTAAAATATTTGTAGGGTTTAACGTGGACACCCCCCCAAACATTTGTTCAAGCTTTTGTACAAGATTTGGTGTTACCCTCAAACCTGATCCTGAGAGGTGGGATGTGAATCTTTATATAAGATGCCTGCTTACTGCTCCAGCCAGGACTAGGAAGTCAACATACCATATTTACTCAATTCTCAGATGAGTTCCCCCACTCCCCACTTAACATAGGGAAAAGCCCGTCATCTTAGAATTGTATATGAGGATAGTGGGGGGCAGACAGCTGCTGTGGCTCCAGTTCCAGCTCCTACCCATGGTTGGTGCCAGAGCTGCAGCTGCTCTGTCCCGCCCCCCACCCCCCACCCCCTGCCATCTCACCCCTTCAGCCTCTTCCCTTCACCTTCTCCCCCCACCCCCCGCCATCTCGCCCCTTCAGCCTCTTCCCTTCACCTTCTCCCCCCCCCCCAAGTGCAGCCTCTGGTTCCCCCATAGGCAGATTAATGGACATGTCAGCTGGGCCAGGGCCCAGGGGCCACTACCAAATCTGGGGCCATCAGGATCCTCATAAGCAGGGCAGCAAAAGCTGCAGTTTTAAACTTGGCACTGTTTTTGTCCCCTGGTTTTTGCATTTGCTTCCCTGGGGCTGGAAGTGGAGCCCCTCCACCAATGGGGCAGTGGGGGGCCAGGCCAAGCTACAAACATGTGGGCAGTGGCACTGGGAGTGACCCTTGGGGCCTCTAGCCCCACCCAATTCAGCTTAGCTCCCCTGTAGCCACCCCTCCCAGTGCTAATGCCTGCCTGCAGAGGCACAATGCAATGCTCCCGGCCTGGCCTGACCCAGTGCATCTGTGAAGCTGCACAGGACACAGCCAGGCAGCAGCTCCCTGCAGGCAAGTTGTAAAAGGGATGGGGGGGGCAGGGGGAGGGAGCTAGCCATAGCCATTGGTGCACTGGCAGGCTCCATCCATGCTGCAGCCTAGGGCACTGAGCATGGCCCCAGCCTGGCCCCATAGCAGCCTACAAACCTGCTTTGGAGTAGGGTTGGGGCTATGTTCAGCGTCCCAGACTAGAACAGAGATGAAGCCTGATGGCACAGAACAAGGATAAGGGGAGGAACAGGGAGAAGAGACTACAGAGGAAAGGGGAGGGGGAGAGCAGGGGTTGGGAAGAAAAGATGGAAGAAAACACAAGCACCTGCTCCCCCACTGTCTACCCCCCTGCAGCAGTGGGTGGGATGAATTGAAGGTAGTCTTCTGAAAATTAGATTATATACATGGAAAATTATAACAAATTTGTAAGTTTTCAATGTATCTACTTATTGGGAGGCCATCTTAAATTGAGAATAATCTTAGATTTGAGTAAATACAGTACATAAGATGTAAAAACAAGGGAGGAAAAAACCTTAAAAAAACCCACCACAACTTTATTCCACAACTGTGTGTCCCATCCTCTTGCTTTCTTTGCAAATCATTTTATTTTATGGGCAAAGAGCCTAAAATATAATATCTGGCAATTTTCTGGGGGCCATTTTTCATTTTTATTTTCAAGACATGTAAAAAGGCACTTACTGCCTAAATGCTAGAGTCTGTTTTAACAGAGGTCTATTCTCAAGGCCTGGGGATCAGGCAATCTTACCTAGATCAAAATCTGAAAGGCAGCAAATACGAAGCCAGAGTCAGAGGCTAAAGCCAGACAAGAATGGAGGAGAAGGCAAATGCAAGAACTAAGGAAGGAGCAAGGAGACAAGACAAGACTTGGAAAACAGCAGAGACCTGGGAAAAGCTTCCACTTCATGGAATACTGAGCAGCGAAAATTCAACCAAGAGGATTGGGATAGGGATCTAAGTGTAAGGTCCACATGTAGGTGAACTAAATTAGATCAGACAGCCATTTTTAATGTGATCTAACCTCCCGAATGTCTTCATGTACCCTGAAAGATTCTTTAAGCAGCTGTCCCATTCCTCTCAATTAAATCTAACTTAGATGTAAATTACAATATTTTGAATGACTATATGTCTGGCTTCTATATGATTGAAGCGTGTATATAAAGGAAAGGAAGTGTCACAGTAGGGAAGCTTGAGAGGAGGGAAATGTGTTCAAAGGGTGAGCCAAGTAGACAGATTAGATGATGTCTTAAGTATAAGAACAATGCGGTAGAGAAGTGGGGAAAGGAGCATATGATAGGGTTCATTTTTCTGAAGAGTTTAAGCTTCAGGAAACATTGCCTTTGTAGCAGAAAGCCCCCTTTGTATATTTCCCTTCTGGACATGGATATAACAGAAGTCTCTTCTTGCCTGCACCCCCCTCCTTCTCCCCCCCCCCCCCATTTTGTGCATTTATTTTCCTTCTAAGAATTGGTAGAGACCTAGCACACTCATTGCATGGGTGTCACAAGACTCGGAGCCAGCCAGAAAGCTGAAGTGGCTTTCTGTAGGAGAAACCTAGAAACTACATCTACATATCAATTAAGCTCAGTGTCACTAAAGAAAACAAAAGAGCTAAAATATCCACTGCAAAGACTGTAAATATATCCTGTGCTAACCTAACTCACTTACTGTGCCCAGTAGCCTTTGATCCTCACTACCTCACATTGCATTTTTATATATTTCTCACAGTACATTTTCATATTTCATGTGTCTCATCTTTGCCATGGCATTTTGTATTTTATATTTTACACTTTTAAACTCTTAAGGAGTGTATTCCCTGTAGAATGAAGTTACACCCTGGACCATTGTTAAAACTGCATTGAAATTGTAATTGTAAAGTGATAACATCTGTTGAGTGAATGCAAGTGAATGATGAACATCAGTAGACAATAGCCTAGCCAAAGGAACTCCATTTTAAGCTAATCAAGCTAAAGAACTGATTCCTGGAACTTGAGCACTCACCCTATGGACTATTCCTGTAACCCAGGGATGGGCAAAATGCAGCCTGGGGGGCCAGATGCAGCCCGCCAGGCCATTCTATCCGGCCTGCGGGGCCCCTAAAAATTTTAGAAAATTAATTTATCTGCCCTGGGCTGCCTGTTATGCAGCCCTCGATGGCTTGCCGAAACTCAGTAAGCAGCCTTCCGCCCAAAATAATTGCCCGCCCCTGAAGTATAACCCATTACAATACAGCCATTAAGTCAATAAGTCAATGGTGGACTCCCAAAACTTCAGGTACCAGCAGGCAGAGACCCCTGTGACTAAGTCAGGCACTACGTAAGACCCATGTGGGAAAGCGACTTCCGGATCGGGTAGCCAAGATGATGCTGGGAGATTACACAAGTCTGCCAGTAAAGGATAAAAGGCAGTGAAGCGTGACCCTCAGTGGTGCCCTCTCATCCAGCACCTGACCTACTGAGACAGAAAGACAAGCAGGAGACCCCCTTCTAGAGAAGACATCACCTTGAAGGAAGCTGACCATCAACAGCAGACTCCAGGGCCTCGGATAGGTAGATATACACCGGTGCTCCCACAATCATTACAGCAGCTACTATACACTATACTACATGGGTTTGAATGAGTGTGCGTGTGTGTGCGTGCATGTGCTAAGGTGACCAGTACCACGCATAACTCAAAAGTTTGCATTTATGATTTTATTGGTAACTTCACATCCCGTCCAATAAACTAGAATTTATTATGATCAGGTGAGTTGGTCCTTTGTAGTCAACACCTTCACATTCCTAGAGTAACATGTGAGGGAAGGAAGAGGGACTTTTTTTCCTTAAAAAATAGAAATGTTAATGTTACAGAATACAGGTACTCCTCACTTAACGACCTACCTGTTTAATGACCACTCGGACTTACGACCAGCTCTCCGAGCAGTTGGTATTGTGGAAACGGCGCACCACAGGTTCAGCACGGCAGGGCAGACAGCTCCCGCACTCACAGCCCGAGCGGGGCGGGGCGCATGGAGCGGGCTTTCCTCACGGGGGCCGGGGCAGCTCCGCCAGCTCCCACCTGCCTGCAGGTACAAGGGCGGCAGGGCGGAGGTCCTGGAGCGGTCCCGGGGCCGGGAGTGCTGGGGCCGCGGGGCCGGGACGCGTGCACGCCCGCCTGTTGGAAGGCGCTGGCCTGGAGCGCGAGGGCAGGGCGGGCTCTTGCTCCACCGATGCCGTTAGGACCCACCCACCCCATCCCGGGGCCTCGTGGGGGCCAGGGCAGCAGCAGCGCTGGGCTCCCTGCTCCAGAGGAGGCAGTCACCTCCCCGGCCGTGCCAGTGCGGCCACAGGGTAAAATGCCTTCGCGGAAGGCTTGACACCCCCAGCCCAGGTCACAGCAGCTGGGGGAGCGATGCCCCTGGCCCCACGCGACAACAGCCGGCAGGGCGCAGAGCAGCCCCGTGGGCGGGTCTGGAGGGTGGGTTTAAGGGCGGTGGTTAGTTCTGCCTGCCGGGGCTGAGCTTCCCTCCTGCTCCCTGGTGCCAGCTCCTTCCCTCTCTCAGCATCCTCTTCCCACCAGCCCTGGCTTCAGGGCCAAATGCTGCCCTGTTGCTGGCAAGAGGGGGGGAGGGAGCAGCTCGGCCAATTCGCTTAACGACCAATTCGCTTAACGACCTAGTCGCAGGAACGGAACTCAGTTGTTAATTGAGGAGTGCCTGTATGTGAAACTTAATGGCTTCAAAGGGAAAGAGTGCTACTGAGGTTTGAAGAGTAAAATGGGGTACATTTGCAGTGGAACAGAAACCATAATTGATTAACATTTTTAATTTATAATATTAATCTGATTAATACCTCTATTTCAGCTTAAGTAGGAAGAACCACATAAGGAAGACTTGCAAGACTGAATACTTCATTTCTTATAATCCTTTTTATATGCTGAATAATTTTTTTTTTTAAATGTTGTCAGTGGTGACCTTTTACAAAGTTATTTGAGACATTTCATATACAACATTTCCTATAGTCAATGCCATGGATTCTCACCTAGGGCTCCATGAGATCCTTTTAAGGGTGACATGGACTGTGAGGAGCTAAGTGCTTGTTCATCCCAACTCTTGTGCAAGTTAAACACTGTAATAAATACATTCTTTTTTTTGAAACAGGGTGCTGCTAAATTCAGAAAAGTTATAGGAGTGCCTGCAATCTAAAATAGTTGAGAACCCCTGCTCTATTAGGCTAGGGACAGACATTCAAAAAGCCTGAAGCTGAATTGATTCAGTCTTTTCAGGTTACTCTAACCTGCGGAGAGTGAACCTGTTTGCAAGTGGATGGATGGTCAGCAGATGCCTGTAGTGGCTCAAGCCAAAAGCCAGGAGGTGCTACAGCAATCCTCCCTTCCACAGGGAGGCTGAGCTGAGGAGGGGAGGGCATGGCCAGGCCTGCTCCAGCAGCTCCAACAGCCAGGAGCAATCTGGGCACATAGGGCTGCCTGGCCCCAGAGGGGAACTTTTTCCCCTACTCCCTCTCCCCCACTACCATGGGGCTGAGAGAGGGGCCTGTTCAGTGCTGGGGGGGGGGGCTCTTCTCCCTCCTTCTCCCAACCTGCAGTGGAGTGGGGAGGGGGCCTCTGTGAGGCTTCCTGGCCCAAGAGGAAGACTCTTCCCCCCACTCCTCCCCCCCTGCCTCAGGACAGCAGGAGGCTCCATTCCATGCTGGGGGGAACTCTTTCCCCTCCTCCTCTTCCCCATGTGAGTGTGGAGATGCAGGTGTGGTGTGGAGCCATGACAGAGGCAGCCAGCGCTATGCTGAGGGTGAGGAGCACAGCCTACCCAGCCGCTTCTATCCCTGTGGCTGTGCCACACTGCAGCTCCTCACTCACAGTGGGATAGCCCAGCACTGGACTCTGTGAGGAAGCAGGGGTTGGGGCTCCCTCCACTCCTGGCAGAGTGCAGGACCTGCACAGCAGGGACTGGGGGAGGCAGCTGACAACAGTATGGGGCTTGTCCTGCAGCAGGCTCAGTGAGCAGAGCTGTAGGGATAAAGCAGGCTCCACTCCTTCCCCCTCCCCCCCCACAGCACTGGCCAGAGCCACACCTGCACTGGGCACAAGCACCCTGACCTCCCTGTCTGCTGCTGCTGCCAGGCAGTGGGGGATGCATGCCATGGGAAAGTGTGTGGAAGTCCCTACACCCCCCACCCTCCTTCACACCCCACACACTGCCCAGCTTTGCTCTGCACTCCTGCTGCCCCTCTTGGGGGTGGAAGAGGAGAAGGGGGAAGAGTTCCCCCGGCATGGAACAGTTTCCCCCTGGCCCATGCGCCCCACCCCAGGGCCTGGCAACATTGCATGGAGGCCCTGCTCCCAGCCCCACAGTGGCAGAGGGGGAAGGAGAGGAGGAGGAAGAGACCCCATTCAGAACCTCACAAAGTCCCCCTCCCCACCATGGGAGGAGGAGGAGGGGGAGGAGGAAGAGTCCCCCATCCTAACTCTGCAGGACAACCTACCCAGCGTGGCCCCATTATAGTGAAGGAGGAAGGGAGAAGGGCTAACTCCTCCTTCCATCCCTTCCCTGCAGCTGGGGTTTGCCAGCTCCAGGGGCCACCGCTGCAGCTCCCTTCCCTGTGTTCCCCAACAGACAGGCTGGTCATGGCTGCAGTGGGGAAAGAGGGAAGAATGCCCACTTTGCCTTAATGGGGCCATGCCAGCTGGTGTCTCTGCTAGGGCTAGAGAGCAGAGGGGAGGGGCCAGCCCTGCAGCTGAAGCAGAGAGCCCCACCCCACCCAGCCCAGACAGCATGCTGGGATGCTGGGGGTGTCTGATTTATCTTAAACCAGCAAGGGGTCTGGGACAGACATTGCATAAATCGGTTTGAGTCAATCGGTTAAGTCTGATACTACATTCAACCATGTTTATCTCAAACCGGTTTTGGCCATTTTGAAACTGATTTATGTGCACTGAACATCTGTTCTGTTACAGGTTTAAACCAGTTTCTGTTCACTTAAACTGGTTTGTGGGTAATATCTGTCCTTATCTTTACAAGTTTTCACAACACGTCTCCTTAACACTCTTTTAAAGCACTTCATGCTGTAAATTAATTACTTAGCAAATTTTTTTTATTCCCTTTTTTGGCACATGGGCTGACAGTGAACATATTTTTGTCCATTTTTTACTATAAGCGACTTTCTGCAACTACAGCATGCTGTACTTATTTTTTTTGTTACTATTTATTTGATCATACTTAGAGTCATTAAAAATTATGCAGTGTTTACAATACCATTTTGAAGCTTTTCCAACCCATATGATTATGCATTAATAATGCATAATACTGCAATAAATCATTAACACTTTGGAGAGTGCTTTTGTCATGTCAAACTTCTTGGACTGATTTTTTCATATGCAGTCTTATTTGTTGTATACAACTGCTACCAGCAGAACTCCCTGGGAAAACATGTTTCTGCCAATCAAACCTTAGGTGGTGTGTGCTTCCTGCTGACAAATTCTTATTGCAGGGTAAATTCTGCACAGTGTAAAACTTGCTTAAGAATATTTCCTAAACTCAAAATCTTGATAGCAATTCCAAGCTGAGTAATACAAACAGGTGAGTATTAAATAAGCAAGTGCTAAAAGGGAGATACATAAGACAAACTGAGCACCATTTGCGGTCAGGGAGAAATTTAGATCAGTCAGATGAAATATGAAGGACTTAGGCTTCTTTCTAAAAATACAGTATTGGCTTTTGCTGTAGGCAAGATCAAGTAATAGATGGGCCAAATCTATTTCTGTATGACAGTTTCTATATTTCTATATCTTCTCAAAACAAAGCTCTTAAGTCACTTTCCAAGACTGTGCTCCTTTTAAATCCATCTTTTATGATAAGCCAAGGGCAGATTTTCGGCAATGCTTTTATATAATTTTAGACAGCTTGATAAAAGTAACGTACATATTTAGATTTTGTTGCCTGCAGCTTGAGTGGTTGTTCATCTGACAGAAAGATGTAAAGGGTCTCAGCTTAGGCAACCTTAGGATTTATGGTCTATAGTTTTGGCTTTACTCTCACTACATATAGCCTTTCCCCACTTTTTAAACACTAATTCCCTTTTATAGTGAGCCAAAATCTAACTACATACACATGCACACATACACACTCTTAACACCCATTAAAGTCATCAGGGACTACTCACTCTATAATAGAATTCTGTGTAGAGTAGATGGCTACAAAAGGAGATTCAAGCTTTGTCAGACCTTCCATGATTAAAGTACAATTAAATTAGACAATGGTAATTCATGTCAGTCAAATCAGATAACCCCACAGATTTCATGAGAAATTCAGCAAGAGAAGAATTTGGCCCCCAAACTTTTTTTCCTTTGACTTGATTTCCAGGGCTTAGTTATAATCATTATTCTGCAGCATCCTATTGTCTTTAAATTATACCTTGGAACCTACACTCAAGCTCTCCACTTTCACTGTTGAAAAATCATATTCTTCCACATTTGTTCTTATGGCACAAATCAATAATAGCCCCCTTTTACTGGAAGCGATGTCAGTATTTTTCCTCATTATAAATACTGACATATGGTTATCTCCTCCCATATATGTAGCCAAAATAAGTTCCAGACAAGACAGTATTTGTAGGTCAAAAGGTATATCCCAGGCATAGGACCAGAACCTACAGATTCTTTCCCTGTTTTGCTCAACAGCAGCTTTTCTCAACCTGTGGGTCGTGATCCAAAAGTGGGTTGCAAGCAAGAATATATGGCAGGGTTGCAAACAAACTTTAAAAATGGATCAAAAAACATAAAAAATGGATTCTCCTTTAAAGGAGAAAAATGTGGGAAACCGTGGCTTTTCCCTTGCAGGCTGGCGAGGGACTGCTTGGGACCGTCCATACTTCAACTCCCCCCCTGCCACATACCCACCCCCTGCCCTACACACTGAGGGGCTGGGGGTTGGAGGCAGGGGTACCAGGTTGGGAGTGAGGTGCACTGGGTGGGAACCTTGATGTTTCCAAATGGGTCCTAGTACAAAAAATGTTTAGAACTACTGCTCTATAGCAAGATAACATTCCAAAGATCTTTCATACCTCCTCTCCTCTTTTTATTTTTGGCAGCTTCTTGATTTGGCAGATTCTTTTGATGCTCACAAGAAATGAACCAGCCCCTTAAGGAGGTAGACAAGCCACTGAACACTGGAAGACAGCTTTGGCAGGTAAGGATTCAAGGACAGAAAATTTGATCATCTCTCCAGGAACAGCAAGAAAGCAGAACATACAGCACATTGTCATCATGTCCATCACTCCAAAGTTAGTAATAGAAATCAAATTGTATATGAAGCTATCAGAACCTGGAGAGCCATGATATTGTTGCAGGTGTTGGATGTCTTTTTAAAAACCCTCTCATGCCAGTATTTAGCAATCCAGGGACTTCTCAGCTCAGCAAAGAAGGTACATTTTTTTGGCAAAAAACTGGGAATTCCATTACTATGGGATGTATTCAAAGAACATGCTTTTAAAGATTTTGCATAAATTCAGAGTTTAAGATTGGTAATGCATTTTATTCACTAACATCTGCATATCCAAAATGCTGTATTATCCAACAAGGCAATCAAGCTCTCTTGCATAAACTCGGCAGGGTTGCTCTCCACTCGATTGGCTAAAAGGTCAAATGTTAAACTGATTTCACAATATTAAAGGAAGACTTAGAAACTAGCAATACAAAATTAGCCTTATGCAGGCTATGGAAAAAAGGTTCAGACAGTACATCAGCTGAAAATAATTAGTCATCAACCTGGAAAGTCAGTCACAGTGCATAGTCAAATGCAGTACGCATTTTAGTGGTTCTTACAGGTATTAATGGATAAGACTACAGCTTCATCATTTCTTGACTTTACAGAAATATACAAAATTACCATATTTTCCCTAATAAAGCACACATTTGCCCCCCAACCAGATGAGGGAAATTAGAGTGATTATTATATGTGAGAAATAAGGATCCCCACATGTCCAGAAAGTTTGTGGTAAAGAAATGGTGGCAGCATTAATTGCTGTGGCTCCCAGAGCCTCTGGGAACCATGGCTATTAACACTGCCATCACCCACCATCAAATCTCCAGACCCCAGGGACACTCTTTGGTCAGATGTTAGCTCTGTGTGTCACATGGGTTTGGCATGTGGGACTGGAATCAGCATTCGGCCCCAGGCCCAATGTACTGGATCAGTTACTTAGCCATACTACTGAGTAAGAATTCTTTTTCTTCAAAATGTAAAAAGAGGGTGTGTATTATATGTTGTGGTGTGCTGTGTGTGAGAAAATCTGACAAAGTTCTTTGGGTGAATCTGATATCTTACATTAGACCAATTTAAATAGTCGGAAAAATATTTTAAGCAAGCTTTCAGGTTTAAAAAGCCTTCATCAGGCAGAGGAAGTTTCTGCATTTGGCGTGTGCTCTTCTGAATTCGATATCTTCCACGTTACAGGGGTGTAAATTATAGCCGTGTTGGTCTAAGGACATAGGCAGACAAGCTTGCTTACATTTTTTTTTCCAACTATTTAAGCTGGTCTAATAAAAGATATCAGATTCACCCAAAAAACCCTGTCTGCCTATGTCCTTAAACCAACACAGCTAGGTTTCCATTTTCTTCCAGCCCCTTTGGTTGAGTCAGGAAACTGAACAAGCTGCTTGCATAAGGTTTTTACTACAATGTTATTTCAGTAAAGCAGGAAATATGATAAAAATAACCTTTGGTATTCATGCTGGTGTTTCATCGTAAACTAGAAGTGCTGAAGTGTTTAAAAAATCTTTTAAAAAAATAAACTAAAAAACAACAAAAATATTTTGTTCCAGTTACAATCCTGTTGAGATTATATTTAGCTCTAATTTAATCTATCTCCTAGGCTGTTGCTAATTGTACACCTTATCCTTCAGTGCTACTTCAAGAACTGGTAATCCAAGATATACCTACTGCTTCCATCCATCATTTAAGACTATTTAAACATATGCAAAAGCTTTGCTCAAAATTATTTCAATTGGTGGGTTTATCATCCACGATGCCCACCAAGAATAAAATAGAGGCTAATGATCATGTTCCCAATCTTACAAATTTTATACCACTCGATATTAAAAAATTCCCATATGTTTACTGACTTATAATGAAGTTATAATGAATCATTACTCCGATTTGTTCAATTTCACATACCCAAGTACTCAAATCTGGCCAGTCCTCTCAGATCTTGTCAATTGAGCTGGGCTATTTACATAAAGTGAGGACATGTACTAGAGACTTCAAAGGGATTTTTCAGTTGATAAAATACTAAGCTCTTCTTTACAGAAAAATATTTTTACAATGAACACTATTAAATTCATGATATCTTTTCTTTTTTTTTTTTTCTCCTGACAATAAAGCTTGATTTAAACTTGATCATAAGGTACAGGTGTAGAAACAGTGCAGTCAAAATAGAAGCTTGCAAACAGCCACATTAGATAAAACCTTTCCAACAGTAAATATTCTATAAAAACTACAGACGGAAGAAAAAAATAACAGGGGGTCATAGGAATGGGTTCTGATAAGAGGGCCGTAACATGGAGGCCCTTTTAACACTTCATTTTCAATAGCGCCTTTAATATTAATCAGTGATGGTAACAGGGTTATGCAAGGCAAGAGTTATATGCCAGACCCTGTATTTCCATTAGCAATTTTTTGAAGCTTCTTTAAAGGATCTTTTAAACTGACTTTCTACTTATCTATGATCTGTGAGCTGATGTCTTTCTTTTAAGTACTATGTTTTTGAACAAATCACAGGTATTCAGAATAGTACTTTCTTATATTTTCTCCCTAAACATAGTGCAAAAAAAAAAAAATCAAACTTGTTCAAAAAGAAAACCCACCTTCCATATATGCTCCATTTTTATCTCTCTTCAATTATAGGTATGTCTTCTGGAATCAACACAAGGACAGAGTAGTAGTGAAATAAAATGCATTTTAGAATATTGTATTTCATCCTTGGTAGATACTAAGCCCTTCAAAAAAAAAAAAGGGAGCTATTGTTAACACTATATCTACTTTGGCACATTTAAAGATGTCACGGTCCTGTTCCAGGTTGTTTTATATACTCAAAATCTTTCACTTTTGGATTAGAAATGTACTGGAGCTACAAAACGTTGGTTGTTTTTACTCGACTGGAGAAAGAAAAGCTGACTAAGAGCCACAGCAAATCAGCAGCATATGGGGTGGGTGAGCAACGCACATAGGAAGAATACAGAAGGATGGGAGCAGATGCCTCACTCTCCTGTTACCCCATTCCACCTGCACTTTCTGGCTCCAGGAGGTAGTGGTGCAGTGTAGGTTATGGAGTGCACGGCATTCTGGGAATTGTAGTGTTGTAAAACAATAGTGGAGTTTACTGTTGGTGGGGGGAAATTGACCCCAATTTTGCTGCTGAAATAAGCATTTTTTAACACAGCATCAGATCTGGTAGGAAAAAAAATGCAATGAAAGTCCCCACCTACCATAAGAAGATGCTACTGCTGTGCTGCAGAGCTACAGTTCCTAGAATAACTTAGGCCCCCCTCTTAGGGTTACCATATATCGGGGGGGGGGGGGTTGGACATGTCCTTTTTTGGGGTCCTCATCTTCATCCAGGCTTTTTTTTTTTTTTTTTTAATAATCAACAAATGTCTGGGATTTTGCTCTGCTTCTGCTCAGCACCAAAGTTTTTCCTGGCACTTCCCAGCTTGCCCTAGCAAGGAGCTGCTTGGGGCTGGAGGGGAGCAGGGAACCACAACTGAATAGAGGGGCATCCCGTGTGTCTGCATGCATCCAAGCCGATGCAGGCAGGGGTGTGTGTGGGTGTGGGTGTGTAATGAGGCAGGGGAGGTGCCTGCCTCTCCAACAGGGGAAGGGTGTGTTGGGGGGTGTTCTTTGGGTACAGCAGGGAGCTGCATGGGCAGCAGGGCTGGGGGCCAGGGGGCTGTGGCTTGGGAATGAGGGGCACTGGGGCCAGGGGGAGGGGAGGTGACTGTAGTTCCAGAGCATAAGGCACAGAAAGGGCCAGGGGGCTGCAGGTCAGGAGGTGTATCAGCAGGGACGGGAGGGCTGTGGGTTGGGAGCGAGGGGCACCAGCATGGTCTGGGGGGCAGGGTACTGTGGGTTGGGAATAAAGGGCAGTAGCAGGGCTGAGTGCCAGGACACAATTGTCTCTTGGCTAATTCTTCAATCATGTGATGTATGAGAATTTTATTGGCTCTATCTAATTGATGTTAGATTATATGCCTATTGCTATGTGGCAGCAAGTAACTGCTAAGGAATATACAACATTAATTAATATAAAAAAAGACACTAGTACAAATGCCTTTTTCTGAATGTTTATGAAGTCTAGAATGACAGATGTTTAATATAGATTTACATTTTACTTGATTGGAAACTGGATTTTTTTCTTTCTTCAGAATCTCTATGGTTTTTTTCATATGAGACTAAGTTTAGAATAGGGTTGGGAGGGCTTTTCAGGTGAATTATTTATTTGCCTAAAAATGTAATTTTGAGTCAACTGAAACTATTAATAAATTTGTACTAAGTTCAGAGCCTATTCCTGGCAACACAAATGAAAAACATTTTTCAATAAAATAATTAATATTTCATGTTAACATTGTTACGTCTCAGCTGTGTGTTCTTGGGAACCCTGGCACAGGATGCAGTCTGTCTGACTCACCCCCCCCGCTTCCTCCCTCCCCTCCTCTACATAAATGAAACTGATTAAGATGCAGTGAGAGATGCACCTAAGACCCTCCAGATAAGGGTGACAAGAGTGAAACAACTGCCCTAGGTCTCATTTGCATCCGAGATGAAACCAGATGACCATTCATTTACATGAGAGATGGAGAATAGAAAGCCTAAAGCAGAGACTGCAGTGAATTCTGGGACCAGAGAAGCAGGGGAGCACTGAATGATGGGGAACCTGTGCTCCAAATGTTAATCAACCCATGTTCACACACACCCAGCTCAGCATTTATCAGACCAGTTCTAAGCTGGATTTACTAAGGACTTTTCCCCGCTCCACACACACACACCTCTAGGTTTAATAGGCATCTCGAGCTGTACATTCCCCGGTCCCACTATGGGAGGCCTATTTAAACTTGATTGACTAAAACTCGGTTGCCAGGTTAGGGAATGCTGAGGCAAGAGACCGAGTCAGAGGGGGTATGGGCAACATTTGAACAATGGTAAAGGGGTTCATCACAGCATCCAGCCCGTTGGAGCCGTAAATCACAGGTGTTGTCATACTTTTCCCGAGATGACTGGTGGAAGTCCTCTCCACAAAAGGTTATGAGCACCCCAATAATTATCTTAAGTCTCTTAAAAGACTATAGTAAGATCTGGAAAAGTCATGCTAAGCTGAGGCTTGTGCACAACAAGTAAAAATCCAAAATCCTGATGCTGCAAGCTATCTATTGTTCCTGAAGAAACCATGAGATATCCCATCAGTATATCTGCTATCCATAGGAATTTCAATCTGGCTCCCAAGTATCTGGTAACTCCCTAACATTATGTGTTTCCTGATTATCAATCAGTTTCTTGAGATGTTCCAAACCAGATAACCCCTTGTCAACAGAAAAGACAATGATTTACACAATTGAGGATGCTTCGAAGCAGCTGAACTGAGGGTATAAAAATCTGGAAAAAGTGTGGGTGCTTCGGAAGGACTTTGACTTTTAACAACTTTATTTCACAAAAGATCAGGTACAGAAAGCAAAAAAACCATCAAACCACACCAAAGAGAAACCATTCCAGGACATTCAGAACATCACACCGTGACAAACACCTTCGCAGTAATACACATCGTGTCTAACATGCTATTTATATATATAGCCCTCGAGAAACAAACAATTCCACCCTTCCCTGTCCCATAGTACACGTACAAAACCCTTCTTCTTCTCACCCCGAGAAAATAAACAACAGCAGCCTGGTGAGGGCCCAGGGCACGGCACAAGCCGGAAGCCACAGTCCGCCACCGCACCCGCCCGGTCGCCCAGACCGGTCACCACATCAGAGCGCGTATTTGAGACGGCCGTCCTCCACGTGGCACAGCGCTCCCTCAAGGGCCCAGAGTGCCTCGAAGGCGGGCACCCCCCGCCGGAGCACAGCGTGCTCAAACTCCAGCGAGAGGCGCGCCCGCACTAGGAGGCCAAAGAGCCGCGGGGCATCGTCTGAGCCGGTGCCGGCAAGCCGGTTACGGCGGCTCTTGAGGACGGCCATCTTGGCCTGGCCCAGCAAAAAGTTGGCCAGGCAGATGGCGCCCCGCTCGGCCGCCCGGTACGGGTAGGAGCATATGTAGGTGGTCTCTGAGAGGCTCCTGCCCAGCACCCGCAGCGGCAGCTCGAGGGTGGCAAAGAGCGGCCGCAGGCGGGGACAGTCCAGGAAGGCGTGAAAGAGATCCTCCTCCACGCCCCCAGGGCAGAAGGGGCAGGCCGTCGAAGCGGCTGGGTCAAAGTGGGACGCAAACGTGCCAGTGGCTAGGATGCCGTGCAGCAACCGCCACTGCAGGTCGCCAGTCTTCTTGGCGGTCGGCGGCTTATACAATGTGCGCCACGCCGGGTGGGCCGGTGGGGAAGCCGGTGGCCCCAGGCTCCGTCGCCACGGTGTATCGGGGCGTCCCGCCAGCATCTGAGCATGGCGGACACAGACCACCCAGGCATACAAGCTTCTACGCGATAGAGAAGCAAAGGGACAACCCGTGTCACTATCGGGAGGCATGGGGAGCCGCAACAGAGTGCCCGGCCCACCGGCCAACTCCGCGGCCACAGCCGGGGTGACCGGCAGCGAAGGGAAAGCCTCGCTCGCGGCATCCGCGGCCCGCGGGATCTGGCGTGCACGGAGATGTTCGTCCAAGGCGGCCGCCGCCACCGGCGGGAGGGCGGCGCGGATGTCACGCAGGAGATGACCCATGGTGCGGATGGAGCGCACGCCCAGCCGTGTGGCCAGCGCCTCGGGCGAGAGCCAGGCTGACCGAGCGGGGTCCAGGAGATGGTGCAGGCGGAGGACACGCGCCTGGATGAGGGTGGCTGTGAGGCTGGCAGAGGCCAGGCTCGGCACGGAGCCCCACAGGGCTGAGTTGTGCACCAGAGGCTCCCTCAGCAGCTGCGGGAAACACAGTGTCCGGGCTCGAGGCTGGAGGCGGAAGGCGACCTGCCAGGCTCGTACCACGCTGAGATAAAAGGCCGGAAGCACCGCCCAGTTCAGGAGCGTGGGTGTCAACAAAAAGAGCTCCCGGTCAAAGCCAAGGGCGCCGACCCTCTGTAGGAACCGGCACGCCAGTTGTTGCCATGGCAGCTGCTCCTCGCTGTAAAGCAGTCGCTGAAGGGCCTGCAGGCGGAAGGCCGCCACCCTGCTGGCCAGGTCAACCAGACCCTGGCCCCCCTCGGCAACAGGCAGGTGAAGGACGGCTCGTGGGAGCCAGTGGCGCCCATCCCAGAAGAAGTCCACCAGGTTGCGCTGGAGTCTCTCCAGGAGATCCGGTGGGGGGTCGAGCACGGCGCACCGGTGCCACAAGGTCGCTGCCGCCAGGTTGTTGATGACAAGGACGCGCCCCCGGTAGGAAAGGCTGGGCAGGCGCCAGCGCCACCGCTGCAGGGGGGCCTCCACCCCCTCCTCGAGGTCGTCCCAGTTACGCGCCATGAAGGCCGGTGGCCCCAGGAACACGCCCAAGATCTTGAGGCCCTCGCGGCGCCATGTGAGCCCCCCCGGCAAGTCCGGGGGGAGCGTGCCAGTCCATGCGCCAAGCAACAAAGTATCGCTCTTGGCCCAGTTGATGCGGGCGGAGGAGGCGCGCTCATAGGCACGCTGGCAATCCGCCAGGGCCCGCACGTCTTCCTGAGTGTTGAGGAAGACGGTGACATCATCCGCATATGCCGACAGCCGGAGACGAGGCCTAGCGGACGGGCCGCTGGCCACTGGCAGGGCCACACCACTCAGGCGGCGTCGCAGCGTGTGCAGCAGCGGCTCGATGGCCAGGGAGTAGAGCATGCCCGACAGCGGACACCCCTGACAAATGCCCCTGCGTGCGGGGAACGGAGCACACAGCACACCGTTCACCTTGAGCAGGCTGGAAATGTCTCGGTACAAGACCCGGAGGGCCCCGGTGAAGAGGGGCCCAAAACCAAAGGCCTCCAGAGTCCGGAAGAGATAGGCGTGGCCCACCCGGTCAAAGGCCTTCTCCTGGTCTAGAGAGATGAGGCCGATGTCGAGGCCAAAGAGCTCGCTAGCCGTGAGTAGGTCCCGCAGCAGGAACAGGTTGTCTTGAATGGTCCTGCCCGGCACGCAGTAGCTCTGCTCGGGCCCGGTGAGAGAGGCCATGACCGCGCGGAGGCGGGTGGCCAACGCTTTGGCCAGGATCTTATAGTCCGCGCACAGCAGGGAGACCGGCCGCCAGTTCTTCATGTAGCCCAGGTCTCCCTTCTTGGGCAGCAGGGTCAGCACCGCTCGGCGGCAGCCCATCGGCAAGACCTTGTTGGCGAGGCTCTCCTGGAAAACGCGCAGGAGGCTGGGGCCGAGGAGAGGCCAGAAGGTCTTGTAAAACTCAGCAGGCAACCCATCGAGGCCCGGGGCTTTGCCGGAGGCGAGGCCGGCCGTGGCGGCCGCCAGCTCTTCCAGGGACAAGTCCCGCTCAAGCTCTCCGGCCTCCAGGGCATCGAGACGTGGTAGGCCCTCGTGGAGTTCCCGCGTGGCCTCGGGGCACGACGGCTCGGCCGCAAACAGGTCACGATAGAAGGCGACGGCATGTTCGCGTATTTCGCCGGGCTCTGTAATTACCCGGCCCTCAGGAGTCTTGAGATGGTCCAAGACTTTGCTCGCTGCCCTCCGCCGCTCCAGGTTGAAAAAGAAGCGGGTCGGGGCGTCAGTTTCCGCCAGTTCCTGGCAACGGGCGCGGATCCTCGCGCCGCGGGCCGCGCTCTCCGCCAGGTCGCGCAGACATCTCCTGCGGAACCGGAGGCTCTCGCTCAGTGCCGCGTCGCTGCCAGCAGCCAGCAGAGCAGCCTCGAGCTCCGCCACGTCCTCCTCCAACTCCCGGATACGTCGGCGCATCTCGTTCGCGGCCAGCTGGGTGTACTGCTGGCAAAAGGCTCGGATCTGTACCTTGCCCACGTCCCACCACAGCTTCCAGGAGGAGTGGCTCGATCTCGCAGCTTCCCAGCTCCTCCAGAAGTGGGCAAAGCAGTCCCGGAAATAGGAGTCCTGAAGCAGGCTGACGTTGAAACACCAATAAGGTGCCAGTGCACAGGCTCTCCCCGGCAGGCTCAGTTCACTGAAGGCTAGGTCATGATCTGACAGACCCGAGGGAGCGATGCAGCTGCTGCGCAGGAGTGGCAGGTGGTGCCTGGTGACATAAAGGCGGTCGAGGCGAGCCATGGTGACACCACCGGCACCCATCCTGGCCCAGGTGTACTGGCGCGCATCAGGATGCAGGGCTCGCCAGATGTCCACGAGGTCTGCCCCCTCCAAGGCAGATTGCAGCTTGCGAGCGGAGGGCAGGTGGGGTTCAGGCCCTGTGCGGTCGAGGCGCGGGGCAGTGGTGCAGTTGAAATCCCCACCGAGGAGGAGCAGGTCATCATCCTCGCTAGCGTCGCGCAGGAGGGCAGCCAAGGTCTCGAAGAAAACGACCCTCTCCTGACCATCGGAAGGCGCGTAGACGTTGATGAGCAGCAGGCGGTGTTGTGCGAGGGTGACGCGGACGGTCAGCAGGCGGCCGGGGATGACCTCCCGCGGCACCGCGGCGTCAAGCTGCAGCTGTGGTGATAAGAGAGTCGCGACCCCAGCGCTAAGGTTGGTGCCATGGCTCAGGAACACCTGTCCTCGCCAGGCAGCCCGCCAGGCCACCTGGTTGAATCTGTCAGAGTGTGTCTCTTGAAGGAAGGCGACGGCCAGCCTCTTCTGTCGCAGGAGCTCCAGGACGGCTTCGCGCTTCACCGAGTCTCGACAGCCGTTGATGTTGAAGGTGCCAATGATTGTGGCTGCCATGGATGTGGGTGTGGGAGAGGAAGAGCAAAGCAAGGTACGGGTGGAAGAACGAGCACCCAAGAGCAGAGCAAGGCAGTACAGACAGGTCAAGGAAGGCCTACTGTGCCCTTCTCTAGTCGAGGGACCCGCCCAAGTCCCACTCAACTCTCACCCTCTGGGCAAGCTTCTCCAAACGGTAAGCCATCTGGCGTGTGCCCAGATCCCGCTGCATGAGCTTGGCAGCTGCCCTGGCACCCTTTACGAACACTTTGGGGTCTGCGCACCACTGAGTGATGCGTCCTGCTACGTTCCTCTGCCCCTTAGTTAACTTCAAGAAGGACAGGAGTCCCCCATAGTCTGGAGGGACCCAGGGGGGCTCCGCCAGCTTGGGGTGGATGTTGCCTAAGGAAGAGCGTCGAGTCCGCACCCCCGGCGGGAGCTCGTCTGCAACCGCAGCATCGACACCCTCGATGTCTAGACACATCAGCCGCCTCTCATCATCCGAGTCAAGGACCGGCTCCACGAGGGCATTCCCTGTCTTCCTGGGGGGGGAGAGGCCATCCCGCTCACGACGCCTCTTGCGAGACTCAGTGAGCTGGACCTCCATCTCGTCAACTTCTCCATCTAATCCACCAGGCTGGGGCATGACCAAGGGGGTAGCAGACTCTCCCGCCACCCCCGAGGCCAGGCCACCAGAAGAGAGGCATTCGCCACCATCCCCACCGCCGCCCGACTCCGGAGGCTGGGGGACAGGCGAGGGGAGAGGGACCCCTGAAGCCCCCTCCCCCTCCGCTAAGTCTGCCCCGCCGACAGCTACATCCAACGGGGTGGGTGGTATGGCAGCCAGAGCGGGGCCAGGCTCTTTAGTGGGGGGTCCCTCGGCACTGGCCGAGGAGGGCAGGGCATCCTGAGAGGCCCCCTTCATCTTCCTCTCTTTGTCCTCCTTCTTCTTCTTCTTGGTGGTAGTGGGCAGCTGCCCCTGTGCTGGGGACGGGCCAGACTGCCCTGCCCCCCCAGCCGGCGGGGCCCCCGCACTGAGGGCAGGGGGCGCCACAGACGGGGGAGGCGGCGGCGGGGCCTGGGTAGTAGCACCAGCCTCTCCACTGGACGATGGTTTCACACCAGAGCCCCCCCGTCCCCTGAGATGGAATAGGGGTGGAAGGACGCTGGGAGGAAGAGCTCCCTGCTTCCCTGGGCCTGCCGCGTGTCCCAGAAGTCGACACGCCGTCTCTCGGCTCTGCCGCAGGTGGCGATGGTCCGGCCGCCTTGCCCTGAGGGCACTGAGCAGCCAGGTGGGAGGAGCCGCCGCACTTAAAACACGTAATCTCTCCCACAGACAAATAGATAATATACCTCCGACCCTCGAGCGTGAAGCTCAGGGAGCGAGGTAGAGACTGGGGGCCCTCCTTGAGGAGCATAAAGACCTGCCTCCGAAAAGACAGGACGTGCTTCCGCTGAGGGTCCTTGCTTCCCATCGGCAGCCGGCGAAAAGGACTCGTAAGAACTCCATAGGCCTCGAGTCCCCTGGCCAGCTCCCGATCAGAAACATGTGGTGGGATGTTAGAGATCACCACCCTCACTGCCTGAGTCTCTAGGGGCGTGACAGGGTAGTGGATGCCCGCAATGTCTAGGCCCTCAGCACACACCCTGTCAACCAAGGCAGGCGTGCTCAAATAAATCATCGGGACCGTGTTCACACGACCCGCATAGCGGATCGTACGCCATCCCAGGAGCGCAGCCAGAGCCTCCATGCAAACCTCAAGCCCCACATGGAGAGGGGCATGAACCCTCAGGCCATGCGTCAGCGGGAGGTCCCGAGAGACATCCTCATGCCAACTGCCAGGTGTAGGAGCAGCCATCCTCACTAGGACAGGGTTAAACTGCAAAGCAAAAAAAACTAAGGGAATGAAAAGAAAACTTAAACACAGGAGCTCAAGGCCAAGCTTCCGGGAATGCGGCCAAAACAGAAAGTGAAGATAAGCCACTGAAAGGGAGGGAGGGATTTGGGGGGTGAAAAAAAAAAAGTGCGGATAGAACAAAAAAAGAGGGGGGGAAGAAGAAAAAAGCACCCCTCAAGCGGCAAATGATAATAGAGAGCTCCCCACAAAGGGGGAGGAGGGTGGGGGGGGGAAAAAGCGGCAGGGGAAGGGGGGGGGTTAAAACAGCAAAAAGAAAAAAGAAAAGGAAAACTAAAGGGTGAGGGGGGGATGGAGGGTTAATTAAGAGCACCTCTGGAAGGCAGGCTAATGGAAAAGGTAACTCCCCGTAACAAGCAGACAGAAAAAAGAGAAAGAGAGGGAAAGAGACAGTAAAAGAGAAGGCTGCGAGAAGCGTCTCACAGACAAAGAAACCGGAAGCAGAGGGGGAGGGAAGAGAGAGGAGAGAAAAGTGGGGGTAAAAGCTGCAAAAAAGCAAGAAAAGAGTCAGAAAGCGAAATAAACAGAGGCTAGAGACCTTTAGAGAGGTGGGAGTGAAGGAAGAAAAGAGATAGGAAGCCGGGGAGTCTTACGCTCGGGATCGCCCCACGCAGCTCCAAGCGAGCCTGGTCCGAAGCGTCCAAAGCGGAAGGAAGGAAGGAAGGAAGGAAGGAAGGAAGGAAGGAAGACTTTGACTTTTAAGAGACCTTTATTCCCCGGAGGGTGATGACTCGGAGCCAGTAAAGAGCATGTACAAGGACGCCCGAAGCTCTGGGCCTCATGGACAAGGCCTGGGCTCATGGCCTGCAAGGCCTGCCCGTACACGCTAGACAAAAAAAAACAACCAACACAACGAACATAAGGACTATTTACAGTATTTACAGTTCTGCCAGCAGGGACACCCATGGAGGCCTCCGGGGTCGACCCGCACGAGCAAAAGTCCAGGGCCTCGGCCCGCTTGACGCATCTCTGCGGCTTGAGCAGCCGGTGGCATCACAGAACGAGGATCAGGCGTCCCGCCTCGACTCGGCACAGCACCCCCTCGAGGGTCCAGCGCTCCTCAAAGGCGGGCACCGTCCGCCGGAGGACAGCGTGCTCAAACTCGAGCGAGAGGCGGGCCCGCACCAGCAGGCGGAAGAGCTGCAGGGCGTCAACCATCCCGGTGCCGCTGAGCTGGTTTCGCCGGCTCTTCAGGGTGGCCATCTTGGCCTGGCCCAGCAGGAAGTTGGCCAGGCTGACCGTGGCCCGCTCGGCTGCCCGGTATGGAAAGGAGTGGACGTAGGCGTCTTTGGAGAAGTCTCGGCCCAGTACCCGAAGCAGTGCGCCTAGGGCGGCAAAGAGAGGCTGCAGCCGGGGGTAGTCGAGGAAGGCGTGGAAAATGTCCTCGTCCAGCACCCCCGGGCAGAAGGGGCAGGCCGCCGAGGCCGCTGGGTCCAAGTGACGCACAAAGGTGCCGGTGGCCAGGATGCCGTGCACGAGCCGCCACTGCAGGTCGCCGGTCTTCTTGGCGATGGGCGCCTTATACAGTGTGCGCCACGCCGGGGTCCCGGGCCGCGCCAGGCGCCGCCGCCACGCGGTGTCAGGGCGGCCGGCGAGCACCTGGGCGTGCCGGGTGCACACCACCCACATGTAGAGGCCCTTGCGGGGCAGGGTGCCAAAAGGGCAGCCCGTATTGCTGCTGGGGGGCACCGGGAGCCTGAGCAGCGTGTTGGGCCGCTCGGCCAGCTCGCCGGGTACCGCTGGGATGACGGGTAGCGGTGGGAAGGCGTCTTCTGCGGCGTCTGCAGTGGGGAGGGGCCGGCGAGTCTGGAGATGGGCTTCCAGGGCGGTCGCTGCCTCCGTCAGGAGGGCGGCCCTAACGGCCCGCACAAGCCGCCCCGCGGTGCGGACGGAGCGCATCGCCAGCCAGGCAGCCAGGGCCTCGGGTGACAGCCAGTCCGACCGAGCGGGGTCCAGGAGGTGCTCCAGGCGGGTGGAGCGCGCCTCGACGAGAGCTGCCGTGAGGCTGGCGGAGGCCAGGCTCGGCACGACACGGTGCAGGGCCGGGTTGTGGACCAAGTGCTCTCGAAGGAGCTGCGGGAACCGCAGGTGCCTGGCCTGGGGACAGAGATGGAAGGCCGCCCGCCAGGCCCGCACCACGCTGCGGTAGAACGGGGGAAGGACCGCCCCGTTCAGGAAGGTGAGGTCCAGTTGAAACAGCTCCCGGTCAAAGCCGAGGCCCCCCACTCGCCGCAGGAATCGGCACGCCAGCTGTCGCCACGGGAGGTGGCCTTCGGTGTACAGGAGCCGCTGGAGGGCCTGCAGCCGATAGGCGGCCACCCTGCTGGCCAGATCGATCAGGCCCTGGCCCCCCTCGCCGGTGGGCAGGTAGAGGGCAGCTCGTGGGAGCCAGTGGCGTCCGTCCCACAGGAAATCGACCAGAAGCCGCTGCAATCTCTCCAGTAGCTCCGGCGGAGGGTCCAGCACCGCGCAGCGGTGCCACAGGGTGGCCGCCGCCAGGTTATTGATGACGAGGACGCGCCCCCGGTAGGAAAGGCTGGGCAGGCGCCAGCGCCACCGCTGCAGGCGGGCCTCCACTCCCTCCTCGAGGCCGTCCCAGTTGCGCGCCATGAAGGTCGTCGGCCCCAGGAACACGCCCAAGACCTTGAGGCCCTCGCGGCGCCAGGCGAGGCCCCCCGGCAAGTCCGGCGGAGGCCTGCCAGTCCATGCGCCAAGCAGCAGAGTGTCACTCTTGCCCCAGTTGATGCGGGCGGAGGAGGCGCGCTCGTAGGCCCGCTGGCAATCTGCCAGAGCCCGCACGTCTTCCTGGGTGGCGAGGAAGACGGTGACGTCGTCCGCATAGGCCGACAGCCGGAGACGAGGGCCAGCGGACGGGCCCGTGGCCGATGGCAGGGCCACCCCACTCAGGCGGCGGCGCAGCGCGTGTAACAGCGGCTCGATGGCCAAGGCGTAGAGCATGCCCGACAGCGGACAGCCCTGGCGAATGCCCCTGCGCGCGGGGAACGGAGCGCAAAGCACCCCGTTCACCTTGAGCAGGCTGGAAATGTCCCGGTACAAGACCCGGAGGGCCCCGGTGAAGAGAGGCCCAAAGCCAAAGGCCTCCAGCGTGCGGAAGAGGTAGGCGTGGCCCACCCGGTCAAAGGCCTTTTCCTGGTCGAGAGAGAGGAGGCCAACGTCGAGGCCGAAGAGCTCGCTAGCCGTGAGCAGGTCCCGCAGCAGGAACAGGTTGTCTTGTATGGTCCTGCCCGGCACGCAGTAGCTCTGCTCAGGCCCGGTGAGAGAGGCCATGACCGCGCGGAGGCGGGTGGCCAGCGCTTTGGCCAGAATCTTGTAGTCCGCGCACAGCAGGGAGACCGGCCGCCAGTTCTTCATGTAGCCCAGGTCTCCCTTCTTGGGCAGCAGGGTCAGCACCGCTCGGCGGCAGCTGATCGGCAAGACCTTGTCGGCGAGGCTCTCCTGGAAAACGCGCAGGAGGCTGGGGCCGAGGAGAGGCCAGAAGGTCTTGTAGAACTCGGCAGGCAGCCCGTCGAGGCCCGGGGCTTTGCCGGAGGTGAGGCCGGCCGTGGCGGCCGCCAGCTCTTCCAGGGACAAGTCCCGCTCCAGCTAGCCGGCCTCCAGGGCATCGAGACGCGTTAGGCCCTCGTGGAGTTCCCGCGTGGCCTCGGGGCACGACGGCTCGGCCGTGAACAGGTCGCGATAGAAGGCGACGGCACGTTCGCGGACTTCGCCCGGCTCTGTAATGACCCGGCCCTCAGGAGCCTTGAGATGGTCCAAGACTTTGCTCGCTGCCCGGCCGCCGCTCCAGGTCGAAAAAGAAGCGGGTCGGGGCGTCGGTTTCCACCAGCTCCTGGCAGCGGGCGCGGATCCTCGCGCCGCGGGCCGCGCTCTCCGCCAAGTCGCGCAGGCATTTCCTGTGGAGCCGGAGGCTCTCGCTCAGTGTTGCGTCGCTGCCAGCGGCCAGCAGGGCAGCCTCGAGCTCTGCCACGTCCTCCTCCAACTCCCGGATACGGCGGCGCGTCTCGCTTGCGGCCAGCTGGGTGTACTGCTGGCAGAAGTCTCAGGTCTGGACCTTGCCCACGTCCCATCACAGCTTCCAGGAGGAGTGGCTTGGTCTCGCAGCCTCCCACCTCCGCCAAAAGTGGGCAAAGCAGTCCCGGAAATAAGAGTCCTGGAGCAGACTAACGTTCAAACACCAATACGATGCCCGTGCACAGGCTCTCCCCAGCAGGCTCAGTTCGCTGAAGGCCAGGCCATGATCTGATAGACCCGAGGGAGCGATGCGGCTGCTGCGCAGGAGTGGCAGGTGGTGCCTGGTGATATAAAGGCGGTCGAGGCAGGCCATGGTGAGACCGCCGGCACTCATCTTGGCCCAGGTGTACTGGCGCGCATCAGGATGCAGGGCTCGCCAGACATCCACGAGGTATGCCCCCTCCAGGGCAGCTTGCAGCTTGCGAGCGGAGGGCAGGTGGGGCTCAGGCCCTGTGCGGTAGAGGCGCGGGGCAGTGGTGCAATTGAAATCGCCCCCGAGGAGGAGCAGGTCATCATCCTCGCTAGCGTCGTGCAGGAGGGCAGCCAAGCTCTCAAAGAAAGCGACCCTCTCCTGGCCATCGGAGGGCGCGTAGATGTTGACGAGCAGCAGACGGTGTTGCGCGAGGGTGATGCGGACGGTCAGCAGGCGGCCAGGGATGACCTCCTGTGGCACCGCCGCGTCAAGCTGCAGCTGCGGCGATAAGAGTGTCGCGACCCCCGCGCGGAGGTTGGTGCCGTGGCTCAGGAACACCTGTCCTTGCCAGGCAGCCCGCCAGGCCGCCTGGTTGAACCTGTCAGAGTGGGTCTCTTGTAGGAAGGCGATGGCCAGCCTCTTCTGTCGCAGGAGCTCCAGGAAGGCCTCGTGCTTCACCGCGTCTCGACAGCCGTTGACGTTGAAGGTGCCAATGGTTGTGGCTGCCATGGGGGTGGGTGTGGGAGAGGAGGAGCAAAGCAGAGTGAGGGTGGAAGAGCGAGCACCCAAGAGCAGAGCAAGGCAATACAGACATGTCAGGGAAGGCCTACCGTGCCCTACTCTAGTCGAGGGACCCGCCCAGGCCCCACTCCACTCTCACCCTCTGGGCAAGCTTGTCCAGACGGTAGGCCATCTGACGTGTGCCCCGATCTTGCTTCATGAGCTTGACTGCCGCCCTGGCAGCCTTGACAAACACTTTGGGGTCCGCACACCACTGGGTGATGTGCCCCGCTACATTTTTCTGCCCCTTGGTTAGCTTCAGCAAGGACAGGAGTCCCCCATAGTCAGGAGAGACCCAGGGGGGCTCCGCCAGCTTGGGGTGGATGTTGCCTACGGAAGAGCGGCGAGGCCGCACCCCCGGCGGGAGCTCGCCCGCAACTGCAGCGTCGACCCCCTCGATGTCCAGGCACATCAGCCGCCTCTCGTTGTCCGAGTCGAGGACCGGCTCCAAAAGGACATTCCCTGTCTTCTTGGGGGGAGAGGGGCCATCCCACTCACGACGTCTCTTGCGAGACTCCGAGAGCTGGATCTCCATCTCGCTAACTTCCCCATCTGCTCCGGTAGGCTGGGGCGTGACCAAAGGGGCAGCGGGCTCTCCCGCCACCCCCGGGGCCAGGCCACCGGAAGAGAGACATTCGCCACTATCCCTGCTGCCGCCTGACTCCGGAGGCTGGGGGACAGGCGAGGGGAGGGGGACCCCTGAAGGCCCCTCCCCCCCACCCGCTAAGTCTGCCTCGTCAGTGGCTACATCCGACGGGGCGGGTGGTGTGGCAGCCGGAGCGGGGTCCGGCTCTGTAGTGGGGGGGTCCTTGGCACTGGCCGAGGAGGGGTCTGTCAGGGATGGGGTGTCCTGAGAGGCCCCCCTCATCTCCCTCTCTTTGTCGGGTGGTTGGAAGGATGCCCGAGCCCCATCATCCAATGAGGCTCCAGCGCCGCAGTCCCCGGCCACCCCAGCCACTTCGGCCGGGGCAGGCAGGGGGCAAGGGGAAGCGTCCGCCCCTCCACCCGGTGGGGCTGCCGCACCGAGGGCAGGGGGCGCCACAGACGGGGGGGGCGGTGGGGCCATGGTAGTAGCACCAGCCCCTCGGCTGGACGATGGCTTCCCACTGGAGACCCCGGTCCCCTGAGATGGAATGGGGATGGAAGAAGGTCGGGAGGAAGAGCTCCCAGCCTCCTTGGGCCTGCCGCGTGCCCCAGAGGTCGACGCGCCGTCTCTCGGTGCTGCCGCAGGCGGCGATGGTCCGGCCGCCTTGCCCTGAGGGCACTGCGCAGCCAGGTGGGAGGAGCCCCCGCACTTGAAGCACGTGGTCTCTCCCACAGACAGATAGATAATGAACCTCCGCCCCTCGAGCGTGAGGCTCAGGGAGCGAGGCAACGACTGGGGGCCCTCCTTGAGGAGCATGAAGACCTGCCTCCGAAAAGACAGGACGTGCTTCCCCTGAGGGTTCTTGTTTCCCATCGGCAGGCGGCGAAAAGGACTCGCAGGAACCCCATAGGCTTCGAGTCCCCTGGCCAGCTCCCGATCGGAAACGTGCGGTGGGACGTTGGAAATCACCACCCTCACTGCCTGAGTCTTTAGGGGCGTGACAGGGTAGTGGATGCCCGCAATGTCCAGGCCCTCCGCACACACCCTGTCAACCAAGGTGGCCTTGCTCAAATAGATCATCGGGACAGTGTTCACGCGCCCCGCGTAGCGGATGGTACGCCATCCCAGGAGGGCGGCCAGAGCCTCCACGCAAGCCTCGAGCCCCACATGGAGAGGGGCATGAACCCTCAGGCCATGAGACAGTGGGAGGTCCCGAGAGACATCCTCATGCCAGCTGCCAGGCGTAGGAGCCGCCATTCCTCGCCAGGACAGGGTTAAACTGCGAAGCGCAGCAACAAAAAAAACAAAAAAAACCAAACCAAAACAAAAAAGCCTCAGGCTGACACAGGGGACTGGGAGGGGGCTGAAAACGCCCCAAAATCAGCCTGAGGGGGGGCAAAGCAACCCCGCAGGGGCTCAGGGCAAGCCCCAAGGCAGGGGCAGATGGCAGGGACCAAGGGAAGGGGCCCTCGGGGAGGGAGGCAGCAGAAATCAAAGGGAGAACTCAGGCGGGGGTGGGGGAGGGGCAGAGCCAAACGAGGCTGCCAGAGCCCAGGGGAAAAAGGCTCAGAAAGTGGGGGGAAGGGGCAGGGAGGGGGTCCCCAGGGACAGGGTGGGGAGAGGCAAGGGTTTGTTTGGGGGGGAACAGGAAAAGTGGGGCAGGGAGTGCGAGGCAATGAGCTGAAAGCACCTGAGCTGGAGGAGCTTAGAAGGGCTTCAGCTGTCGGCGGCCATCTTGAAAGAAAGAAGAGAAAGAAAAACTCCTGTGCTGACACCATCCCCTGTTGATCTTGGGACGCTGGAAGAACAGATCATCTCCCTTCAAGGACTGTGCCTATCAGCTCATCAGCCCGAGTACCTTGGACTGATGAGATCCCAGCTCTCTCTCTCTCTTTTCATTCTAGGCATAAATTTCTGAACCTGAACTGTGTTAGTTAAGCTTAAGCTAAGTTTCCCCAAATACTTAGTGAAACCAGGGTAGTACTATAATTGTTTGTGTTTGTTTTTCTTTTGCATATCTATTACTACTAGTACCATTATATATTTCATATACTTAGCAATAAATAACTTTTATAGTTAAACTGGTAGTAATTGGATATAGTTTTCCTTCTCTGCTTCTCTTTCCTTCTGTGCTCTGCAGCAACGCTTCTTTTACCTCAGCTAAAGATCCCTGTGAAGCCCCAAAATACTGTGGGGTCTGCTCAACCAAAGGCCAAAGATTGGACCGTGCTGAGTTGAAACACATAAGGGGATCAGCTTGTACAGGCTGATTGTCCCAGTTTGACTCAGACGTGTCCTTATGAACTGAATGCTGGCCCATGAGGGTGTCAGCTGGACACCGAGCCGGATTCAGAGGGATTCTGTTCACCTGTGTGCTTGTGTCTGACTGCAGTTTATTGTTGCTCTGATGAACTGATCTTGGCATATTAGGGTGTCAGCCTGTCCATGCTGATCAGCCCGGTCGGGTCAGGCGTGTCACGTTAATCTGTGCGTGTTTGTGTGTATGACTGATTTGGTGACTGAAGGAACCCAGTCCCATTGAAACTGAGTCCTGCAAGATAGCTCCATTGGGGGTGAGGGCTTGCAGAAGGGAGAGATACAGCTCCGTACAGTAACACAAGCAGCACATTGACAGAATTACCAAGACCCTAGAAACTATCCCTAATAAATGAGCACACCCCAAAGTAATGGGCAAATCTGGTAACAACATTATCTAAAGGAAACACTTTGAAATAAAATTTACCTGTAGTTATTTAACAAAATAAAATGGTAAAAATAAAAAAATGCCAAGACCGTACTATTCATTTGATTCCAGACAGATGTTTGGGAGGTGATCAGGTTCATTTTGTTAAGAGAGCCTTATGAGAAAGCCATAAGTTTTCCATTTTCAGGCTGATCAGGAGCTATTTTAAGTTCAGGGAGTGAACTGACATATCAGAAATCCACATAGTACTAGGTATGTAAAACAAAGGATATTCTCCAAATATTTCCAGGCATGATGCAATGAGGAAGTACTAAAAAGCTCATTGGAAAAAAAAATCTTGTTGGAAAAGTTTGGAATTGATTAGATTAAAAATGTTTTCAGAATTTAGTTTAGGTTATATATAAAAATGCAGCCAAATCTTTTGAAGGTATGCTGCTGTCTCTGAGGTGGGAAGAAGGAAAATTTACATTATGGTAATGTTATTTCTTATGTACACATTAGAGCATAGTTTTTGGATTATTAGGATAGATATAAATTCTTATATTTTCTGCAGTTATTATGCATTACTTAGTCTTCAGGTTGCATGTGATTTTTTTAAATCTCTTCTCCTTCTGACAATACAGTTTTTAGATCAAAAGCTAGACAACAAAGTTAATTGATGGCTTTTTTGGCATGCAATTAACAAAATTTGTTCTTAACTTTGCAGGTAAATGAAGTATATTCACTTGAAAGCTGCATGAGCTATAACTTTCATCTCAATGCTGTGACATGTAGAATGAAATGTTAGGTTTTGAAATCTGCCTCTGTTTGGAAATATGTTCCTGTACCATATAGACTAAATGTCTCTCTTTAACAATGACAATTCAAAAATCAAACCTATCATATGTCAATCAGTTCCATTTCTTAATTCTGAAGATAACTTTTGTTCAGGTTCACATAGTGAAGGAACAAGGAGCCCATTCCTGTTTTGACTGATATCAATTAAATTTTGCCTAACAGTTTGTCGCAAATATGACAAATGGGAAACTGAAAAAATATAATTGTGACTTAAGTAGGAATCTGTTATTAAATTGCTTGATACATTTTAGCATGTGTAATTGAAAAATATATTTGCTATGTACTTTCAATGGTATTAAACCACGTACCAAAAATTCCAATTATATAACTATATAGAATTTATAAATTGTTTTTCAAAGTTCAATTAACTATCATGTTAAGAATACCCCCTAGCAAATTTTGAAAACTGGCCATATAAATATCAGTAACAAAAACCTGCAGTGTGTCATAATATTGGTAAATAGGAAAAAAATGAAAGAACTTGAAATGAATTAGTGCACATTTGACACCAGTACTAATTCACAATAATTGTTGTTGATAAAATACTTGCCCCGGTGTTAAAATAAACTTAATCACTTCTAAAAGATGGTGCACTCATTCTTGGGGCTGTTGGATCTATTATTTGCTGCACAGGTATAACATGCAAAGAATGCCCCTGGGGCATTCCTTACTCACTCAGCTCCCCTCCCCTCTCTCCCCAATAAAGTCAAGCCCCACACTACAGAATCCCCTTCCCTTCCCCAGGCTGGCAGCACCGGGCTGGAAGTCTAGTTCCCTCCCCCCTCATACCAGCAGCACCCAGCTGGGTATCTGGTGTTGGGCCAGAGGGGTGGGTGAAAGTCTTGCCACGAGTATGTGGAAAAATGGTTAGCATACATAGGTGTGGGCCCTGGTATGTGGCACTCTTCCTTACTCCAGCATGGCACAGCTGCATGGCTCTGCTGGCCAGGCCACCCCCATGACTTTAAACTTACCTGCTTGCAGCAGATACCCTCATGATGCTGGCAGCAACAGCCCACATCTCAGCCTGAAAATTTCCAGTAATCTCTACCTGCAACAACAACGCACCTGGCCATGCCCTACCTACTCCTGATGTTTCCAGCTTTGTCCACCTTCTTGCCTCAGCTTGGATGCTCAGTGCCCTCCCGCCCCACCTCCACACTATGATTCCAGGACTTTAGTAGTGTGGGACCCTGTAACTGCAGGCCATAAAAACCCTTTCAGCACCCCAGATGCACATGGTCTGGGTCCCTGAGGGCACAGGGTTCACCTCCATACAGGCCCAGTCCCTATCGATGGCTAGAGAATGATATTTAGAAATTTGCATTTAAAAATCGGCTTGTAGGTAGAGAACAATGCTCCAGGGAAATGGCAAAGGTTAACTGGTTTCTAAAGTCTGTTTGTGGCAAAGATCCACATGCTCATCACTGTGTCAGACACATAGGCACAAACACCCTGGGAAACTGAAAACAGGTAGCAACAAAATATACAGCACTGTGTTCGCTTAGAACCCATAACAAGATAGGAACATGCAGAATTAGCATCAGGTCACAGTGACCAATTGTAACTTGGTGAGAAATTCCCAGTTTTGAGGGATGACCAAATTAAAAGACCAGGGATGCCCAAATTAAGACACTAGAAAATGACCAAAGTATGATGGGTTTGGGGAAACAAAGCATTAAGCTGACAGAGCAGAACATGGACAGCATGACAACCATGGGAAAGCCAATCAATGGTACCCAGCAGTCAGGGGTCATCAGAAGAAAAAAGAATACAAAAGTTGGGGTTTCCAGAACAGCAAGTTGGCATTGGCCCTCACCCTTTAAGGCTGTTGACATTTGACATTCAAGCAAGAACCACAGGATGGTGCTCACATACCGGCTGGACATAATGTTTCCCTAGAGCAGCCAAACACAGGCCAAGTGCACTAGCAAGAGAGGAGCAGGTGGAGCTGCAAGAGTGGCTGGGATGCCAGAGGACAGGGATCTAACTTGAATCAATAGGGAAACAGTACACAAGTTTGATACATTGTATAACCTGAATTGCTCTGTCTTAGGTCATTTGCACCATTTTTAAACCAGTTTCTGCAAGCCAAACTTCTGTACCGTTATGGCTTTAAATTGATCTACATTCACTTAAACCAATTTAAATGTAATGTCCGTACAAACCCTAGACCTCAGTTACAAGTGTGCTTGAGGACAGCTTAGTTTTCACACTGATGTGGGACATCCACATATTACTTCTGGGTTGACTGACTGGCATATGTACGTTTTGCTAAGGCTGAATCTGGGCACACAGTTGCATGTCTTTCATCAGTGTTTGGGTCTGCAGACTGCACCTGATTTATTTAAATTCTTTGGAATTCAGGCATGATGGAAAGACTTCCTTTCTCATGTATAAGTCAGAGTGGCATTCATAAACATAAACAATAATGTATTATTTAGTGGATATGCCCTGGAGCATATTTCCAAATATAGAAAGAAGGACAAGAAGGCTCATAACAAGACAGATTTTTTTTTGTCATTAATCATCACCAACACCAAAAAGATGTTTAGAACTAAATAAATTGAAATCTGTTGATCTGCATCTGCTTTTATGCATTTTATTATCATCTGAGCTTCCCTGAATTGTTTTATTGCAGAAGGGATAACAACAACAATTATATTTTTAAAAGACCATATGAAAAGGTTGAGAAAGTAGAAAAATATGATTTTTCAAACATGTTTTATGTGGGCACTCTGTTATTAACATACCCAATCTCCCAGATCTTCTAATCCAAAACAAACCCAGAAGCAAGTGCATGTGCACAAGCTTCAGTACAAGAAATAATTCACTCAGTGCATTGAATGGATTTGCTTATAAATCAGAAAATATGACTTTACTTCCATGGCAAGTAAAAGGGCTAGGGGACCCCATTACAGTACCTTCCTGGTTACCTGAATGTTGGGTAAGCAGAGCTGCTTACATCCCTCAGTAAGCAGGTCAGTAAGGGGGACAGGGAGAGTGGGCTCCTTTGCTCCTTCCCCTAGGCACCAGTGAGGCCTGAGATTGCTCCTGAAGTGGCATAGTTTACATATAATTTGTTCAGAGTTGAACAAATTATATGTAAATCTACCTGAAAATGATTTTATTCACTATTTGAGTGAGACAAAATAGCATGGTCCAAAGCTTTTTGGTAAGATGTTTCCCTGAAAATTTACCAAAATTTGGCTGAAGTATAGGCCTCCCAGCTCCTGGACTGGATTGTACAGGCACCATCCCTAGAGGGTGACTATGTGTGCTACATCATGAAGGGGTAAATGGTTCCTGGCTGCTGGAAACCACTGTAGTGACAGGCACAAGAACTGCTAGGAGAAGGCACTTAACTGCCTGGGAATGGTAAGGGAAGTATTCTTATTGGAGAACAGCTGGGACAAAAGTCAAACTCGAAAAAAAAAAGTAATAGGAGGCTCGCTAACCTAGTGAGGAGGGCTTTAAACTATATTTGCAAGGGTATGGAGACCAACGCCCTGGGATAAGTGGGGAAGTAGGTGACTTGGGGGAAGCACAAGCCAGAGGAGACAACAGGGGAGGTCTTCTTATTCTTCCTAAGAAAGTAGGGCAATTGGCTAATTACCTCAGGTGTCTGTACATGAGTACACGAAATGTGGGAAACAAGCAGGAAGAATTAGAAGTCACAGAACTATGATGTGATTGAAATAACAGAGACTTAGTGGGGTAGTTTGCATGACTAGAACACTGTCACCGATGGGTATAACCTCTTCAGGAAGAGCAGGCAGGGTAGAAGAGGAAGAGAAGTTGTTCTTTGCGTAAGAGAACTGTATAATTGCTCAGAGCTCCAGCATGAAACTGGAAATAGGCCTGTTGAAAGTCTTGAGCACAAATTTACACATGCTCTGGGTAGGGGAGGAGCACTTTAATTAGAGCAGCTCTAAAAGCACCTGGACATCATGTGTATTCAGTATCCCATGCTTCAAAATAGCAGCAGGGGCACTTCAACTAAATGTTGTTAAACAGCCCCCACTGCCATTCTGAAGTGCAGGGATGCTGAACACATGACACGGAGGCTGATAGAGTGTGTTAATTAGCATGCTCCAGCAAGCTCAATTAATTGAGTCTGCTCTGATGCAGGCTAATTAGCACACTGGACCATACATCCAGCACATGTTTAGGTGCTCTGGGTTAGGATCAGAGGGGAGAGCAACAAGGGTGATGGCATGATGGGGGTGTGTTATAGACCACCAGACCAGGAGGATGCAGTGGTGGTTGGGAGAGATCCCAGGTGATTAGAAAAGGGCAAGTATAGTGTGCATCTTTAAGAAAGGGAAGAAGTGTCCAGGAAACTATAGACTAGTTAGCCTCACCTAAGTCTCTGGAAAAGTGATGCAGCAGGTCCTCAAGGAATCCATTTCTAAGCACTTGGAGAAGGTGGTGATTAGAAGCAGCATGGATTTGCCAACAGGTCATGGCTGACCAACTAATTGCCTTCTATGATGAGATGACTGGCTCTGTGGATGTGGGAAAAGCAGTAGACATGATGTACCTTGACTTAAGCAAGGCTTTTGATATTGTCTCCCACAACATTCTTACAAGCAAGCTAAGGAAGTTCAGGTTGAATGAATGGACTTTAAGGTGGATAGAAAACTGGCTAGATTGTCAGGTTCAGAGGGCAGTAGTCAATGGCTTGATGTCTAGTTGGCAGCCGGTATCAAGTGAAGTGCCCCAGGGGTTGGTCTGGGGCCAGTTTTGTTCAATAACTTCATCAATGAACTGGGAGATGAGATGGAGTGCAAGTTTACCCTCAGCAAGTTTGCACACGACACCAAGCTGTGGGGAGTAGTAGATATACTGGAGAAGTGCAAAGTCCTGCACTTAGGACTGAACAATCCCATGCACTGATCCAGGCTGAGGACTGACTAGCTAAGCAGCAGCTCTGCAGAAAAGGACTTAGGGGTTACAGTGGAAAATAATCTGAATATGAGCCAGTGGGTCTTGTTGCCTTGGAGTTTGGGAAGATTGGGACTGGCTGGTCAAGGAAATTTGGTAAAACAGTCTGGGGTACAGATCTGAAAGGTGAGCTAAAAATTGTGTAAGTGATTTTGAAGCCAAGGTATTCAGTTTTCAAAAGGTACGTCCATTCCCATTTTTCTTGTTTAAGAGTGAGTTTGAGCATTGCCTCAACATCTTAATTAGGGACCAGAATACTAGGATGGCTGATCAAGGAACTTGGGACCAAGACAAGGAGCTATGAAAGGAGAGAAACAAGGATGGTGTGGAAGAACTGGTGTAACAAAGGAGACAGGAGGGAGAAGGGGAGCAAACAAGGCACTAGCCCAAGACACCTTCTCCTGGCCCAGGAGAAGATGGTAGGGTGTGAAAGTATCAGCAGCTGTGTTGCTGGCCCTGCCACTGATGTTGCCCTGTGTGCCATACTGCTTAGGGCACTCAATGTCTGGGTGGAGGTGAAAAGCATTCTGGGAGAGAATGGGTCAGAAGGGGTTCAGTCTGTTTGTATTAGAGGACATGAGACTCTGGATTCAAATGACAGATTCCTCCATTTTTGGAAAATATCTGTGAAAGCCAGTGTGTCTTCTCTCCTACTCCCCAGTTTGTCCATGTAAAGGATGGAAGTTCCTACTGCTGTAATACTCCATTACATACAGTGAGCGAAAGGGCACTGTGCTGTACATCTAAACATTCCAGCCACCTATATAAGTGTTAATATGCTGCCACCATGGAATATTTTTTTTTTATTATTAGCTCTGATTTCATAATGCCTATGAATTTATACACAGACACGCACACACACTTTTCAAAGGTTAAGAAATGGCAGAATTAATGTTACCTTTTTTCAACTAAAGTCAGCACCTTTGTGCATGCACATAATGATACAATTTTTAATTACAGCCTTTATGAACAGCTTATGAGACATTTAAAAACTCTGTCTTAAGAACAGAGTTTGAATAGTCTGCATGCATTTGGCCAGACATTGAACAATGATGGGGGAGGAACAACATTAAGTGCCTAGCTCATTAAATCAGCACCATCTTTAAAATCTTAAAAAGTGAACTAATCTCTAAGAATATGACTTCACATGCAATAATAAGTAAGTTCTCCCCAAGCTTTCTTCCATGTTAGCAGGGTATAGAGCACAAGGACTGCTGTCACCAATGACAACAAAAAGTTTGATCTTAGTACAACAGATAAGATTTCTGAAATGTTCTAGTTAGACAAATATGTCAGTCCTTGATCTTTAAAATGTTACCTGCTCTATAGAAAGGAAGCATCTTCCCGCTGCCCCCTCCACAAGAATCCAGTGACATTGAGTGAAATTCATCCTTTAGGAAAGAAATAATATGCTGGATTGGTAAGATTTCAGAACCATATGCATACCCTTTACTTGGTTAATTACTTAAGGCATATTTAGTTTGCTAAGCAAAGTCCTTTCTTTATATTATTAAATATGCTGTGGTAAATTCAGTTGATTTGATGTCAACTTGGTTGGATTTGAAACATATATTGCCCATGCCCATTAGTACATCCATTTTTTTTTCTCATAGAAATGTAAAAAGCTGTTTTTAAATACTGTTTTCTGAAAACAGACAGTACAATATGCTATAGACCTTTCAGTGCTATATACCAGTCTATGATGACCTGGCTGCTTTGTCATCCTCATTTCCACATGGTTGTTCAAAAACCATCCTCTCACAAGCTCATGATTAAACATTTCTATGAAGGAATTTCTCTCATTTTGCATGTGTAAGCTCATTTGTGGTCCACATACCAATTTGTGGATGATGTGGACTTCTTTATGGTAAGGTAATATGAAACTTAATTCTGCCACAGTGTGTTCTGTGATTGTGTCATTTTTATTCCTTTGCTTATGTGCTGATGAGGATGTTTAACATTTTGAGATAAGCTCTGATAATGAAGTCCTAGTCTGCATATTCTCTAAACTGGATGTTCCCGAAACCTGGGTGACACAGGGATCTTAGAAACTGTGATATTGGGTAAAATTTTGAAGAGCATAAATCATTTGGGACTCTATCTTATATTGGTAGTCAATAAGATTTGGTTTTGAAAGGTTTGTACCCATCAGAACCATATTTCTGACTAACTTTATTGTACTATTCTTGACTCACTGTGGGTCTCTCTCCATTTTCATTCTTGGAAAGAAGTACTTGAAAATAACATTTCAAGGGTTGTCACTGCTATGTAAGAAATATGAGTGGTTGGCACAGTGTCATCTCTGTTCTTTGCGCAGGATCATAGATTGGTAGGCTGATATAGAAACTAGGCTGATGTCAGTACAAGTGATAGCTGGAGAGTACGCAGTGCTTTAGAAGACTATTGCATATCTCATACACTGAACACTGGACCAATGAGTCTGTCAAGCAGCAAATCAGTCAAAAAATTGGAACCTACGAACCATTGTTGAAAGTTGAACAAAGAAGGAAGTTGCAATGATTTGGACACATCACAAGAAGGCTACACATCTAAGGTGACCCAACAATTGCAGCAGCCTCAGGACTGACTTAACTCTAATTAAAACACCACTTTCTTATATGATAATTATATGATGCAGGGGAAAAGCGCAACTCCTTGATATAAGTAACTCTTTGCTATGTCACTGCTTTAGGACACATTATTCATCATATTAAATAAATTCAGTACTATCAAAGCGGGAAAGGGAAAGAGGGTAAGGAATAAATGAGAGATGTTTTAAGAAAAAAAGGATGTGGAAGTATGTCTATACTGGTTTAATTATTAGGAAGCTCCCTGAGGTAAGAGAGGTCATAGGAGTGATTTATATTAGTGCTGCTGTGTGCTATTGCAGGAAAATTGCTTGGAAATTATTCAAAACAGCTGAAAGTTGTAAAGAGCGTTGCATGAATGATAATTTTTTTTAAGCTCTTACTCTGTTGCAACAGTATGAAAAAATTAAATTGCTGGTTCAAGCTACTTATGTGACTACCCAGTGTACTGGCTGATCTCTAGTGAAAATGTTGCAAATCATATACAAATTAGTATGAATATTTATCAAATGTTTTAATTAAAATTATCAAGCTGTTAAATTATGCTTCAAAAAAATCAAGAAAGACAACAACCATGAAGCAAAAAACACTGTAGCAGAACAAAAACTCAGCTGGAACCTCTCTCAGCAGCTGAGGAAGAAATACGTTATGTGAGCATCCCACAGCCTTGATTCAATAGTACTCAGAAAGCCTGAAATTCCCAAAGGGTTCATGTTGCTTGAAACAGAATTCATTAATGCTCAAGCTCAAAAATCAATACAGGAAACCCATTGAACCAAAAAGCATATGCCATAAGTCAAATTATCATCATTATAGATTACCATTTTCATATGTTTTCCCTTTTTTATGAAACACAAATAAGCCATCATCTTCAGGCAGATACCTTTTTTGTTCTTTAAGAAGTGAGTGCTATGTATAAAACAATGATACAAAAATGGTTTTAAAAAATTCCATGATACTGCAAATCCTAAATTGTCTTCCAACAATGAATGAAAAAAGGAGCATGATTTTTGTAGAACAAGACCCTGAAAGCTCTAGTTGACAATTTGGTATTTTATGGACTACAATGAAATGACTTTAGAAACATCTGTTTCAGCATTTGTTCTCTTGGAATATTAATGGAACGCACATCAAGTCATTGAACAAAACAAAGGAAAATAATAAATTGTTACAATTTTTGAGACAAGGAAAAAGTTGCATAAAACAAATGCTTGAACACAAGAGTGATTTAAGATTAATGGATAATCTTTCTCTAGTTTACAAGGTACTTTCAGTGCTAGAAAACATTAGTACTACATTGGCTATGTTATTAGGTGACAGAACTTTTAGCTGAGAAACTGTGTATTAGGGCCCTGGCAGACTAAGTTAAAGGCACCATGGGATCTGAACTCCAATCCCGACAACTGCACCTCTTGCAATGCTGTGTGCGTGATCCTGTACTTTCCCTGCACCAGTGACCTGGGTGCTCAGTGCCCTGTGGCTGTAAATGCCAGTCATCTAATGGGGACTCCCTGCTGCAGGACTGTATGAAGCCATTGGCTCCAATAAGCTCCAGGCACAAGAGCCCCTGGCAGCTGATTTGGGCTCCCAGCCCTGAGAAAATATCTAAGACCTTGGAGCTGGTCACATGTTCAAATTTATTTTACTCACATTTTTTGTGCAATAACTTTGTGGTTTATTCCCTGTGTTATTGCACCATTAATTAAGTGTAACAACTGCCAGAGATTGTACAGTCTACACTTAAGTTAAATCTATCTTGTCAGGATTGAGTTTAAATATGCTCCTTGGTAGTAAGCTATGGTCTTTGCTAGTTTTCCAGGGATAAAAAACACAATAATATAAAACATGGGCCCATAAACAGTCCTGAAAGTGATTTAAGTGGCTTCTACTCTTTGGTTTCAGTGACCGTCAAGGGCACTCAGTGCTTCTCAGAATTAAGTTGCATACATGTATAAGTTGCATACATTGCCAGTAAAAGCAAGATTTAACCATGTTTTTCTAATAAGATAGAAACAAAGATTTCTTGTCAGTGTAGATAGTTCATAGTTCAAAACATAAATTCAAAATCAAGACCATAATCCCATTTGACCTGCAGTTCTGGCTTTTATACCCATAATGATTTTGTCTAGCATTCTTAAATATATCCATACAACAAGATAAAAATAAATAGCTAGATATTTACCAACTGACATTTACTCCCACAGTCAATTTCAAAGTGAAAATTTTATTGTCATCATTTAAAAAAAAAACAAAACCAAAAAACTAAGGCTATCTATACAAAACAGGCTCAAAATGAGAAGCTGAATCACAATTAATGTGATAGGAAGATAATTATTCACAGTTTTATTTGCTTCCTAATTGTTAAGAATAGCCTGCCATAGTGCTACTTGTATTCTTATTTCTCAAACTAAATACAGCTTAGGAGTCACTGGCAGGATTCAGAGTATAATTTAAGTTTGCAACTATAACATAAGAGCCAACATTTTTAATTTGCTTTTTTCCTCCCGTGGGTTCTTTAAAAGCATTCCTTTTTGCAATTTTGCTTCTTAAATTATTTTCCTGCCTAGACATTTTACTTACTGTCTGATTATCTTGCTGCTTTTGCCATGACCACAAGTATTGAAAGCCCTACTTGTAAACCCTAAGGCTTTCAAGCAACTGGACAGCTAATATCACACAAAGTTCATTCTCTTTCACAAAAGTTAATATATTCTAGCCTAAGCCCTAATGGGCTGCAGCTATAGACTGCCCATTTATTATATGTATTCTTATGTGCTTTTCCAACCACAGAGGTACAAGAGTCAACCCGTTCCTTCCTTTCTTACAACTTTAGAATTACTCCATAGGTCTGGATAGAAATGTTAGCGAAGTGTAAAAGCAAACACAGCACTGATGGCTAATTTTCATTCTAGCCAGGCACATGGAACTGTTATAGCTCTATTATTTAGCAACTAATCTTGAGCATTAAACAATAAAAACATTGAATTTTGCTGTTTATATAATGAAAAAGTTTTTTGTATACATTTAAAATGATTACGATCTCATCTCTCACATCAGAAGAGAAGATACTTTATCCAAGTTAGGGTTACTTTATGAGCAGCAATTTTGCCAGATTGGCAAGAACACGTTGGATTTGCCAATCGTATCTTTGATTTTAATAAATAATGTCAACATTTTTAAACACTTTCATATTTGAGTATCAATATAATTTCCTCATTTTGCAGAATAAGAAATCAAGGCACAGAAGTGAAACGACTTGCCCAAAGGGCACCCTGAGCCAGGACCAGTACCAGGTCTCCTGGCTCCCAGTTCAGTGCATTAAGGACTATACCACCCAAACCATCATTTTCAGTCGCCATTCTGAACCCCTGATACAACAAAGTACATAAAGCCTGTATTTACCTTTAATGTGTGAGTATGCATGCTAAAGTCAAAAGGATTATGTGAGTTTACATAAGGATTACATATATTTAAACATGTTTGTGTAGTTTATGAGATAAGGACTTAGTGACTACATGTGTTATATGCATTATGTTTGCCATTTCCAAAATTTTTGTATCATAAATCTAAAATTAAATACCATTTTGCTAGTAGCCAAATATAGAAAAATATCTTAAGAATGGTAACACAACTAGCAGAAATATCTGAGGATATTTGTTTCATTATCATCAATTTTATTTTCCTTCTCCTTCAATGTCATTTTTAATGCTTATCTTCAAGCACTTATGAAACACCTTAGAGAAATGCAGCAACACTGTTTATCAGGTCAAAACAATTATTTTAATACTGCCACCATGATATTTATCTCTCAGTGTAAGAGCTAAGGGCAAACTGGTAGACTGTTAGTTTGTTTGCTTGTTCTATAAAAGCAGTATCTCAACTGAAAGATGAAAAATTATTTTCTTACATGCAGAGTATATTTTTTCTTTCATTTTTCATATATGGGGTTATGCATAAGCTTATTAGCACCTTGGATAAGGAAAAATTAACACAAGAGTTACCACCATGAAAGAGATGTATTTTTCTATATTTCATCTGTTACTTAGAAGAAAATTGACATCTAGACTTGTCTCTCCTACTTCCTGGACAAGTATCCTAATCAATCAGCTATTGGGCCAAAATATGGCAGGCTCCCCACCCCATATTAGGCTTCAATTTCTGACCGGTTACTTGGGCATAATTACTCAATGAGAATAGGGTTCATATGTAGCTGCATACCTGCCTGACCAGTGCATGCTTGAGTCTACACATGCATGTTGACCAGCCACAGTACAAGGGTAATAGAACCTGTGCCTAAGTGCCCAAATGTTACTTAAACAGATAGAAAACTGTCATTTGGGCACATAAGGGGACAGAGAATTTCACCCATGGATGCTGCATTTGTGTTCTGCCTTTGTAGGTATCCAGCATATTATAGGATTCCAATCCTTTACTTATACATGTGCTTATCATAACTAACCTAATAAAAACTGACAAAGCTATACATGGTACTTAAGAGTTCTCTGTTTAGTTTTGGTTTTTTGTTTATTCAATTTTATTTATAAGACTAGTTTATTTTATGAATTTGAGAACACATTAATATGTCATTTAGCCCATTAATATGCTGACTAAAGGATTGGAGTATTTTCCAAAAATATGATTGGATTTCACATGACATACAAGGTAGTAGTACTGGGCTCATCCTAGCAAAATCAACAAGTATTTCAGGGAACATTATTGTTTTAACTGGTAGGTTGATGTATATACCGCTACTACTATTAACCTAAAGATTCTTTGGAAAATTAATTTCTGTCTTCTTACATTTCTAGCACACAGATATACCAGTTCTATTGCAATTTATATGAAAACATAAAACACTGTAATATTTCAATTTTGGAAAATGTTGTAATGACCAGGCATCTGGGTTTTCTGTTTCCGAAGGAAAAATGGGAAAAAAAACCCAGATTTCCCATTTTACCTGAGAAAAATAAAAAATTTTCATTTTAATGGAGAAATACATAGATTTTGCACTTTTGCAAAGAGCTCTCTGAAGGCTGGCAGAGTTCCAGCCTGCAAGGGGCTGGGGGAGCAGAAGGACAACAATCAGATATGGGGTGCCATGTGCATGTATATGCACATGGCCACCAGGCAGCCTGGAAAGCAGCTCCCACAGGTAAGTCTGGCAGGGGAAAGGGGGGATTGAGGCCCCCCTAGGGACAGAGGGAGGAAGGGAGCTAGGCAGAACTGGGGGTAGGGTGGGGGCTGCTTCCAGGCCAGGGGATGCATGAGGCTTGTGGCCCAGGGCTGAAATACATGGCCACTGGGCCCCAGTGGAGAGTGGGACAGGACCACAGGCAGCTTATCCAGGGAGTAGGCAGGGGCTGGCTCTATGCTGCTGTGTGCACTCCTGAGGGAAGTAGGGGAAATCCATGCCCCCCAGATCTGCGCACAGTGCAGGTACATGCGAGTATGGGCTCAGGCTCCCCACCCTGCTGCCCTCCCCTGGGGCGTCCATGGCCCGGTGAGTGGGACCTGGCATGGTAGGGCAGAACTGAGAAGCTACTTGCTGCTGTGAGAGCCGTGTCACCTTGGTAAGGCATCCCGTGCGCCTGGCCACAGTGAGGGGCATAACCCAATGCTGCTGCCTCTGCTGCTGAGCATGTAGGGGATGCTTCATCAGGGTGACATGGGGCTTACAATAGCAAGAAGCTTACCCTCCTGGTCCCACTCTGTTCTGCCATGCTGAGTCCTACCTGCTGCACTGTGGAGGCCCTAGGGGAGGGTAGCACAGTGGGCAGTCTGCCCCCACCCTGTGCACAGATCCGGGGGGCATGGGTTCACCCATGGAGTACACACAGTAGCAGGGAGGCCAGCCCCGCCACACACACACCTGAGCCCACAGTGCCCCCCACCCCCAGCCATGCTACCCCTGGTGGGGGAGGAGGGGGCCGGGGAGTGAAGTCAGGCTCCACACTATGCCACAGCAGGTAAATATGGACCCAGGTCCCTGGCTGTATAGCCCTGGCATTTGGGGGCCCCCTCTGGCAGAGCTGGGGAGGGCAGGGGCTGTAGGTGGGGGTAATGGGTACCAGCAGGGCCAGGTGGGGGTGTCTTGGGAATGAGGGACCTAGTCCTGCATTCTATGAGTTAAGGGGGCAGGGGGAGCTCTGATTTTCCGTGATTAAAAAAAAAAATCCAAAATCAAATACCAACATTTATAGTATTAGAATTTATTTTATTGTAGTGATTGAAGCACTGGTAGGCTCCCAAATTGCTTTAAAATTGCAAATATATCAATAAAAGATTGTGTTCAATTGATACCTATAATAGTGATGTTTTTTATTTTAATTGCAGATTTGGGGGTTATCAGAGAATGTGTTTTTTTGGTTTTTTGTTAATCAGAGAAAACCAAGATCCCTGGAGATGATTTTCTTTAAAAGTTTTTTGAAGTAACAATATTAGTATGTTGAAATCATTTCAAACCAATTGGAATATTTTGCAACTTCGAAGTCAAAGCTCTGTAGTGTATGCAAACTAGAATTTAATGCTGTTGTACATATTAAAAATATTTTTAACCATTAGATGTAAAAAATGACTGATTATCCTTTAAAACAATTATCTGAAAATACCCATATTTGAAAGCAACTGATGTGCTATAAAAGATGCAAGTAAAGTCTCACTGAGATAAGCAAGTTCAAGTTAAAATAGAACCAAGGCAAAAGTTTCTTCCCCATATTCAAAGCAAACAAAAGAATATATCAGACAAATTGGAACAGGGCTAAAACTAACATGTTAAACATAAAGAAGCACTGACATTGTAATGACAATTTAACAAAAGCTAAAAATGTGAAGTCAGAATGAAAGCTAATATTCCTTTTTTTTTTTTTTTTGTTATCCATTCTTAATATTGTTGATGTTAGTTGTCAGAGGCATAGATTACAATGCATCTTTCTACTCATAACCTTCATAAAAGTCCTATCAATATCTGACTCATGGGTTTAACAAATAGTACTTCTTTTAGTCTGAAAAGGTAATGATTCTGTCTTTGGATAAAAGAGTATATTTAGCACATGTCTTGCCTCAACATTCCCGAATTTTGGGCAGTATGTACTTGCATTTATCTCGTCTCTTCAGCTCCTTCTAGCAAACTGCAGTCAACTTGAAACTAAAATAATAGAATACTCTATAACTTGTAACTACACTGCAGACCAGTGTCTTGTAGCTCATTTGTAAGATACACAACATGTAATATTCAGTATTATAACAATAAGGTCATTTGCATATAAAGCAAAAATGGGGATGGTGAGAGTTTTTGGCTTCTTGTTATGCATTTGCTATACAAACTGCAGGGGCTGAAAAACTGCTATCATCTTGAAATGTGAATATGACTTCAAAAGGTGAGAATAAAGAAGAGTTTGGGCTGGGTGTCCTCTGTACTAGCCAGAATCTTATAAGCCACAGGTGTGACTCAATTCCAGTGCAGATGCATAATACTTCTCAAATATGGGTAAAGGTACATTGTTAGTCAGAAAGTTTAGTATAAAGTAGAACTATCCTAGGTTGCAGGTACCATTTAGACACTTTGGACAGGCATGGGTGAACTAGCTTTTAGAAAGAGTTGTGACTTGGTGGCTGTTCACCTAAAAGTAGTAAGCCAAAGTCTCAGCTTGTGGGAGGTCCACAGCAACTTTACATACTTTTCCATTTTCCCCTCTCTCTTTCCCTCCAAGCCCTTGTCTCCATCAATCAGGATAGTTCAAATTGAAGAAAGAGGAGGGCATACAAGAGATAAATCCTGACACTTTTCTCTACATTAAGCAAGGGCTCCCACAAAAGATCTTTATCTCAAATAAAGATTATTTATTTAGCCCTTGCACTTTCTACCATTTGTAACCACTTTATGTTGCTTTTATTGGTTGCTGGCCTCTCTGTGATATCTAGAAAATGGTATTTAGAGGTTTGCTTTTAGGAATTGGCTGATAGGTAAAGTAGATATGCATTAGAACAATGGTCCAGAGGAATGGCAAGGGTTAATTGATTTCTAAAAGCCTGTTTATGACAAAGTTTCCTTGAAAGTCCACTGTGTCTGACACAGGTAAGTAGGGTGCAGAAATACAGGCTGGAAAATTGAACACATGTACCACACCGTTGCATAACATGAGATAAGGGACTCTGCCGCATTGGCCAGGTCACAGGGCCCAGTTTCTGAGCTCTTGGGATTTCCGGTTTTGGGGAACAGACCAAATTAGGAGAAACCATGAATGTGTTTTGCCTCCTGAGGTGGGGGGGGGGGAGGAAGGGGGGAAGGGCACAGCAACTGTGCGCAGGCAGCAGCAGCAGCATGCAGGGATTGCCCACAGGGAGTCACAGAGATGTCAGCGTGGGGGCGATGGCAAGCACCGAGTGGCGATTACCAACCGCCCACAGATGCTGCCAGTGGTGGCGGCAAGTGGCCAACCTCAGGGGGCACACGTGCACCCACATGCACCCCTGCGCATCGCCAATGGGAGAAACCAGTAAAAGCCTATAGTAGGACGTGTGCATGTGATGGGTTTGTAAAACAAATATGCTGACAGGCCAGAATGTGAACAGTATGATGACTACAGGGAGACCAATCAACAATGCCCAAAAATGAAGTCAGAGGAAGGAAGAGGAATTTCAGAGCAGCAAAAGGTCCGAGAGGGGAACCCAAGGCCACCATGGACAGAAGGTGCACCACTAGCCCATCTCATCCATCCCACTGTGGGAGGGTGGGCCTCAGCCTCCAACCTCCAGGCTGCTAACATCTGACATTGAAGAGAGAACCTCAGAGTGAAGCTCGCATACTGGCCAGATGTACCTTGGCTCTGTGAACCCTAGGACATCAAAAACATAATTGTTTGTATTATTCTTATCTGCTACCACTGTGTATCAATAATAATTTCCCTATTATTGAATGGAGAGGCCACTCTAGACTGGCCTCTCTTCCTTCCCAGTGTAGTTTAACTGCCTCCAATACATACTCTTCCCATGCATTTGCAAAATTTTGCCCCAAATATAAACCAACACTTATTTTAACTTCCCCTATGCCAAAGCGGTTCCATTCTTCCACAAAATACTAGGGCTTGGGTAATTAGTTTGTTTTCTTAAGAAACAGAAATATAAAACTAAAGCTTATGACAGGGTATCAGCAGAAATTGCCAGGAGGAAGGCACAATTTGAAGTCTTGAACACTTCACTGCCATGCGTCCTCTTGTAAATCTTCCACCAGATGCCTTTGATATCAGTGGCAAAATTAACAGTTTTTGTACTTTTTAGTTCAGCCACTAAGGGCAAGTCTATCCACCAAAAGGCATCCCTGTGTAGAGATACTCATGCTAGATTTGTGCATGCTAACTCCAGAATGGAGGGAACGAAGCTGCAATAGTGGAACACTAAACTAGATGTTCAGCCATCAGTCCCTGCTTCAAAAAATCTATGCTCTGGTTGTACTCCTGTATGAGTTGTCACTGACTGAAAAATACGTATTATAGTCCTTATGCTGTTTTTATTGGGGGGAAAAAAAATGTGCCCAAGAATGAATGAATGTGCCCAAGAATGCAATTGAGCCGTGTTCTTATTACACATTTTATATGCATTTGAACTGGAGCGTGAGGTAAATTCATGTTAACAGAGCTTTGTACAGCTTGTATTTGGATTATGTGAAGAAAAGGGGAATTGTGGACAGAAGTTGAACACACTATTAATCTCAGGGACTATGGAAGTACTTCCTTAAATTAGAACAGCAGTAAACAACACACTAATTACTGCAGCCACTACCCTGTGCATGTTCCTATGCAGAAACCATTGCATATTTGTTTAAATCACCTCTTTTTAAAAGCAAGAAAAGAAAAGAAAAATCAAAGACCCAAAAACATTGAGAAGTATGGCATTGTTTAAAAAAGAAAGAAGTCTTTTTTATTCAGATATCTTTATTTCTTCTGACACTTAATTACGTACATACACATGGTTGTGGAAAAGAATGATCAAAGTATAACTGAGTAAAATACAGTATTTGATCAAATAGTGGTGGTAGTAGTTGTTTAATTTTCAGCTTTTGCTAAAGCAATACAATAAAATGAACAATAAAATTAAATAATACGGCAATTTTTTTTTGCTAAAGTACACAATAAGATTACACACTCCACAACTTTATACAAATTAAAATAGAACATAGTATATGATTATTAAGAAAATTTAACACCACAAAGTAGTCTACAACAAAGTAAGCCAGGGGAATTTATTTAATTGTGGCCCTTACTCTTCGTGCAGCTCAAATATACCTAGAAAGTACAGGACAGTCTATAAGTTGTTAAAGAGATGCCAAATAGTTTACTCTTCATTAGCTTAACATTACATTTTTTTCACTAATGGGGAGATCAATTTTCCTTTTATTTCCTCAAAGAATGAACAAGACCACAAGTATGGTCATAGCATATATGTTTGCAGGAAGAATGACATCTGAATATAGGGTCTAACATCACTTGGCCATGACAACTACAGGTCTCATTAGAGTGTATCTCAATTTAGTAATAGCCTTGCATTGGTTGTAGTTTTGTACCAAAGAGAGGTCATTTTTGAAGTGCTTTATCACTGTCAGAAAAGGGGAAGTTCAAGAAAAGTTAACTGACTGCTCATCTCTCTGCATGTTGGCATCTTTAACTCTTATAGATATGCCGTGTTTCAAGTGTACAGGAAATACTGGTCAGTGAGACTCTCAGCACATTTCCCAGGCTATTCGTCTGGAAGAGATCATAGATATTATTCAACCACTCAAACAAGGATTTATTTTGTAAAGGAAATGCTTCTAAGGGCTCCTCTACATGTGCATGGCAGGAGGCACAATGGTGGGATCATGCATTAGACTCCATTGCACCTTATCACCAGTGCAAAGGGATCCCAATCCCAGGCTTACCAGTGCAGGGGAAGAAGGTGGCAGCTTCTGGGATCTCCGGAGCCATGATGGCACTTATGTAACTTGCTTAATGCATATGTAGCAGCCTTTAAAAAAAATGGACCCACCTGAACAGAATGGGAAGGGCTGCCTGGCAGAGAGAGAGAGAGAGAGTTGGTCCCAGAAGGGACACTGTAGGCTCTGAGGGCAAGTGAAGCTGCTTTGGGAGCAGCCCTGTTGGAAGTGGGAGGGGTGATGTAACCCCAGCAAAGTTTTGAAATAGAGCCATTAGCAAAAGCCCGGGAAGAGCCCTCAGCTGGGATTTGCTGAGAGGCTTGGATAAAAGGGGGAGCAGTTTTTTCCCCATGGGGGGGAACAAGAGAGAGAGAGGGGCTGAGGGACAGGCTGGAGACCGGATTTCAGAGTCTCAGCACGGTGGTCCCTCAGAGAGTCCCTGAGAGCCCTGCAAAAGCAGCAGCAGAAGCTGCAATGGGAGTGACACAGTATCCAGTGTGATACAGTATCCAGTTCTCTCTGCACCGGAGGCTGCAGCAGCAGGATCAGGCAGGGACTGCTTGTGTGGAGACTTCAAGCCTGGAGAGACCTGACTGCAGCCATTGTGGCTGGGTCAGCACAGCAGAGCCGGGGCGGGGGGGGGAAGAACTGCCAGGGTCTGCTGTAGTTTCCCTGATGGATGAGGGGCCCCAGGGGCAGGCAAAGCCCAGGGAAGAGCTACATTAACCAGGGCTGGGAGGCTGCGTGGGACAGGAGGGTTGCTACAGCCTGCAGCCCAGACACTGTTCACAGCAGAGCCAGGGAAGGGGGTCAAAGGCAGGGGGAGGCTGTCTTGCAGGCTCTGCAGAAGAGCCACCGCTTGCTGCCTGGAGACCCTCTCTGCCCAGAGACTCCAGGAGCATGGAGGCAGACACCAGCACCAGGGAGCATCCACAGACCACGTGCAAGGACACAGACTGTCCCGGTCCCTGAGATAACCCACCAGGGGCAGTGTATACGGGATCCCCATACACCGTGTGCAAGTGAGAGACTGTGTAAATAAGCTCTTGAAGGTTTATTAGATGGTATATCTATATGCTTATTTAATGATCATTTATTATCTCGTAAATAGTTTGAGAATTGTCTGAGAGGGTGCTTGATTGTAAGGGGAGGCTCTCTGCTCAGGGGCACTGCAGCAGCTTCCCAGGGGGGGCTGGGCAGGGCTACTGGCTACCGGGTACTCGAGGATCCCATTATTCAGGTAAGGGCGCATGTAGTGTCGTGCCCAGGGTTACACATAAATTACAATCTAATCCTATAATCTTTGCTCTTTCACTTCAATGAGATTATTTCCATAGCTTGTACTACTTCTATGAGAAGTGGTCAGGTATTACAAAGGCTGAGCACTATGTTCAATAAGGTACAGTATAGAATGCTATTAGCAGCTTTAAAAACATTAGCCCAGTGTTTCTGGCCAATTCAGGCAGCTTCTTCATATTTAACGGGGAAACGGTAACTGCACGTTCTACAACCTGGTAAAAAAATATAGTTACTGACTCAAAAGTGATCATCTGTGTTTTCAGACAATCGCTTACCTAATACAAACTTTTCCACATGCAATCAACCTGCTACCCCCAAAGTAAAAAAAAAAAAATTCAATTCCTACAACGATACCTCAAAATCTATATTTTAAGTCCTTAATTTCTCAGAGTTTTAAATTCCTCAGATAACTTGTTCCTCTGGCTATTAATTTCTGGTCTGAAAGGCACTGTGGGATTGAAAACATCTGCCATTTGTCTTTTGCCATTACTGTGACCTTTTTTTAGTCTCAGTTAACTTTAGGCTCATTCTGAGCAATAACCCTTACTCAAGGCTACTACTTATTTCATGAGCTTCCAAGGATCCAAATTTTAGTAAGGTTTTGGATGTTCATGTGGATGTACTACTTTTGTTGAAATTATTCAATGAAATCACCTCTCAATTTTTCAGGAGAGTTTATTTCTACTTTCTCTTGCTTTAAAACATTCAGAAGGTATATTTTCAGCTGCTAAAAACTATTTGTAGAAAATACCTTCCCTGCCAAAAACTTTCAGACAAAACAGAGTCATTATTAATAATAAGTAGGCTTAGCAGAGTCATGGTCTGGTCACCATAGCTGTACCCATCTAAGGCCAAAGCAGGCCAGAGGGGTTAACTGACACTACAATGTGCAGCCCTGTCTCAGAAATAATGATTTTTTTTTTCCAGCCTAGAAACCAAAGAATCTACATAAATCATTTTCCCTCTTATTAATGCTTTCAAGTGTTCACTGGGGACAAACGTATAGCTATGTTTAGAACACGTGTTTTGGAAAGTAATCTTTGTTCAAATGATTATTCTTGGCTAAGCTCATACAAGTAAAAATTCTACTGTATTTGAAAAAAACCCTGTAAAACAAAAAACACTTATTATAAAAGGAGACTGGTGTCAGTGTTTCACAAGGCAACACTTTTCTCAGGTCAGAGCAGAACCAATGTGTATATGTTGTGGCACATGAACAGTGTATTTAAGATTCATCATTTTTAGATGGGGCCCAGCCTCCCCCCCCCCCACCAATGGCAACCTTACAGACTTTAGTGCTGTTCATAAAATCATAGGAAAATAGGGCTAGAAGGGACCTCGTGAGGTCATCTAGCTCAGTACCCTACCCAAGACAGCATCATCACTAAATCACCCAAATCAAGTGTGTCTAAACTGCTCTTGAAAATTTCCAGGGATAGAGATTTCATAACCTCTCTTAAGTAACCTGTTTCAATAATTAAATCCTCCTCCTAGGGAACAGAGTGAACTCCTAGGAAAGCGAGACCAATTTTTAACATTTTTTTAAAATGTTGAATTTTAACCAAGAAAGTCAATTTTTGGCAACTGAGAATAAGTAAACTGAACCGTGTCTCTTTCCCTACACCTTATCCCCACACATCCAGCTGTTTCCTCCCACCAAGACTGTTGTCCCGCTGGCCAGGATTCTCACTGACCTAGCCACCTCACAAAATCCCCAGGAAAAGACAGCGGCTTTGTGAACCCTTTCCATAACCTTTAGGCTCTACCCTTCTGGGATGGCCCTCTGTGCCAGCAGTACCAGAAATAATCTGGTAAAGATTCCCTGATCATCAGGGACCCGGGTTTTCTGTTTCCCCAAGGGAAAATGGAAAAAAAAAAAATCCAGATTTCCCCTTTTCCCCAGAAAAAGCTAATATTTTCATTTTAACACAGAAATGCACAGATTTTGCACTTTTGCAAAATCTCTGCAGGCTGTCAGAGTTCAGGCCTCCATGGGGCTGGGGGGGGACCAGGAGGAGGGCAGTCAGGCGGGCACCAAGTGCATGTATATGCACATGGGCGCCAGGCAACCTGGAGAGCAGCTCTTGCCAGTAAATCTGGTGGGGGAGGGGGGAAGGGGGATTGAGGCCTCCATAGGGAGAAAGTTGGCCAGGGTTAGGGCTGGGACTGCTACCCAGCTGGGTGGTGCCTGGGGCTTGGGACCTAGAATGTGTGGTTGCAGGACCCTGGCAGGGAGCAGGATGGGGCCATGAGCAGCTCATCCAGGGAGCTAGGGCCCGCTCCCCATCACTGCTCATACTCCCAGGCAGAATGGAGGGGGGGGAGGAGACCCATGCCCCCCAGCTATGCATGAGGTGGGTTTGGAGGCACACTGCCCCCTGCAGGCTCAGGCTCCCCATCCTGCTGCCCTACCTTGGAGCCTCTGCAGCGCAGCAGGTGGGACCCAGCAGAAAGAGCAGTGCGGGGCCAAGTGGGGAAGCTCCTTGCCACTGTGAGCCCCACATAACCCTGGCAATATGCGCCCTGCCCACCCAGCAGCAGTGGCACAGGATTGTGCCCCTCACTACTGCTGTGGGGTGGGAAGGGGGGCGCGTCGCCAGAGCAGCGTGGAAATCTGTGGCAAGGAGCTTCCCCACAGAGCCCCACTCTGTCCCACCCACTGGGCTGAATAGGCCTGTAGGGTGGAGAGCCTGAGCCCACAATGGCCAGCCTGCCCCAACCTGGCACACAGATCAGGGAGGGATGGGTCCTCCCTGCCCCCCTGGCAATGCACACAACTGCAGGGAGCTGCCCCCCACCAGACAAACCACACCTTCCTCTCCCACAGGCTCTGCTCCAGCCATGCTGCCCGCAGGGGGAGGATGCTGAGCTCCACACTCTGCTACACTGCAGCAGCTGCCACCTCCCATGGACAGAAGCCAGAACTCGGGCACTGCTACAGGGGGTTGTTGACCCTGAAATGATGCCCTGCAACACAACAGAAAAGACGATGTTGCAGATGATGAACTTTAAAGCATCTTGAGACGGGCAGAAGAGAGAGAAGCAAAAGCTATCTATTGCCCTTACACAGTTGTGGAAGTCCTTCCATTAGAAGCCAGTGATGACCTCCTATAAGTTGAAAAGGTAGGTGAAGTAGTTTGCCAACATGTCCAGAATGACTCCACTCACCTCCCAGGCCGCTGCTTTGACCATGGACTTGGTTGGCAATGGAGCAGGGACTGCTGAACTTCCAGATGTTGATGGCGACTTGCTTCTCCAGAGTCAGGGGTCAGCTTATATCAACTTTCTGCTACTCAGCATGGGGTGACAATGTCCATAAAGGTGACCTAGTGCGTGCAAAAGTTCTGTAACCATTGCTTGCCTTCGCAGCTGCACAGAACTATGAGCTCTCCCCAGGTTACTGCTGATCTTGTGGGCCCCAAGCCACCATTTGATGATCTGGAAGTTCTCTCAGAGTGCCCTAGAGTCAATCGCATCCCAAAGGACCTAGGCTTTGTCAGCCAGATGGAATTCGTCAGCCCGTTCCAGGATGCTTGGTGCTGTAAGGTACAGTAAAGTGGCCCTGCACAAGAGACTAAGTGGCTGGCTCCTAGGCTAGGAAGCATGTGCCAGCACAATTATCTCCCAGACCATCTACACATAAGCATGTGTAGTCCCACAGCTTCTAGTGAGAGTCACACAAGGCAACAAGAAAGATGTGCTGCTCCTCCTAGGTCTGTTTGCTTATGCAAGAAGGGTGGGGGGATCCATGGCAGGGTTGGAGCAGAGAAACTGATGTGCTTGCAACTAAAAAGAAAAGAAAAGAGGCCATGATCGGGGTCTCTCCCTAGGTGGATTGGAGAAGGGAAGGAGGGGTTACTGTGGTCAGAGTTCACCAGGAAACATGGTTCTTAGTGGCAGCCACCCAGTTGGGGCTACCCTGTTTCCTCATTTGAACATTTGTATGCACCCCATGATGCCCCCTCCTGCAATTTCAGCAGAAGGCAACATTTCCTGCCCTGAATGTACATTTTTGTTACGTGGTTATCATCTATCACTCTACAGATGACTAAATAGATTATTTTGTATATCTTATAAAATTGTGTATCAGTTTGTTAACTAGATAAAGGCCTTTAAGATCATGCAGAACAAGACACTCTGGGTGCCTACACATGTGCAGGGAGGCTGCTCCAACAGTACTTCAGAGCAGACTCAATCGCATCTGCTGGAGGGTGGTAGTTACCACCCTCCAGAAGACTCCAACATCACGTGCATCAGCATCCCATTGCTGAAAAATGGCGGGAGGGATGCTTTAACTAAAACTCATTCAACAAGCTTTAGTAAAAGTGCCCTTGCTGCCATTTTGCAGCACAGACATGCGACACTCTAGGCACTTTAATTAGAGCAGTTCTCTCCCCTCCCCCCCCCCACACACACACCCAGAACACCTGTATAAATGCCCTCTAAGTGCAAAATTATCTCCTTAAGGTATAGAATTAACAGAATAGAAATACTTACATTTCACAGCCTTTATTAGACTTAATCTGGATTTTTCATACCTTGAAGTCTAAATTCATTTGATTTTTGTCAAAATATTGAGACGACGATATTTAGTAAGACAGCAAGGTCCCTTATTCTTGTTAATAGTCAGATACTGTCTTAAAATACGCTATCCTGTTAGAATCAATATTTCTTTACTCAACATGTCTCTAATATAGCAGCTGAATTGATGAAGACATTTTCTTTATAGCATGCCTTCCTCCCCTTCCCACATACAAAACCTAAAAAGTCACATTATTTGCCTCTACTGTGGAGTAACATTTTATTCTCTCAAGACAACTCCTCTAAGTCACTTTTAATTAAAATCTGGTTGTATAATTTTCCTCACTTGTTATCACATTCTGCTGCCAGTTTTGCTTTTCCTTTCAAATACTTACCCTCCCTTCTCCCCCAAAGAAATCAATTGTGGCTTAATAGATATCTAAATATTTCCACAATTAAGTGTATATATACATTCATAACTTGTATTAAACATAGTTAAGGCATGTCACCATATTTATTTTTCCCCTCTCACAAAAATAGTACAAAGACTAATATTTCTGCTAAAATGCAAAAAAAAACCTTGTCGTATAGTTTTACAGGGGGAAAACCTATCCCCACATGAGACAGGGACAAATGACCATTAGCTAGGTTTATATAGGACTTATAATGAAGTATGGTAATAAATAGACTTAATAATGTAAGATACTTACCTTATTTGTACAGTAGTAGAGCCTTTTCACACAGAACACTTAGCTCGTGTTTTATGTAGATTATAGTAAGCATTACTACTACTATTGTAGTAGTAAGTTACGTCAAAGATGATGATTAAGCTGGTTTGGCATTACTTGTTCTAGTAAATCCATGCTGGCTGGCTGTGATCAGCAGCCTTTCTTCCCCCAGATGCTTGAAAATGGACTTCCTTATGATAGGCTCCAATAATTTCCCAGATACTGAGGCAATGCCCTCCTGTTTGCTTAACGTACATTTGAACATTGAAGTCTTTTATTCTTTCCTAATTTATAAAGTCCTTCAAATGTCCTCTTTTCATTTCTGCTGCTCTCAGTGGAGGAATCAAAGAATGTATGAGTGTTTCTACATAAGAGCCCATACAGTCTCTCATTGGGAGTCACTCAGGATGGCACTTTAGTACAGCACAGCAGGAGAATTTGCTGTGCCCGTGCTGTCCATCTAGCAACCTGCACTTAAATACACACCATTAACAAACAGGAAGTTACAAAAAAGACCTTCAAAAAGACAAATGTGTTTGCTGCCCCCAACACCACTCTAAAACAGACTGGATCTGAGCACCATCGGGAGCAGTACAAATACTATCCATCTTCTGAGGGATTTAAGGCAGAAATAGAGAATTGTTAGAGGATAGAGGATCATTTGAGATTTAGAGTTACCTAATGTAATGGCAATGCATTATATTTTACCACTCAGTTCTACTTCAGACGATGTATTTACTCAAATACAAGCGAAGCCCCGTCCCATCCAATGCCCAAGCAGCATGGGGCCAAAAAGCCCTAATATTATTCCAAACAAGGAAAGATTCATTAAATACATTGTCTATCATTAAACGGCCGACAAAAGCAACTTATGCTCAGCACTGGAAGCCACCTATGAAATTGTATTTTATGGACACTACTATACATTTTACTCAAGTGGGCTGCACTAACCTAGCCTCATGGTAGGTTCCCATCAGCATGTTTACCCAATATGGGCCAAGTGTTTTTAGTCATAATCAGTGTTGGCTGCATTTAAACAATCCCCCTCAGCACCATCTCTCTTACAAGTCATGGTATGCCACAACATGGCATGGATTACCTTTTGACTTCTTCATTCTACCAATTGAGTTGTGCCTTTCTTTCCTATTTACCTTAAATGTCTGCTAAATCATCACCAAACAGGCCCCCAAACACTTCACCCAGAACCCCTCTGTCATCCCTCTCTCAGCCTGTCACATACAATTAGTGTGAACCCTTAACTCCATGAGGTGAAGCCAGACCAGATTGCCCTGTGCCCTATCTGCACAAATTTTTGGAGCATCTCAGGACTTCCGACAAAAACACCTAGTTCCAGTCATGACCGGGGTGGGGAGCAGGAAGGAGGGTAAACTGGAGTACACACACACACACAGACACACACACACACACACACACACACCCGTGCTGAGCTGTGGGATCACCATGGCTTAAAATCCTGTGGACTCTTCTGTGGTCCAGCCCAGTGAGCTATATGGTAAATCACAAGCCTTTAACTAACATCATGAATCATTTGTAATATAAATAGGTGCAAAAGTATTGCTTGAAAGTATTTCTGGAGTACTTGTGCTAAGACTTACAGCAGTTGAAAAAAAAGGTAACATGCATCAATTCTGGAGGAACTAAGTGTATGGGGACTACATACACATTGCTACCCTCATGTTTAATTTCAAGGTCACTGTTTTCAAATTTGCCCCTTGCTTCTATGGGTTCAGAGAGCAGGGTTTGATGGTAAAGGAGGGGGGGAAAGGGCTGCCAGGGGAAAGGGCTAGGGGAAAGCAGAGGGCAAAAGGGTTACCTGACCCCCCAGATTTATTTTTCTTGCTGTAGCAGAGGGAAGGGGGCAAACTCAAAGCAAACCTCCAATTAGAATCTAAATTTGGAAAATTATAACAGGTTTATAAAATTTTCCACATATAGAATCTAAATACAAGGGGTCATCCTAAAATTTCATAGTTCCTTTTTCTTGAGGGGAGAAGGGGGAAGAAAGGGAAGGAGAGTGTATTATACAGATTTTTGTCAATACAAATTCTCTGGGGCCCCAGCCATGCAAATCTCTCACGCACCCGTTATGCAGGTGAAATGTCTCATTTGTCACATAAATTAAGCACAACAATAATAGTTTGTCAGCTCAAAGTGCATTTGAAGTGTTTTTGCTTTGATGATGTGTGTGCTGATGCTAGGTAACTGCTTCTCGATGATTTCTGTATGGAGTATGGTAGACATGTAGCCAATTCTCAGATTCCCCCCCCCAGAAGAGTAAGAGCACTAGTAGCTATAATGCACATTTGTTTGCTGGCATAAATAAACAGGTAACTTGCACAAAAACAGCCATATGAAAGCTATGTGGACTAATTTTCTGCACTGCCGGATAATCCTGTTAGATAAGCGGTATCCAACAGCACAGTAAAATTCTGTGTTTAAAACACACATGTAGATGGTGACTTTGGGATTAGTTTACTCTGGCTAAAATTGAGCTAGAGGATGTTCAATCACATTAATTGCACATGTAGATATGCCCATTGACTACATTTAACCTGAAACTGCTGTTATGGAGGACTAAGTACTCCTAAAATTAGTTATAAACTTGTACCCCCCCCCCCCAATAGCATTTGTTAAGGAAGAGAATGGGGTGTTCTTATCCTGAAGGACTTCTAGGACCTGTTCTGTTTCCTAGCTCAGTGCAAGTTGAGGCCAAATATCTAATCTCAAAGATAAAAGGCCTCCAGGTGCTGTGGTAATTGGAGGCAGACATTTATATTTTTTTAACCTGTAAGTTGTAGATAGAATGTTAAAGGGTTGTAGTTGATCAATTCAAATAACTGTAGTGAGATATATTTTCAAATCTTTCAACTGTGCCATTACATATGAAAATGCAAGCGTCTTATTTTTGGGTTAAACAAACATACGAAGGTCTGTTCTTATACCTTAAGTCACAGTTTCATGTTCAGAAAAATTTGGAGAAAGCTGCCCCATTGAGTAGTGAATCTCAGCCCTGATGATTCCTATGGCATCAAGGATGGCAAGGAGGAGTACAGCTATTGTGCCGCTGATGTTGATGCTGTGTGTGCAGTCCTGATCTGCATATACTTAGCTTGCCAATCAGTGCAAAGGTAAGGAGGCAATGGTGATACCTGCTTCTCTGCCCAACTTTTACTAGAAGGTAGCAACAATAGAAACAATCATTTTGCTCAAGGTAGTGCAACAGCCAAACACTGTCAGGCCTCTAAAGCAGCAGTTGGCAATTTCTTGGTTGTCACCCCCTGCTTTAAGTGTCAGTTTTCCCATCCATAGTTCAAGTGAAAAGTGCCAAGCATTGATCTGCTATCAGGATATAAGACCATAGCATTGATGACTGTTCTGCTGCATAACATAGTGCATTAATATTTGATACTTTTAAGCAATGAGATTAGTTCAAAATATGTACTGAAGAAGTGTACTCTGCACTTTGATCTACACACATCTCTCCTACTAAAATTAATGGCAGCTTTGCCAGAATACTCAAGGACAGAGTTTAGCTCGGACTTTTTTTTAGGACAACAACAATAAATAATATCAGTAGGATACAACCTACCAGCCTTACTCATATTCACTAACACCCTATTTCTTGAGCAGCCCCACCAATTACATTATTGCTCTTCAGGGAGAAGTGTACTTATTTATCCATAAAAAAGTAGCAGAATCTGGCCTTACACCAAGGACATTTAGATGTGTAAATCCTGGAAAGACGGGATTACTTGCATGTGTTAATAGACTATTATAACTTCCTCAAAATAATTATTACTGAATATTGAAATCTTAAGTGGGACTTAATGCATATACATTATTTACTTTTCAAAACCTATAAAGATGCCACTATGATCAAAACAAGTACTAAGTATTGAAGTGTTTACCCAATCTGTACTACTAGGTTGTTTTATTACAAGGCATTTAGTGAATTACATTTCTAGCAATGAAATAATTATGTTATATGGTTACACACACAATAAATAGCATTTTATTAGCGTGGAAAGAGTTTGAATTAAAATTGCTGGTTTTTCTAAATTAATTTTTTAGAAATGATTAAACTCGACTATAGCAAGGCATGCTGCTTCATGATAGCTGTAATACCTCGGGAAAGCCTCTTGGCAGGCAAGGTCATACTTTGTGAGCCTTGGGTGATATTAATCACAGCTAATGGAGAAATTAAAAATATGAAAATTAGAGCATGAAGCAGCAGCAAATGCACTAGAGAAAAAAAAAAGGGAGGGAAAAAAAGCACAAAGAACTGAAAAATGCGTCTTCTTGCTGTATGTATTTCAGACTTTTCTGCTGTCTTATGGGCTCCTCTCCCAGTAAAATAAAAACCAAACGATCTCCATATAGCACATTCAATGGATGGATAAGCAGGAGTGCAAATATACCATTCTGCATGCCTGACACTGAGATATATAATGGGAATTCTAACCAGGGTTGGAGTGAACCAGTTTTGAAAAGCAGAAGCACCCCTAAGACTTTTCTATGCTTAGGTAAGCATTTCACGGAAGTTCTTTCACATTGGTGCATCATGTCCACAGTCCTATGCAAGTCCTAGGTGACTATATTCTGAAAAGGACTCAGATATAATGGGAACAAAAAACAGTCAGTAGAACCCACTTTTCTCCAATTTTTCATTTCAACCATGTGTAAAATCTTTGGCTTTCATGGTCTAGCCAGGCCATAAAAGTTAGGTTGCTAGAACTATCAAAGTTTTTGCAACTACTCAGGAGCTCTACTGTTGACTGGACCCTTGGTACCATAGGTTTTGACTGTGTTCTCTAAAGACCATCCTAAAGCTGTAGTCAATTGTGCCTATATCAGGACAATGCTTCCTAGAGCTGGATTTTTTATGGCTCGTTTAAACTACTTAGGCTCCTTTGCAAAGAAGATTTCATTCCAAAGGAAAAAGCCTTTCTGGGTATAATAGCCAGAGCTCTAATAGAGTGACTGGTACTATAACAGAACTGGCCGGGGATCTGCCTAAAGTGCATAAGACCATGGTATATGCTCAGAAGTTGTTGGAAATAATTGGCAGACCTAATGAAAATTACAGATGTTATTTATATTTATCACTTTGAGAAAAAAGAATCATAAGTAAGCTACGGAGGTGATGCAAGACTGATGAAATTTCAACACATTGACTACATTTGACCTGAAGCTGATGTTATAAGGGGCGGGGAAGGAAGGAGGAGGAGTGGGTGAAGAGACACAGAGACTTGACTTCGTGCCTCATTATAGTCTACCCAACTCCTTTTAAACTGCTCACCAATTCCACAGATATTAAAGGACCTCCTTTCCTATCCTTTTCTAATATTTCCACTGATCATGCTTTTCTTTTTTCTGCAATTATGCCGTCAGCTATCTACTTCTGGTAATGTACCTCCCATTTCACAGTCCTGCAGACTATATTTAACCCTAGTTAAAAATATTAGATCAGGTGTGGAAACATTAACTCAACTAATCATTAACTCGGGCATGAAAATAACTTTCAGTGAAGCACTGGATACACTGTTAAGATACTCATGAAGGCTCAATTTGTTTTATGAATTGGGAAAACTGCAAGCTTAAATTGTAATGACTACAGAACTAAATAAACAACATCTCAAATATTTTTTGCCTAGTTTGTTGAATTTTGTTTGGTGTAATGTACTGTATTTACTCAAATAAGCCGAAGTGCACCTGCCCCTCCCCCCCCCACACACCCTCCCTAGCATGGGAAAATAAATTCCCTCATCTTCCATTTGCATATAAGGAAACCTCATTAAATATCTTGTCTATCATTAAACTGTTTCCAAAATCAACAGGTATACAGTAATGAAAACCAAATATAAGTTTGATGCAACCAACACTAAGCATAACTAAGACACATGGCCCATATTGGGCAAACATACTGATGGGAACCAAAGACAGGTTAGTGCAGCCCAAAGATTCCCAGTTGTTCCCATTGCATAGTCCCAATGCTTTTTAAATCATGGTGGGCCACTACATTACATACATTTCAACTTCCACTTTACTACCACAGGTCAGCTATACCTTTCTTGCCCATTTCTAATAATTCCTGTTTATCCACCAGCCTTAAATGCCTGGACAAGATCACCAAATGGTCCTCCAAACAGTTTACCCAGAACCTCTCTGTCAACCTGCTCACAGCTTATTGCATACAATAAATCTGGTCCCACCTTCCATGAGGTGGAGCCAGACTAGGTTGCCCTATGCTTCATCTGCATATACATTTTTGGAGGATCACAGGACTTGTGACAAAAACACCCAATTTCAGTCCTGAATGGGTGGGGGTGGTAATTAGTATGTGGATCCTTTGCCAGGGTGGGCAGGTTATCTGGAGCACACACACATACACCCCAGTGCTGAGGTCATGGGGCCACCATGGCTGGAACTGTGGTCTACTCTGCTGGTGCCAGCCCAATGAACTATATAGTAAGTCAACAGTCTTTTGGCTTTGGATTAAACATCATGCATAGTTTGTACTACATAAGTAGGTTTTTAAAAAGTGCTACTCAAAAGTGTGTTTATGGAGTACCTCTGCTAAAACTGGCAGCCATTTCAAAAAAGGTAAAATGCATCAATTCTAGATAAGCTAATTCTATGGGAACCCATAGTACTTTGCCTGTATGAAATTTCAAGTTACTACATGAATGCTTAAGTCAGGGTTTTAAAATCTGCTGCTCACTTCCACATACTCAGGGAGAGCAGAGTCCAACAGTAAAGGCAGGGGGGAGGAGGAAGGGGAGTGGGAGGGGAGAAGGGAACAGAGGACAAAGGGGCCACCTACCTGACCTCCCTAGATTTAATTTTTTCCTGCTTTGGCAGTGGGAGGGGGACACATTCATGGCAACCCTCCAGTAGTTAGAATCTACATCTAGGAAATTGTAGCTTTTTTTCATATATAGAATCTAATTATCAGGATCATCTTCTAATTGAGTCAATACAGTATTATGTAGCTAATTAATGCACATTCCAGTGGTTATATCAGTTTTTGCTTCAAATCTTAAAACTGAATAATATATCCCTAGGCCTCTAGCATATTAGTAAAGCCTAGTTTTTTTTCACTTGGAGAAGAATGTGGTGTGTCATATGTGATGTACCACAGCATTCATACCCCACTTAAAATCCTAGATTTGCCTGTGGATCAGGTAACTCACAAGTTCTGAATTATTTTCTTTTAAAGAAACTAGCAGTTTAGGAGAACATATACACTGCTAAAATAATGAACAACTGTGTTAGGAATCATTTTGGGAAAAAGTCATTTCAGGCTTTAATTGCATCCATCAACTACTAACGTATGATTCTATTTCCTTAAGCCAATAGACAGAGAAACCATCCAGGAGGCTCCAAAATAGTTTGGAGTGCTGCAGATAGGAGGGAATAGTAGCACTTAGTAACAGGGGCTAGGTGCAGACATTCAAAAAGCACAAGGCAGAAGCAATCTAAGTTACACAGTTTTATGTACATGGTAATGTCTAAAATTGATAGCAAACAGAACACATTCACCCTTCGTGTAGGCCAGCAAATCTTACACAAGGTTCCACCAGTTTTTAAATCAGGCTGTGTGCACCGGAATTCTGTTCAGTTATTGGTATAGGCTGGTTTCCAATTGCTTATACCAATAAAAGTGTGTCATCTGTTCCTGACCAGGAATAAATAGCCAACCTGACAGACTCAAGCTACCTTATTGAAAAGAGCTGTTTCCGACAATGGCAGAAAAATGGACTTTCTTGGATTATTCACATTTTAATGGCATTTGCCATCAGGAAATACAACATTACCATGTGTGGCAAAATTGCAAAAAGGCATGTAAGAAATAATGCATTAAAAATTTTCCTTACCCTATTTTTTACTCAGCACTGTTTCTGCTTCTTCAAACTGAAAGCAAACAACTATGTACAACCTGATGCACACAGGTACCATATTAAAATTTGTTAAGGCAACTAGAACAATTCAGTATAGAACGGTTCTTTTAGCACCTGAAAAAGTCAAATCATTATGTCATTTTCAGAGGATTTAAGGTTATCACACACTCCACCTTCTCAACTATTAAAAAAATTCTGTAGTAACTTTTGGAAAGAGAATAAAAATATGAATAAAGGGCCTTTATCACTTAGAGATGTAAACTGGACAGAATTTTTTTTCTATCTACAATACAAGATCATGGGTATGTCTTTAAGATGCAGTGCAGTGGAAAGCATAGGAAGTTAGTCTGAGCACAGTATCATGTTAGCACAGCTATACTGCTTCCCACACTTAAGCTAACTCTTGTAGAGATAACTTACATATCCCTCCACAGCACTGCATTATCCCTTTCAAATACCAGCACTGAGTCAGGTCACAAATTGAACATTACACAGATTTAAACCTGCATCCATATTTATTGGCATTTCCTCTTGAAACAAGATATTGGTGTTTTAATTCAAAGATTTTTCTTGGTTTGAGGGATTTGATTGAGTAGATTATATTAATAGAAAAAGGTGGTTTTGTAAAGTCAGCAGTAAAGGCAACATATAAAAGTTGGGTAAAAATAAGAACACGTAAGGTGCAAACAGAAGCGACAATTTTCATCCGATCTGCCCTATGAAAGCACTCTACAGCCATGACCAAACAGAAGTGTATGGCTGCAGAGTACTTTAAAAAGAGTCCAATCCAGCATGAGAGTTAAGATGAAGATGCTCCAAATGGAGCAGCTTCAGTAACTTGAGTCTACACTGCCTCCCAGCCCCAGGGCTGTTTTCAAAATCAGAGGGGGAAAGGGAATGAAGGGAGTTTGGTATTTTTTTTTTCCAGTTGGCACTGAAAGGTGGGTCAGGTGGATTGGAAGCCCCCATCCCCCCAAGTGTCAGGGGGGGGGGGGGAGGTGCTCCAATTCACCCACTGCACCCTCCAGCACAAGCTGGAGAAGCCCCAGAACAAGCTCCCTGTTTACTTCCCCCCCTCCCATTCTGAAAACAGTACCAGGGTGGGGAAGGAGGGGGGGGGGGGCATTGCTAGGGGAGAGTGGCTGCAACCTTGCAACCACTCTAACCAACAGCTAGATTCCCCAGCCCCCAGAACCCTACAGCAAATTTCTGTCATGTCTGGGGCATCAGTGCAACTCATAGCATTTCCTGCAAAGTGCCATGAATTACAGTGTGGAGCTACTCTTCTGTCTGTGCCTATAGAACCCAGCTGAAATAAGCAACTTTCAGGAATCCTAGAGCTATGTGACATATTTGCACAAGAATTGCAACCAGAGCAGTTTCCTTGGTTCAGTGCTTCCTTACAAAAGTAAGGAACTCAGCCCAAATTTAACTAAGGGCACTAGAACAATCCAAACAAACCAGAGATCAGTTTTGTATAAATATAGGTCAATTTATTGAGCTGTGTCAAAATGATACAAGACAAAAGCAGCTGTATCTCAAGAATACTCATGTAAGTTGAAGGGAATCACTTCAATAACCAAATAGCAAAAGAAAACTGAGGAAAGTGCACCCAGGTGAATACGATCAGAGAAGAGTTTGGCATGAATCCCAGTAATCTAAATGCAATCATCATCATCAGATTAGTATGTACTTTCCCTAATCAAAAAAAGAACATTCTAGGCAACAATGTTTTAGAGGGACATCAAGCTTAGTGGATCTGGGCCACCACCAGGCGCAGCATTCCTGGGCAGGCTCTGTAGCTGGGAACCCAGAGCAACCCCTGTCTCTGCTCACCCCTGGGTTCTTTGAGAGCCCCATGCACTAGGCACAACAGCTCCATGAGCAGGATCTAATCTGTGGGCTGAATCTTTTACACCTCCCTTTTAAAAATAATACTAAATGTATTAAGGGATACATATTTTTAGTTGCAGTCCAGTTGCAGAACCCAAACCAAGGTTAAACCAGTTGTGTCTATTTGTCTCTCTAGAAGTAAAATTTTAATTAGTTTTTATTTTATTTGGGGAGGGAGGGTTTCTATCATTTTTTTGTTTCCATCTTCTCAAAAAATGCATTTTAATAATCTATGTGTAATTAATAAAACCATGCCTTCCAAATTTTTATTTTTAAACAATATTACATAGCTGTCAATGATTGATTTTCCAATATGGTCCTCTGAGAAAGTTTCAGAAATGTTCATGTATAAATTAAAAATATAATATCTAATCACCTTTGTGCATCATGCATGAACTCTCATGATGCACACTGAGTATCTAATGAATCCATCCATCTACCACTTTGCAAATATTTCAAAAGAGAAAGTGTGAATTTATTGTTAATATTTATTCTATGGTTCCGACTTTAATATAAAAGCCTTGAGCAAGCTTTAAAAATTAGATTAACCACCTCCAAGGAAGACAGTAGTGGTCTACTGAGGAAAAAGTCTGAAATTGCCTTACCCAGGACATGTACTAATTCCTCTGGATCACCTTTCCTATTTTTCACTGTTTCCTGAAGAAACACTGCTTCTTATGAAAGTAATTGCCTTTGCACTAGACCATAATAAAATGAAACTCCTGTATTCTCCTTTATGGATTATCAGGACTGATAAATGTTTTTATCTCCTGATCGATGTTCATTGAATACAAAACACATGGCCTGCTTTTTCAAAAAGCAGAGGAATATTTTCCTTGAAATGATAAAAATCTGAGAGGGAAACAGATTGTAGAATCAAATCAAGCATAAGGAGTCTGAACACCTAAAACCATAATCTAATCCCTAGACTTCAAGAATCTGTAGTTTATATAGTGAGCTTGCTATCTTGTTCAGTAAATTTCTATTTACACACTTTCAAGGAGAGCATAAGGAGAGCATGCCATCTTGTAAAGTATGCAAAATGATAGGAAATCAGTGTCTGCTTCTTCGCATAACATACAGTCTATTAAACATGACAGGGATGTCTCTAGAGGATTATACATATGAAAGTCTGCTTATGATAAACAACCACATTTTCGTGCATATGTTAACACAATAACTCACAGCTTGTTGCAAGTGTAAATTATATTTTATTACATAAAATGAGTCAAAAAGAAAACACATCAGAATTTATACACATTTGGCCACATCATAGTACCGCTTTAGATGGAGAAACGAAGATGTCATAGTAGCCAGGCACTTCATTTAAGACTGTTAGAATGTATGTAGCATTTTATAAGGCAAACCTTACACTGACTAGATCTGAAAGAACGCTTACCACTATTCATACCCCGATATCGAGCTTTCCAATATTCACGAGCTTCATGCTGTTTACAGGTTTAAACAATGTGCCACAAATGAAGAGATTGGGTTCCTTAACACAACAGAAAAACATTCTACCAAAAATGCATTTTAGAGCTCTATGAAATTCACTATGCTCAAGGAGTATAAGTATAAACCAAATCAACAGCTAAAATCATAAGGTGGAATTCAAGATGAGTCTATTATATCATATCCTCATAAGACGATTTGAAGAAAATCCTTCTAAACACAAAATGTATTCATGGCTATTTTACAACATCCCAAACTCCATTACTAAACACTGGGTAATAAAAAACTAATGTAATAGAAATGTCATAAATTAGGAAGGAGGAAACATACATCCAATGCTGGCTCTGCAATGACCCTAAACAAATGCGTAAAAATGGAACTCCGAAAGTTAAAAAAAACAAAAACAAAAAAACAAAAAAACCAAAAAAACCCCACACCCACAAACATTTTTTTTAAATGAGAGAAGAGACTCTACTCAGAAATGTCTTGTTCTTTGTTTTGTTTTTTAAAAAGGCTAACATTTTTCAAAGCAAATGTTTCTTTTCCACTAGGAAACCATATGTTTCCGTGCTTGTGGTATAATTTGCAGTACAGCATTCTTTTCTTTATAAATGACATACAATTTGGAAGCTGCAGGAGTGGAAAGCAATAAGAATGTTTGCTCGGATGGGACATTACACAAACTTAGCTCATGCTTTCTTAATCTTCATATCCCATAACTTGCATTTAGAAAGCCATCTCTCAAATCCACTTGTTGGCAAAGATGAAGGACTTGATACTTTTCCTATGATGGTCAATAGATTAATCCTTTGCCTTTAGATATGTTGATAATGTGTGTTAAAGACAAACTAAGCAGATGAGCTAGATGCTTTTTTTATCTAGCTGCATTATGAAAAGTCTGACCGCAGCATAGAAGGTGTACACAGGGAAACCAGATGTGCACTAAAACTGATACATAAGTTCTCTCTATGTTCATTTTCTTGGTCTTGACTAGATTTCTGACGCTTGTTCCTTAGGACATATGTACATATTCCTGTTTCTTTTAAGCACACATAACTCTTCTGCCAGGCACCAGGTCAACAGCAACAAGAGCCAGGTTCAATTTTGGAGTCCAAATATATTTTACTTTGGCTCAAGCCCCCACCCAGACCACCTGGGAAACACTAAATAAATTACAAGGGTGTCCCGCAGAGAATCCTCTGCTTACCCTGGCCAATGAGGCTAGAGGCTTTTACATATTTGCTCCAGATACAGTCCCCAGCTTGCCATCACACGTGTATGCGTGCGTGCACACACACACACACACACCCCCGTGTGGGTGTTACACACATTTCTTCCTTCTCCCAGTATGGTCATCTACCACACTGAACTCCATCATGCAGCCACTACTTTGAGGCTGTGGATTATCATTTGGACAATGTTTCTACACTATACGCCTAAACCAGTTAGTAACATGCCTGAACAGGAACGTTATGGCTATCTGCTCAGGTGTGTAGTTTTGCCTGTGTTTGGTTGGTGCAGGAACTGCCTCCTTTCCCCCAAAACTACATGATCTCTAGTTTACAAAGATTACTTTAAATAACAATAATGAGCTGTAATCTCACAAAACAGGAACGACCTAGGCATTCTCCCTTTTTATGAATTCAGCTTTTTTAAACTGCCTCAATGGATTTCTTACACACAGTTTTCCAAAATGAAAATGATGGCCTGCTGTGACTTGACTTGTTCTCAAACATTTAAGTGTTCCTCCTTTACTCATTTATTCAACAAGCATTTTCACCAGTGCTCAGGATACTGTTACTAACACATGAGCAAGTCTGAGTGCCAGGAGCAGAGACTCACTGGCACTTTTAATAAAAGGTAAACATGGAGGCTTCCTCATCCAGAAAATTCTGCAGCTGCTACCAATGTTGATATAACTTCTAACACCAACAGCGATGACTGTGGCATGTAATGTCAGTTCAAGATGAGAAGCTACAACACTATAAAAAACCTCTCTGAATATGAATCTCATTGTAGTCCCAGCAGCACTTCCCAGACTTTACTGAGTTGAGTGCACTGAACAGGCCAGCCATGACATCAATTACATTTTTGTGACATTACTGATAAAATGACGTGGAGAAAGAGACTTGGAGGTACTGCCCAAATCCAATGGTGTCTGTATTCTATAGGGGTACTGGATTTAAAAGTCTCCTTGCCCCTTTGGCTACTATCAACCAGGGCCTCCTTGCAACTCTTCTGTTCCCTTTGCTGCTAGCATTGCTGTCCAAAGCTACATCATCTGAAAGAAAGGTGAAAAACTACAGTTAGAATATTTTTTTTCAGCAACTAATATATTCACTGAAAAATGCAGTCTACCAAATAATTTTATCAAAAAGAAAAAAGATCATTCATTTTGGAAATAGTGATACAGGTCACACCGATGTTCCTGTAGCACTTCATTTTTGGATCATTTGCATTAAAACCCATAGGGCTAAAAGCTTTAGATTCACAAAACTATTGGAGGAAGAAGTGGTAGTGATGAAGCCCTCCCCCATCCCTTTACCCAACAGTTGTTAGGGCAGTATTTGGGAGACACTGATTAGGATATTCTGGGGTGTTGCACTATCAATCTCTTCTGTTGGTTTTGTCCTGCATTGCACAAAATCCTAACCATCATATAAAAATATGGCTGGAATGGACCTCAGAAGGTCATCTAGGCAACCCACCTTTACAAGATCATCCCTGTCTAAGCGATTCAAGTGTCTGCCTAAACTACTCATAAAATTTTTTTTCCAAGGATTAACATTTCATAACCCCCCTAGAGCAGCCTGTTACAATACTGAACCATGCCCATAGTTAGAAAATTTTTCCTAATACTCAACCTAAATTTCCCTTGCTGAAATTTAAAATGATTGCTCCTTGTCCTGTTATCAAATTCTCTGATAAAACCCCCAAAATCCATTATTAAAATTAAAAGCAATCTGCACCCCCCCTAGCCCTGCTGGTACCCCTCACTCACCCCAATGTCTCCCACAGCCCTGCTGGTGCCCCTCATTGCCCCCACAACAGCCCCCCACCCTACTTGTGCCTCTTGCCTCCACCCACAACCCCTGCCCCATGGTTCTGCTGGAGGGGCCACCAGCTGCCAGGGCTATGGGGCCAGGGACCCAAGTCTGCAGATCCCTGCCCCCAACAGTAGGCAGCTGCAGCAGAAGCAGCACAGAACCAGCTCCCCCACTGCTGCTCCCTGCTCCAGGCGAGGGCAGGGTGGGTTGCTGGCCCCCACAGGCCTGCTGGTTTCCCCCAGCCATGACCCACAACCCCCCAGCCCTGCCAGAGGGGACCCCAGCCTCCTGCAAGCCCCACTGACCTCAGGCTCCAGGAGCGAATAGTGAAGCTGAGCTGAGCAGAGCTGTGGCTGACTGAGTGCCTCAGGACTCACCCTTTCCCCTTCTCCCACCCCCTTCAGGCAGGGCTGGATGTTTCCCCACCCTGTTTGCAAACAGCTCTTGCAGGTTGGAGCTCAACCAGCCTGCAGAGCTGCTTGCAAAAGCAGGGAATCTGCAGGTTTCTCTGCTAAAGGGAGAAATCAGCGTTTTCTCTGATAAAAAGGGGAAATCCATGAGTTTCTCTGTTTTTCTGTGAGCAATGGAAAACCAGGATCCCTGCTGAACACCCTTTGAACAAAATGTTCCAACCAACTATAGAACTTTTATCTAGATCAGGGGTTGCAAGATTTTCACACCCCATGCCAGAGTTTACAAACCAACTTCCTGCCAAGGATGGCAAATCTCCAACTGAAATAGCAAGGAAAATAAGTTTGAGTCAATCCAATGTTTCCTCTCAGTTTTGTAATCAAACATGAAAACCAATGGTTTACACTACCCTAATTGAAGCCCTGTCCCCCTTTAGGTCTGTCAACCATGGCCAACAGTGGCCAACTTTAGTCACTAGAAAGGCAGCTACTTTATACCTCATAGCTTTAGAAAATATTGGCATCAGTTATTTAGTCCTCATTGAATTTTTCCCTTTTTCCATCTTATGTAAAGGGTTTGTTTTTTTAAAATAAAAATCTTTCTAATATGTTGAAATAAGAAGAAAGGTATAGTATGTTCAAAGACTTTATAGTCTCTCTCATTACATTTGCAGCAACCACTCCAAAAATACCTCAAATGGGTTTAAAGGAGAGGATGCCTTTTTCCACAAACTGTTACAGCTATTTTTGGTTACAGATAATACGTTTCTATCATTTTTATGGTGTCAGAAAATCCTTTTACAATATTTTATCAGCAGTTCACTGATGAGGGGACAGATTTGATCAGCTCATTTCAAAATTATTGTTAGTTACAAAATATAGAAAGAAGAAATACTATAAGAGGTTTTCAAAGCTGCAGAAGGAAATACTGCAGTATACTCAACTTCCCGATACAGAAATTGGAGCACAGGGAGAAGTGACTTGGCCCATGTTACACGTCATGGTCACTAGCATGCAGGTCTCTTATGATCAATCTCTCCACTCTAAAGAACTAAATGCTGGATCTCTGGATCTAAAGGCATGAGCCTTTACTAGGCTCATTGTCTTAGGATCAGTAGTGATCTCTATCTCTTTACTGCAGTCTGGCCACTAAAAGGAGACAACATTCACATGGCCTACACATTGATCATGAGAAACAATCAACAAACTATATAAAAACCCTTTCAAGACAAATAGCATCAGGAAGGACAGAGTTGGCAAAGAAGACATATCTATATCTATCTATAAAAAGATTTAAAATGTTCTGTAGCTTAGGTAAATATTTAAAGATTAAGTATGTTCTGTATATATATTCCCCGCCGACACCTAAAATGGCGTCACTATCAGTTTTGTGATCTAACTCTCAAAGTCTATATTTATACTGCAGCATTGTGTTCAGTCTCGCTCTCCCATAGGCCCCTGCAGCGGTGCACAAACCCTGGCTGCCACCCACAGGAAGCAGCAGCTACTGCAGCAGAGCAGAGCCTGAAGCCTGGGTCTCCCTCCCCCATGGGCAGCAAAGCCAGAATGGAGCCCATGGAAGGGGTGACAGGAGGGTGGATGTGAGCTATCTGCTGAGGGCTTGGGCTCCCCGCCCTGCTGCCCTCCCCCCACCCCGCCTCAGCCCAGGGGTAGGACCTGGTGCAGAAAGGTAAAGTTTGCGTGTCTCTCCATTTCCCCATGGGAAATGGAAAAAACCAGGTCCTGGCTACTGAAGAAATAGAGTACAGTGACAAAGCATCTGACTAGAAAATAAGTAAATAAAAATCAAGAGAACCCCCGTGTCAAAATTAAGGGGCCCCTTCAAAGATTGTTCAGGGGGTGGGCTAAATTGTAGATCTCTTGAAGCCCTAGTATTTTATTTTAGATACACTGGAGTCAGAGCCTCATGCCAGTTCTCAGACCAATCAGCCCTCCCTCACACCCACCCACTCAGGCTGCAAAGCAGCTCCACAATTACTCCATGGATGCTACGACACTTTTACTAAATGAGTTCTCTGCACTTGTGTTTCCTTATCATCATATCAACGGAAACCTAATTTTGTCGTCTTTTCTACTGAATAATTTGATGGCCACAAAAACTGGTTGAGACTTCTCTTCTTATTGACATTTTTTTGTATTAAAACACTATGATCAGAAGAGTAGTAAGTTCGTATTCACTTACCTTGTTAGCAGGGACCAGGTTGAATCCTGTAGGTGTACTGTTTCATAGAGATTTCTCAGGTCCAGTTTAACTGCAGTATAATTAATTAATAATGAATTATAGGTTGTATTACAATTTGTACATGGCAATATGTAACCAGGAACGCATGTGCACGAACACAGATTAAGCAGTGCTGAGCTGTGGGGTTAATTACAGCTTGAAATGCTGTTGACTCTACTGGGTCCCAGCCCAATGAACTATGTAGTGAATCATGAGCATTTTGGCTTTGGACTAATAAGCAGGGATCTGGGTTTTCCGTTTCCCATGGAAAAAACAGAGAAAAGGATAGATTTCCTGATTTTATAAGAGGAAAAATAAATGTTCCCTTTTAGCAGAGAAACCTATGGATTCCCCACTTTTGCAAAGAGCTCCGTAGGCAGGCAGAGTTCCAGCCTGAAAAAGCTAATTGCAAAAAGAGTGGGAAAGCCCCAACCCTTCCTGGAAGAGGGAGAGGGAAGGGAAAGGGTGGGGTCTGAAGCTCACATTCAGCCAAGGCTTGGCTCAGACTCACTTTCCTTCCTGAAGCCTAATGTAAGTGGGGCTTGCAGGGGGCTGGGGGGGGCCCAGGTGGCATATGTGGGTGGGGGTGACTGCCAGGGCCAGGAAGCCCTACATGGAGCGACCACCCAGCCATCAGAGCATGGACCAGGAGTGGCTGTCTATGGTCAAGCCAAGCCTGTCTGGGAGCAGGGCCAGCTCCGAGCAGCAGCGTGCAGTCCCAGGAGACAGAGGGGGTTTAGAACTGTTCACATTTCAGTTTAAACAGCTGCTGCCCACACTGCCCTCACCGACAGGGGAACTGTGGCCAGGACAGCGCAGAGCTCAGAGCATCAGGCAGCTTTTGTGCACGTCCCTGCTTTGCGCTGCCATGCTGGGTCACACACTCTCTGTAGAGGCCACGGAGGGGGGCAGCAGAGCCAGAAGCATGAACCCACAAGGCATACCTGCCCTGCCCCTGCACAGATCTGGGGGGCATGAGTTCCCCCTGCCCCCCAGGACTGTGTGTTGCGCCAGGAGCCAGCCCCACCCAAACCTGCAGCAGGCAACACCAGTGGGGGAGCTGGCTCCATGCTCCGTTTCCTGCAGCAGCCACTGTCTTCTTTTGGGGGCAGGGAGCTGCAGACCTGGGGCCTATGGCCATGGCAGCTGGGGCCCCCCTCCAACAGGGCTGGGGTCAGGGGGGCTGAGGGGACCTTAAATTTTAATTATGGATTTGGGAGAGTTATCAGAGAATTAGCAATTTATTTTTTTTGTTCCATCAGGGAAAACAAGATCCCTGCTAATAAGGCTTCTCAGCCTTTTGGTATAAGTAGGTACAGAAGTGCTGCTTTAATGTACATTTATGGAGTTCGTGTGTTAAAACTTGCATTTTGCCTGTGTTTAAAACTGCTGCATCAATTCTGGAATAACTAAGTGTATGGATATCTGTAGTAATTTGCCTATGTGCAAATGTTGCCCTTGACTTCTACGTGCTTATTGAGAGCAGGGCCTCTCAGTACGGTGGAAAGGAAGAAATTGGGGAGGGCAAAGTGGCTACAGTGCAGGTTCCACAAACATGGGCTTACAGGGAGCAGATTGTAGTTCTACCCCAGTGCTCCAGTGCTGTCATTGCCCCAAGTTCCCAGCCTTGGGCCCAGAGCACCTCCCCACTCAGCCACACACCATGCCTGCATGGCTTCAGCTGGTCTCCCTGAACACCCCAGGTGTGGGGCTGCGCCAAGGGGAGCCCCAGTTCTGTGGTCCCACATTGTCGTTGCCATACCTTCCCAGGGTCTCCATGGAGGCTGGCCAGGAGCCACATGGGCCGGGGCTGGTGGGAAATGGAGTTCAGCCACCAGCCACATCTGCCATTTTGCCCAACCCTGATTTACAGCCTGGTTGTAGGTGTCGCTGCTTGATGATGACCGTGTGCATTTCAGTACATCTTTAAATCTCTCTCTCTCTCTCCACCTCAGCATGCCCCCTGCAAAAGGAATTATCTACTGCCTGCTTAAATCAGATTGGTTAGGATGAAATTCAGAAATTGACTGTAGTGAGACTTAAACATTTGCTTAGGTACTTTATTGATCTTAGTTCCCAATTATGTCCTGGCCTTTTGCATTTATTACCAGATGTAACTGACCCGCTATAAAAATCACACCTTTGCTTGTTCAACAGTAAGTTGTTTATGTGACCACATTCTTCTTCATGAAAAGTCTCAATGGGCACATCTACATGAGACATTTACTGTGGAGCTAATTAGGCAACTCCTCAGTAAATGCATCAGGGTTATTAGAACAGAATAAACTAATAAACTCTGCTGCAGGTTAGTACTTGTAAATACAAGTACTAGAGAGTTTATTTACTCTGTTGCAATGCATGTGTAAACACTGACAGGGTACACAAGGGTACTTCAGTTCAGGGGCTGCCTACTGGCTAGCCTCATAATGAAGCACCTTCATGCCCAAGCCAGTACCTCTACAGCCTGTTGAGCCAGGTGAGAGCAGCCCCAGGATGGCAGGCTCACCCCTGGACCCACTGCCAGCTAGGGCTACTCTGTCCCAACTCAACATGCTGCAATCCCAGGAACATGTTGAAACACAGTGCCCAGGAGCAAAAAGCTCTGGTGCAATATGCATCTGAGTTTACATGCATATTAATGCAAAACATTCACGCACCCAGTGGCATCTAATAATAAATAGGAACAACTGATCAAATCAAGCTGGTATCTTGGATTACACCCCACACAATCTCTTGCCAGATTCCAGTATCAAACTACTATATATTTTGGCTTTATTTTAATCAAAGTACTATATATTTTGACACAAGTTGAGTAGGATAGCAGATACTTATTTAAGTGAGACAGTACAAAAACAGCAGGGTCTGGCAACTTAGGAGAAGAATGCAATGAACAAATATCTACATCAGGAGTTTTCAACCTTTTTTGGTCAGTTTACCCCAGCAGCTGGTTAAGAAGCAGGGGGTCCCCCAGCAGCTGGTTGACCCCCATACCACCACTTCCCAAGTATCCCCACTTCTCCACATATCCCCCCTGAGGCCTTCCCCTGATCTAGATGCCTACAATGTTCTCCTGCAGTTTCTATAGTTAGTCTCTTAAGCAAAAATTAAATTTTATATTGTATATCAAAAGAACCTTCTTTCTGTAATATGCAGGAAAACTAAATACAACATGCAAAGACTTATAAAGGATGGAAGGCTGGAATTACCACCAAGGATGAGTACTCAGCACTGGACCATACATGCAAGGAGTGGATCAGAAAAGCCAAGGCTGCAACCAAGCTCCATCTGGCTTCACATATCAAGGATAACAAAAAGTCCTTTTTCAGCTATGTAGAGGGTTGGAAAAAAAGGCAAGGGTAACATTGGACCCCTGCTGAACCAAGTGGGACAGCTGGTAACCGAGACCCAGGAAAAGGCCAATCTACTTAGTGGGTACTGCATATCCGTCTTTCATCAGTCCAATGGGACCACCCTGCCTAGCAAGATGTGAGATGGCCAGGGTGAGGGCATATTTATGCGCAGTATTGGTGGTGATCTAGTCAAGGATCACCTTGAAAGGCTGGACATCTTCAAGTCAGCTGGTCCTGACAGATATCCTAGAGTACTCAAGGAGCTAGCAGGTATCATAGCCCAACCATTGGCAAAAATATTCAAAAACTCATGGTGCTCAGGTGAAGTACCTGAGGACTGGAAGAAGGCCAATGCGGTACCCATCTTCAAGAAAGGGTGGAAAGTAGACCCCAGGAATTACAGGCTAATCAGCTTGACCTCAATCCCTGGTAAGAGTCTAGAGAAAATTATCAAAGAGACCCTTCAGGGTAAGCTGGCTGAGGGCAACATCCTGAGGGACAGCCAACATGGGTTTGTCACAGGTAGGTCTTGCCTGACTAAACTCATCTCTTTCTGTGACCAGGTGACATATCACCTGGACAAGGGATAAGAGATTGACATCATATATCTGGACTTTAAAAAAGCCTTTGATCTGGTATCCCACGACCTCCTCATGGAAAAATTGACCAACTGTGGCCTGAGCTACAGTCCAACGGCTGGGAAATTGGCTCCGAGGTCGGACCCAGAGAGTAGTGTGGTCGATGGTAGTGAATCATTATAGCACTCCGTGACCAGCGGCAATTTAAGAAGGATGTCGAGAAGCTTGAGAAAGTCCAGAGGAGGGCCACATGCATGATCAGAGGGCAAGAGAACAGACCTTATGAAGAGAGGCTGAGAGCCATGGGACTCTTCAGCTTGGAAAAGCACAGGCTCAGGGGGGCCTGGTGACTGCTTATAAGTACATAAGGGGTGTACCTCAGGACCTGGGAGAATGTGCAGCAGAGCACCCCAAGGGAAAACAAGGACCAATGGTCATAAACCCCTCCAAGACCATTTTAGGCTGGACATAAGAAAAAAATTCTTTACTGTCCAAGCCCCCAAAACCTGGAATAGACTCCCTCCAGAAGTGGTGCAGTGACCTTCTCTGGACTCGTTCAAGAAAAGCTTGGATGCTTATCTTGCTGGGATCCTTTGACCCTAGCCACTTCCTGCCCCTGGGGCAGGGGCCTGGACTTGATGATCTTCAAGGTCCCTTCCAGCCCTAATGTCTATGAAATCTAAAAAAGATTTTACACTATGAACCACCATTGATATATTAGCTTGCTCTAGAGAGCTGCACCAGTATGGGTATTTTTCCATTAAAAAAATTAGAGTGGGCAATATGTTACAATTTTTTTCAAAGGGGCCTTGCTGTACAGAAAGGATTATGTATGGCAAGAGAATAGGCTGGAGGGCCAAAGGACTGAAGTAATCTAGCTGGGAAAATAGGAGGCAGAGCTATTTGAAAGTGAGTCAAGGGGAGACTAGGGCAAACTAGTGGTATGTTCCGGCTGTGGAAAAAATGTTACTTATTATAGGCAGTGCTGATAACACCATATTAGTGTTATATCTTAATGCCATACACAACAGAATAGGAGTTGGGTACATAACTCCTTTAATGATTCTTGAAAAATCCCAGTTAAAACTTATAATCAGCCTCTAGAGTGCAAGAAGAAATACCACAAATGGATTACACTCATACTGCATTTCAGCTTCCTAGTAAACGCAATTGAATCCCACTACCAAAACTTATTACTCACTTATTCACAGTGTACATACACATGAAAGCAATTATATTTATTATGGTTAATGCTATCACTTTCACAAGGGCAAATGCTACTAAAAGCTATACATGTAGGCTGAGAAGAGCCCAAGGGCACTTTGCAGCTTTTGCTGTCAGGAGAATAAGATCTCAAAACTGTTCAGATTTCAGTTTAATATAGCTCCAAAAAAAGAATAGTTGTGATTAAAATTAAAGAAGCTTCTGCTCCAAAGACGTTTAACTTTCAAAAGGAAAACCTTCCCCCCATTTTGTCCTTACCATCCCCCTAAAATAAGCAGCCTTAATTCCAACCTTTTCTATGACCCCTTTGTCAACTAAATTGTTCTGACCACAACCATTTCAGTGCATCCACACTAGTCATGTTGAAGTGTGTAAGCTTTGCTTTAAGCTCACACTAACCCCACTACAAGGCATTTCAGATGGACTGCCCTGTATAATGCTGCATTTCCTGGCTCACTCAGAAGTGAGACATTCTATTAAATGTAGCAAGGCCAGCAGTCCACTGAGGGACAGAATAAGGTTAATTGAACTGCTCCTGTTCACCTGTAACCACGGCAGCTCAGTTCAGATTGAGTAAATTAGCTGCAACTGTTTATTCAAGCTTTGGAACAATTCTAACTAGCTATCATGCCACTTTCTAAAGTGCACCCCCTTTTTCAGGTGTGAACAATAAAATGGTATAAACATTCTGGAGATTTTTAACTGGGTTAATGCATCTAACACAGGCCAGGCACTTAAGCCCAGTCTTCACTAACATGCAGCAGCCAAGCCTATCAAGGGATTTAGAGAAGCAGCAAGGATGAAGTCTGAAAACTGAGGGACATTACACAAAGCTGAGCTGGTGTCCATGTGATTTCCTTTAATAAGGTAAGGGTTACTGCCCACATCCTGCTGCTATGAAAGATGTTAGCATCTAGGTCAGGCACCATCAATAGCAACAAATCCTCCTGGGGTAAACTTGTGAAGTTAAGCACAAATTTTGCTTCACCAAGAGATGTAGAGCTGTCAACAACTGAAAATATTGAGAGATTACATTGTAAAAGTGAAACATCTCTCAAAAATATCAATGCATCTTATAGTTTTGTGCTTGGTCAAAGTTCAACTGCAAAGGACTGGAAGACTTTTTTTTTCCCCCCCTCTTAAAATAAGATGAAGCCCATTTTGAGAAGAAATGTTGAGAGGAAGAGGGCAGAGGCTGACCCTAGGGAACATGGCGATAGGTTCAGTGAAGCAAGGAAGTACTACCAGGCCTAGCTGTATAGTAGTTACACATTTTCAGAAATACATGATGTTTGTTTTGGGCTCATGACTGGCATTTTGTTTTTTTTCCTCCCAGGTTAAAAATGTAGGAGTAGCGGAGGACCCCCTGAACTACTGAAATATTTGAAGAGCTGGGTACTCTGGAAGCTCTTTCCTGAGAACTTACCAGGTTATTTAAATTTTTGCTTTGCAAGCTATTGCTTTAGTACCATTTATTTCCTTGCCTCTTATTTTAAGCATACATTTGGGCATAGGGAAGATGGTTTTCACTATCTAAAATTTACAACGATCAGTTAAAGTTAAAAAAATAAAACAGAAAAAATAGCAACAGCTTTGTCTGCACTAACCACTGACATCCTAGCCAACACTTGGGCCAGGTTTGTACTACATCTTCTCAGGCACAGGAAATAAGCCCAAATCAATGCATTCCTGCTCCAGAAATGCCACACACATGCTTTAGAGGATGCTCAGTGTGCATCCTACTGCTGCTTTCAGACTCTCCCAACCAAGACAGTCCTGGGTTCAGCAGAGAAGCCCTGTTTCATAGATTCATAGATGTTAGGGTCGGAAGGGACCTCAATAGATCATCAAGTCCGACCCCCTGCATAAGCAGGAAAGAGTGCTGGGTCTAGATGACCCCAGCTAGATACTCGTCTAACCTCCTCTTGAAGACCCCCAGGGTAGGGGAGAGCACCACCTCCCTTGGGAGCCCATTCCAGACCTTGGCCACTCGAACTGTGAAGAAGTTCTTCCTTATGTCCAGTCTAAATCTGCTCTCTGCTAGCTTGTGGCCATTGTTTCTTGTAACCCCCGGGGGCGCCTTGGTGAATAAATCCTCACCAATTCCCTTCTGTGCCCCCGTGATGAACTTATAGGCAGCCACAAGGTCGCCTCTCAACCTTCTCTTGCGGAGGCTGAAAAGGTCCAGTTTCTCTAGTCTCTCCTCGTAGGGCTTGGTCTGCAGGCCCTTGACCATACGAGTTGCCCTTCTCTGGACTCTCTCCAGGTTATCCGCATCCTTCTTGAAGTGTGGCACCCAGAATTGCACGCAGTACTCCAACTGCGGTCTGACCAACGCCCGATAGAGGGGAAGTATCACCTCCCTGGACCTATTCGTCATGCATCTGCTGATGCACGATAAAGTGCCATTGGCTTTTCTGATGGCTTCGTCACACTGCCGGCTCATGTTCATCTTGGAGTCCACTAGGACTCCAAGATCCCTTTCCACCTCTGTGCCACCCAGCAGGTCATTCCCTAGGCTGTAGGTGTGCTGGACATTTTTCCTCCCTAGGTGCAGCACTTTGCATTTCTCCTTGTTGAACTGCATCCTGTTGTTTTCTGCCCACTTGTGCAACCTATCCAGGTCTGCCTGCAGCTGTTCCCTGCCTTCCGGTGTGTCCACATCTCCCCATAGCTTTGTGTCATCTGCACACTTGGAGAGAGTACATTTGACTCCCTCGTCCAAGTCGTTGATGAAGACATTAAAGAGTATCGGTCCAAGGACCGAACCCTGCGGGACCCCACTGCCCACACCCTTCCAGGTCGAGACCGACCCATCTACCACGACTCTTTGGGTGCGACCCTCTAGCCAATTCGCCACCCACCGGACTGTGCAGTCATCCACATCACAGCCTCTTAACTTGTTCACCAGTATGGGGTGGGATACCGTATCGAAGGCCTTCCTGAAGTCTAAGTATACGACATCCACCCCTCCCTCCTGTGTCCAGGCGTTTCGTAACCTGGTCATAAAAAGAGACTAGATTGGTCAGGCACGATCTGCCCGCCACAAACCCATGCTGGTTTCCCCTCAGCATAATTTGCCCTGCCGGGCTCTCACAAATGTGACTCTTGATAATTTTTTCAAAGACTTTACCAAGGATGGAGGTGAGACTGACCGGCCTATAGTTGCCCGGGTCCTCCTTCCTCCCCTTTTTGAAAATGGGGACCACGTTAGCCCTTTTCCAGTCTTCTGGGACTTGGCCCATGCGCCACAAGCGTTCGAATATTCCCGTCAGTGGCTCTGCAATGATGTCAGCCAGTGCCTTCAGCACCCTCGGATGGAGCCCATCTGGGCCTGCCGACTTAAAGGCATCCAGTTCTTCCAAGTGACTCTGCACCACCTCAGGATCTACGTATGGAAGTCTGGCGCCTTGCTGCTGCCTCTCTACAACCCCAGTGAGAGCCTTGTCGTGTCCCTCACTTAGGAACACTGAGGCAAAGAACTCGTTGAGGAGTTCAGCCTTGTCCCCCCTGTCTGTCACCAATTGTTTCTGCCCATTTAGCAGCGGTCCTATTCCTCCCTGGGCCTTCCTTTTACTCCCAATATATCTAAAAAACAATTTCTTGTTGTCCTTTACTTGAGTTGCCATCCTCAGCTCCATGGTAGCTTTGGCCCGCCTAACTGCCTCCCTACAAGCACGAGCAGAGGAGGTATATTCATCTTTAGTGATCTCACCCTGTTTCCACTTTTTATGTGCTCCCCTTTTGGCCCTTAGGCTGCTCTGGATTTCTCTGGTCAGCCATGGAAGCCTCCTGGCCCCTTTCCCTCTTTTGCCTCGCTCGGGGATCATCTTGCTTTGTGCCCGAAGGATCGTTTCCTTTAGGCACAGCCACCCTTCTTGGGCTCCCATCCCATCAAAACTCCTACTCTGCAGTGCTTCCTTGACTAATCGCCTGAGTGCATTGAGATCAGCTTTCCTAAAGTCTGGCACTTTCACCCTACTAGTTACCTTACCCACTCGCCGTCTTATGTTGAATTCTATTATAAGGTGATCACTGTCTCCCAAATGGCTACCGATCTGGAGGTCCCCTATCATGTCATCTCCCGTTGCCAATACCAGATCCAGTATGGCATTCCCCCTAGTGGGACCATGCACCTCCTGTGTCAGGTGGAGGTCCTGTACACAAGTTAGAAACCTGCGTGAGCGATGGGACCTTGCTGTCTGCGTCTCCCAGCAGATGTCTGGGTAGTTTAGGTCCCCCATGACTACCACCTCTTTAGCTTTTACGGTCTCCGAGAGTTGCCTCAGGAGCCCCGCATCCATTTCTTCCCCTTGGTGTGGGGGTCTGTAGCAGACCCCTACCACCAAATCCCTTTCTCCTTACCCCCCATGTAGCCTAACCCACAATTCTTCTACTTCCTCAACTTCGGTTTCTGTCTTGATGAGGGTTGATGTGTATTGCTCACTGACATAAAGTGCAACCCCCCCCCCTTTCTTCCCCGACCTGTCCTTTCTATACAATCTATAGCCCTCAATATGTACCGCCCAGTCATGGGATGAATCCCACCAGGTCTCTGTTAGCCCCACTAAGTCATAGGTGTTTAGTGCAAGCAGGAGCACTAGTTCATCCTGCTTGTTCCCCATGCTCCTAGCATTAGTATATAGGCACTTGAGCCCTGCGACTGGTGCCTTTGCTGCCCCCCCCCCGCTCCAAGTCCCATGGGGCCCATTGTTTCTTACCTTCTTGTTTCTTACCTGTTCTGTAGTGCTGGCCTCCCCATGGCTTTCAGGTTCCCAATGTTCTCCTTCTTCAGGCTAGGCTGTCCTTGTGGGTGCCACATGGTTTGGTGGTCCACAGCTTCCCCTGCCCTCGTACTCCCCTCCCCCCAACGAGCCTAGTTTAAAGCCCGCCGGGGGGAGGGGAGTACGACTGTTGTCACAGTCTTGGTGTCTGAAGTCTTGGTCTGGTTCTGTGAGACCACCACAGCATGTTGATAATACTTTTTAGCTGGCATCTTCTTCTTTTAACAAGATCTAGGCAACAATTAATTTTTATCCTATGCTCAAGCTTCCTTTCAATGCGTATATCAGATACTCTCCAGGCTGCTGTGTTAGTCTCAACACGTGGAGCTTGTGCAATTTTAGCTTCTCTGCATCTCATGTGCCTCCAGCCATCATCTCCAACTGATATGCCCCCCAGGCAATACCTCTAGCAGGGCTGTCCAACTGGAGGTCTGTATGTGGCCCATGAGGGGTTAACATACAGTCTCCAGTCTTTCACTCATCCCCCAGCCCCTGGCTGCTCCTGCAACAGGGGTCTTGAGGCACTCTTCCTTCCCCAGCTTCTACTGCCTGACTCAGCCCCAGACGATAGGGCAGCATAGCACAACCCATAGTGCCAGGTGAGCTGGCAGCCTGTAATACTGTGTAGTACAGTGCCACAGGGATCTATGGGTGAGGGAATGGTCCACACACACCCACCCACCCACCATGCAGCTTGGAGGGTCCATAGCCCCCACTGCCAGCCTACAAAGCATGCACTTCATCTATAGCAAGGCCCAGGAATCTAGTCCTATCCCAACTCTAAGGTACGGAAAATAAAAAAAAATAAGTTTGTCTTAATTTCCCTTAGTTGCTCTGCCTTCTAGGTTCTATTGCCCTAGCAAAGTGCAAGATATTTTGTGATAGGACTCTGATGACAAAAGAAGATTGCTTTATAAGGTATATGATAAAAGGAAACAATGAACCATCATTATTCCCTCATTTTGTATAACATAGTCCCTATTAGGACTAGCCACTGGACATTTTCTATAATCCAACTCCTCATTAAATCTCTTGAGAGCCATAACAATCATAATAATCTAGTAAAACTCATGTGCTTCAGTCTGGATTGGCTTCCTCTCCTATATTTAAAAGGCACTCCATTTCTGAATTTTTAAAAACCACTAAAATGGATTGGGTATCCACCAACTATCACTACAGATAATTTTGGGATGCCATTCTCTCTGGCACATGCACAGTAAAAATAGTCGTCCTTTGGGACTCAGGAATTCTTACATACCATACTGGAGACTAAAGCAGCCACAGAGGTTGGAGTGGCTTCAGAGGGCAAGGGGGCGAACAGGGGGTGGGTGCAACAGTGCAGGCACCCCCTCCTCCCCTGCCACTGCTGTCCTCAACTGATCTTGGTCCAGGAAAACCCCAGACCCACTCCTGCCCTGTCCCAGCTGTGGGCTGCAGCTGCAAGGTTTTGGGCTTGGCAGAGGATAGCAGTGGCAATAGGCAGGTTTCCTCTTCCTGTACCTGCCCTCTCCACACCCCCAAATGACTCGGACAAGCAGGAAGCCCTACAGCCATGGCACTCAGTACAGGAATAGCAGTGAAGTTTAGCATCCAGAGCAAAGCCCACATCAGCAGCCTGCCCTCGCCCTGTGCACAGATCCAGGGGGCATGCTTGCCTGGGACTGCATGCAGTGGCAAGAGCCACCCTTCCCCCATCCCTGTGCCCCCTCCTCCACCCAAACGAGCCTCTCGCATCTCTGTCCCACACCCCACCCCAGTGGGGCAGTGCCTGTTAGCACCCTTTCACCCCACTTGCCCCCCCCTTGCTACAGCACTGCCTGTACAACTCCAACCCTGGGCAGCAGGGAGCAGCTGAATAGCTGCGCTGTCCCTGTGCAGCTGTTTTCTGTAACCCATGGCTGGAGTGACGCAGGAGTGCATCTGGGGCTCCCCCACGTGTGCAGCTTAGCTGGGGACAGTGGCAGCAGTGTGGAGTTTCTTCCTTCCAGTACCTCCTCCCTGCCCAGTTCCCTGGTGTCTTCTGCCAGTCACAAGGCTCCAACTATGTCTCACTCCAACTCCTGCATGGGTCTGAGCACCAGTATGCCACACTCCCCTTTACTAAACCCTGGATCTGTTCATGCACAGGGGTGAAGTTCTGTGCCAGCTGTACCTTAAAGAAACATTTGGGAGTCAGAGGAAAGATCAGTTGGGAACAGCAAACTTTTTCTACACCATTCTCTCAGTGGGCCCATAAGCCTGATTGGGAAGAAAGGCCACATGGATGCGAGTAGTTTAGTCGAAGTGCATATAAAAACCGTTCTGCTGAGATAGGCTACCAATACCGGCACCAACCAGTAGTTTTTCTTATATGAACTCCCCATTCACTATGCCGGAGATGAAGAACATGATAGCTGTTGAAACTGGTTAAAAAAACCCCAGCGTCCATTCACCTGAGGTGACTTCCCAGAAAACTAGATAGATATCTAGATACTGTAGAGGAATAATTTTGCATGCATGTGTGTGCAGAAGTGATTTTCTTCTCTGTAAGAACTGGCACCCAATATGATTCAGAGCTGCAGTTTCACAGTATTATTAAAAAAAAAAAAAAATGCAGAAAAATAATATAGATTAAAACACATGCCAATGTTGGAGGTTTTTAAAATAAAATTTGCCATTCTGTTAGGCACTTTTATCAAAATCAGTTAATTGTAACATCATTGCACACTTTCACTGATTTCAGTAATGATTGGAAATACTCCCACCTGGATGGTGCTGCTGATATACTGAACTAAAAGCTTTTCAAGCCAGTTTTGAAACAGGAGATACCATAAAAGTTAGAGGCTTTAACTCTAACATCATTCATCCACTCCCTCTCCCCTTCAAGCTGTAGTATTCTACCTTTGTCCCCAAATCCACTCATTTAGGCTGCAATCCAACAAATCATTCAAACAAGGAAGAAAGATTATTTGTATGGCTAAAGGTAAGCATGTTTTGATGGATCCGGACCCGAGAAGGTCTGTAGAGAAGGCAAACAGACATGCTCCAGGCAAAGCGGATCCTTGTATTTACATGAGAAAAGGAAACTCCAGCCCAGGAGACACAGCAGCTTCCATAGGATTCTCCACATTTCCCTTCACGACAGGAAACCATGGAACCACTGCTGGTCCTGGTGTGCCTCAACCCAACTCTGGTCCTCCAAGCTATACTACTGCCAAGCAGAAAACTGCTGGAAAAATCATCATCAATGTCTGTGAAACATTTAAGCAAAGCGCAAACATCACCTGTTTTTGGAGAAATGGAATCCCTCCCCCTTCCCATTTCTATATCTGCCATCTTCAGATTCATACAGCCCAACCATACATTGTTTGAGCAAAGAGGTTCCTGCAACTATGACAGTATTTATAACTAAAAATAAAGATGACAACGATGGCCATGGTAGCAGGAACACGTCCTACTAACTCCTTTCCTGCTTTTACAGGTGACGGTATCTTTCCTGTTCATTGTTCACTCATACAATCACAGCCTTCTTGCTCCTTTCTATATCTGTCCATGGAGAAGACCATGACCACCCAACTAATATCAAGTACATTTTAGCTCCAATTAAAATCAGCACATTCCACTGCTCCTACAGGTAATCTTCTCCAATGCAGCATGGCCCAAAAGGAAGTTTGCTTATGAAATGAAGTGTACAGAAATTCCCCATTTCTGAAAAAGCATTTTGCTATTACAGAAGCATACAACTTAATTTGGAAACTCCATTGGATGCAAGTCTGAAATCATTTCCTAAAACATAAATCTTGAGCTTTGCTGCTGCTGCCATATATGAACTCAGGCCAGTAACATTCTTTGCACAAAACCAAAATAAATGTTTAAGGGGACTTCTGTATTTACCTTACACTGGCCTTTGTTCAGAGCTTATATTCCTGCATATACAGGTATTTTGATTGGCCTTTAAAATGTAACCTGAGCAGTATTTGACTTTGCTGAAGCCAACTCACTTGCTTACGTAAATTAATCTGTCACAGCCTTTCAGACTTCCATGGCTGGACCCCAACAAGGCTTCTATATTTAGATCCAAGATCTGGATCCACATACTTTCAGGATCCCCCCGACACACGTTCTTTTGTGGTCTCTCAAAAGAGAGAGACTGTCTGGCACCACTTTTCAGAAATAAGATCCAGCTGTTATAGCCCCCCACACCTGTAATGAAGCCTTCACCCAAGCCTCACCTCTGCACCTCCTAGTAGCTCAAGCTTTTGAAGACACATCATGCTTGAAACTAAGACACAAACTTAGTAGAGGGATTCCTAAACCAATTACTTTCTATGTTTAAAATAGCACAAGATACACAGATGCAGACAAAATAAGAAACACCTTGATATAATTCCTTGCTTCAATCACCACTTTCCTTCGCAATTTGGTAACTTTCTTTTCAGTAGTCCTTGCCCTCTCTCCTAACACAGCAAACCTGGGGTGTCTTTGGCAGTCTGGCACCCTCCTAGCAGTCTGCCTCAACCTGCTGTGTTCTTTGGCACCATCTTCCTTCTCACCTACTACACCTGGGTGCTCTGAAAGATGTGTTCAGGAGACTGTCCTTAAAGGGTCAGATAACCAGTCTGAAACCCTTTCTCCACTCTGGACATCACTGTTCCTCTCTTCCTCACTCTGGTCATGTCAACAGCCCCTAAAAAGAGTCTATGTCTAGACACCACCCTTCTCACAGCCCCCAGGGCTCTCAGCCCCTCACAGACTTCTTGGACCTTCAACAGCTGCAGTTTCCCTGCAATCCTCAGGCCTGACTACAACCCTACAGAGATCTGACTCCTTTGTCACAGTTCATAGTCCTAGTCTTATAGACAAATCTACAGCACCATCCCCAGGTGCCCTTAGTCACCTCCTTTCACTACTTCAATTATTCCCAAACCTCACAAAACTAAAACATGGAAAACAAATCACACCTTCAGTGCAAAGCTTCCCACAGGGCTTCCTTCACTCCAGATTCTGCAGAGTTCCTTGCTTAACCACCAGGACTAGTCTGAGATCCCTATCAATGGGTCCAAGCCTATAAAACCTTTGATTGATTGATTGATTAATTGATTGATCGATCGATCCATCCATCCTTCCTTCCTCCTCCTCCAGCCACCTGGTCTGCCTCCCTTCCAGTAGGCTGCTTGAGCATTTTAATTGATCTTATTAGTAGCATCCTCAGATCAGCTGCAGTCATTATCCAATTAGTGGGCTGTTGATTATGGCCTGGAGTCCTGCAGCTTCTTGGCTCTGCTGTCTGGCTGCACTCCCAATACTAAGGTTAGGGGCAGCAGCTTTCCCCAGTCTCTGTGAGCTTCTAGCAGCCCCTACAGCCTTCTACAGCCTGCCTGCAGCTCCCACTGAGCCCTGGAGCCTGGCAGTAGTCCTTCACAGAGCTCCACAGTCCTGGAGCCCTGTTTTAATATGCAAAACAGAGTCCTTTGTAAAGGTGTCGGCCCTTTCTCTGCTCTTCTCCTTCTCAGTAAAGGGGTAGGAACCTGTTACATTAGGCTTCACCAGGAGAATCTTTTATTAATAAAACTCCTTATTCTTTTAAAAACTTTGATCCCTTTATCATATGACCTCCCTGGCTCATCTTCAAACCCCATCAGGTGATTCATAGATGTTAGGGTCGGAAGGGACCTCAATAGATCATCGAGTCCGACCCCCTGCATAGGCAGGAAAGAGTGCTGGGTTTAGATGACCCCAGCTAGATGCCTATCTAACCTCCTCTTGAAGACCCCCAGCATCAGCATTTCCTATCGCAAAATCTATTGTTTACCAGCCACCGGAGAGCTGGGTGCTGGCCAGCTGTTTGTTCAAGGGTGCTCCATTTGAAAAGAGAATCAAGGTTAGCCCCTTACTTAATGAAAGAATTTTTTTGAACATTGTGGTTCAGCATTTTGGAGGCCTCACAAGCCAAAGGAAAAGCCTGGAACTTTTAAAAATAAAAGTTGTCTTCACAAAACAAAATACAGGTTACAGACCAATAATGATACATGCAGACAGCTTCTAATCTGTCATGATATTTAAAACTAAAAATTAAGTTCTGCCCTGTTTTTATTTTCACCATCTCAATAGCACAATCTCTCACCTATAAAGTTCTACATTTACTATTTTCTATGTACCCTATCCAAAAGTCCATCCTGAGTAAAGTCTTTAGGCTATATATGGGCTCCAGTTCTCTGATCAGGACTGCTAGGCACTACTGCAATACAAATAACATCATCACCATCATTTTTCAGCATTCCCCTCAGTACTGTCACATTCTCCAGACCAAAAAAAAAATCTCTTTAACATCAATTCCTGTAAATTTACCTGTTATAGGCCAAAAAATGCTTAATTTCCAGAGTCTTGAGCATTGAAGGATCTTAACTGAAGCTGTGAGGACTCAATACTTCCAAAAATAAGGCCATAATCATGTAGTTGGGATAAAATTAGACAAGCTTTTAAAAGAAGACTTTCTTCAGGTCTCTGATTATAGGAAACCAGGCACTGTAAGTGAAGCACAGCATAGGGGAGGGGCTGAGAGAAATTATCAGGTGTAGGAGACCTAGCTTCCTATAATCTTATAATAATGAAGAAGAATGTCTTACATTAAAAAGCTTGTCTGACTTTATCCCAACCACATAGTTGGTCCAATAAAAGATATCACCCTAAGAAATCCTTGCTTTTCACTAATTTCTGGACCATTGTGGCTACAACATCAGTGTTACACTACTAAGAATAAGGCCCAAATAGTATTTTTGTTCTTTACTATTCCTGGTATCAGATATTCCTTAACCATAGATACAACAGGGAAACAAATTAATTTGTTTAACATTTTCCTTTAAAGAGGGTTCATATTTAGAAAAGAAATATGGTCTTTCAGAATGTCCAGCTTCTTCAGTACAGGCACTGCAGGAGAAGGCCAAAGCAGAGCGTTGTAAACACTACGTCACAATAACCTTTTCTCTGCTTGTTCACAAGGGTTCAACACCAGAGAGAGGATGGTGAGTTTCACTGCTGCAATTGAATTCTGCTCACCAGTTGGTTATTCCAGCTTTCAAAATAAATCCGGCTAAGGTTTTGAGACAGATGCAGTATGCACTTTACAGAACTTGGCCTCTGAGCAAAACTTTACAAGGTAGTAGCATTCACATGCTTTCAGATATCTACAAGCCATCATCAAATAATGCTATCCTTGTGATTATGCACAAACTACATTTTTTCATTAAAGGAACAGTAGTTATTCCTATGTAGTCTGCCCGAACTAAAGATTCAGTCATGCTATGACACCCTCCCACCAGGTATGAAAAAAATATCCTAGACTTCCTTATAGTGCAAGGAGAAACCATCTCTCTCAACAACACCTCTGAAAATAATTACACTACAGAATGCAGTGCTGTGTAGAGAAACCCAAGCTATTTTGGGTAGCATAAGCAGTCCAGCTGGTATAACACAGAGCTCCACTGGGCTAATTTGCCCTTTGAAAAGTAGGGTAAATTAGCTCCCATGGAGCAAAATGTTACAGAGGCATACTTTTGATATCTAAGTAACACTGCAGCATACAGTGGTATGCAGCATGGGCCTACCTAAAAAATCTCCCTATCGTGATTCTAGTAAATTGACTGGATGGTGGAAAACACCATGCTTGCAAGAGAAAGAATTCTCTTCTTTATGTTACAGGTTGGCAGTATAGCTGCTCTTCAGGTAGTAACTTCTGCCAAATGGAAGTCCCTCTAACCTTTCCAACTTTGGGGATATCTTCATCGCAGCAACACTGTGTCCTAGCCAGGCTGTTACCCAGGCATGTCTTGCCTATCTTACTCCACATGCATGATTCAAACCTGCAAATACATTAGTCAAGACTCTCAGAAAATGTCTCAGGGAAATTGTCATGAGTTTAACCTCATGATTGATAATCCTATAGTGTGTTCCTTGGCATTTTTCCAGATGTGGAATAGGTGTGTGGGAGGAGATAGACAGGGTATGCTCATAAATGGCTTGGCCAGGATAGGCTGCTGCCAAGGTTTCGATATGTCCTTAGTTATCAGTTCCCATGTCCTAGTCTTGTCCCTTTGCCAATCTGCACATTGGGCAAAGGAGAAGGGAAAGCAATAGATGTGACACATTTGGATTTAACAAGGCATTGAACACAGACTTACATGGCATTTTGATAAGGAAATGACAGATGGGTGCATTACTCATTGCCAAATCATATTCAAAGTCCATAGTGAAAACTGAGAGGGCATTTCAAACAAGAAATTGCAAAGGTCTTTCCAGGATCTGGTTCTTTTTAATACCCTCATTCAAAATTTGGATAATGGAATAAGAGTACATTTATAATATTGGTGGATGACACCAAACTGGGAGGTAGTGCAACTTGGAGGACAGAGTTAGACTTTAAAAATATCTTGATATATTAGAGAAATGATTCCAAATCAATAAGATGAAAATCAATAAACAAAAAAGAAGTGCTATAACTAGGAGGAAGAAAGCAAATGCAGTAATACAAAAGTGGAATAACTGGTAAGGCAGCAGCATGGCAAAAAGGGATCTAGGGGTTATATTGAACTACAAGGTGAATGTTTCAACAATACAATGCTGTTGCAAAAAAGGCAAAAATCATTATGTGATGTATTGAAAGTAGTGTCTTATGTAATAGAGGGGAGTAATTACTTCAGTTTACCTAGTGCTGATAAGATCTCAGATAGAGTATTGTCCAATTTGGGGCATAACACTTTAAGAAAGATACAGATAAATTGGACAGACCCTAGGGGAGAGCAGCAGGAATGATAAGAGGTTTAGGAAACATGACCTACATGAAGAGGTTGATGAGAAACTGCTTTCTAGTATGTAAAATGTTGCTATAAACACAACAATGATTTATTATTCTCTGCATCCACCAGAAAAAGAAATAATTAATTTAATTTGCAGCAAGAGAGATGTATATTAGTTATCCCCACATCCTCCCCACCCCCAGAATAGAAGAAGTATGAAGCACAATAACTGGTCACTTAGGAAGGTTGGAAGACTGGAGATGCTTCATCCTACATCCAAGGAGGATGATGAACTAGATGACTTATTGGGGTCCCTTAGACCCACATTTATATGATTTCTCTTGCTGTACCAGGCATTCCTCTGATACTGTGCTTAGTATGGCATACAATCCAGCCAGCGTCTGTGCATCTGCTGGCTTCCACTCTCTGTGCAGCTTGCTGCCTAGTGTAAGGGCTTGCCAAATCCCCATCAATGGGGCAAAGATTAGCAGGTTTTGCACTTGCTGAGGCACAAATGCTGGTCACAGGCCTATCCCTGGCCATATTAGAGCTCTTCATGAATGATCTAGCAGTGCTTACTAGTAGATGTCAGTACAACATAGCTTCTTGCCCACAAGCATTGTTTAGTCCTCTTCTTCAAGCTATGCTTTTCCAAATACATTTAAGTTCTTAAATGCTCTCCAAAACATTTTTACAGTATTTGTATGTCAAATGCATGTCACCTTCTGTCTTAAATGACTAATTTTATTTTTTTCCAGGACATAATACATAACACATCAAAACAATGAAAGCTTAAGGTTATCCTGCAGCTTTTTCCTGAGTGTATATTTAGAATCTGTATGGGCCTATTTATTTTTAAAGTAGGTTTTATGAAGCAACTATGTTCTAGTTTCCTAAAATGCACAATCTCCAATGCTGAAAATACTTCTCACTTTCCTACAGTTAATTATCTGCATAAAAAATGTCTTGATTTTTCTTTTGAATCTTTTAATAATTTCTCAATATGCTGGAAAGAAACCTCAAGAATAGCATGTATCTACTGATGATATGGGGGTTATATATATATAATAATTTAATCTAACCATACGGCATGGAAAATATATGCACATAACTCATTTAGGGGAGAAAGTATGAACACCTGCATATTTTCTGAAACATTTCAAAGGGGAAAAAAAGTATAACTACCCATGTCTTCTGTCTCTATTCTATCAAATCAATTGCCTTTGTTTACCAACAACTTCTGAAATTACTTTAGACTATTTGCTTAATGCATGATTTAATAAAACAGCCATATGCTACCTCCATATATGGCCATTCTTCCCCAATTATTCCTTAGTCCTTGTACTAGTTAATGCAGAAATCTCTTATCAACAATGTTCTAGTTTTTCAGAAGGCTGGACACAAATTTGTATCTGCTTTAGGCCATTATGGAGGGGTAGAACTTGGTCATATTTAACCATTTATGTCTTGCTCAAACTTGAATTTTCTAGTGAATTTTCTAGTGAACCATCTCTATTTTCTTTCACATTCTGTTCCATGCCTTCCTCAGACTACTACATCCTCTGAACAGCCACAACATGGCATTACTGAAAATGTTACCATTATGTCTGAGAAATCAACTTGCTTATGATGATTTGGCTGAATACCAGTACTGTATTCATAAAGGATAACAGATAGCAATGATATTTTATTAGCGGACTGGTTCAAGGACCAGCAGCATAACCTGCCGTTGTTATGCAAGATCAACCTTCTCAATTAAAGCTTTGTTAAATCTACAGACATACCTCATGTCTGTCATTTGTGGCTACTATCATAATTCTGTCCTCCTTGTCTTGCTGGGATTGCCTTTCCATATATTATAGATCAAATTCTTCCCTTAGAGATACAAACACACAAGCATTCGGGATCAGAATTTGGCCTTTTGTATTTTCAATCTGCCCTACAGCAAAGCCAGCTTGTTTACTTGATCAATACTTTATGACTTTCATTAAAAACACATCTATTGAATAGAAGTTCTTTAGTCTTCTTTCCTGAGCTATGTGCAGTACATTAACATAATGAAATGTACACTTTTCTATTCTTTTATTTCTCCCTATTATGCTTAATCATTATGTGCATTTTCCACTCCGGAAGCCTTTCCTTTGCCTTGCCTGCTTTCACATCTAACTGACAGCAGTGAAGCAGCATTTCACTTAATTTTTAAATACAGATGCTCAGCAGGTATAAATCAGCGTTGTTCAGTACACCTCACTTTGGAGATACTCCAATTTACATCAGCTGAAGATTGACCCTATATCATATTCCAAGTTAGCAGCATCCAGACAGCTTACCTCTTTGCTTTTACTGAGAAGCAATCATTCTTTTACACTGCACTGTTCATAATGAAAGCTCAACCAGTGAGGAACAAATCTAGATTATTCCATCTATATTATTTACCTCTTTTATGCCCCCTATAACATTTATCCCTTAACCAAGCACAGCATCTTTGAAATACTATCACTGTCCAATTGTCTTATTTACCATACATTTCCCTTTCAGTGTTTTAGCCTTTGTGTTTGAGTGTGAATGGAGCTGTGCCATAGACCTGTGTGCGCCACCCTTTTTTGCAGTTGTACCACAGATTAAGCCCTGCACCCTCCCCAAATGCCACTCTCATCCCCTTCTCCTGCCCCATCTGCTGCTCTACTTTCTGCTCTCTACCCTGAGCTCCTTGCTCATTCTGTTGCTCCTCTTTTCTGCTCTCTTCCCTATCTGCCCTTGTGTTCCCTGTCTCTTCCCCAATCTGCCACTTGACAAACACAGTGGCTGCCCATGCCACTTGTGGCACATGTGCCACAGATTGGCCACCCCTGCCCTAAGCTAAACATTCTGCTGACATTCCTTGTTTGACCTTCAAGAGCAATGAAAAAGTCTTCTAAACTCTGGGAACACAAACAGAAATCCATGCCATAAAGTGAAACAAAATAAAAGATGCTTCTGTTCCACACCCAAGTCAATGTTTTGCCTTTCTACACTGTAAGAATATAAACTATGAATGCTTTGTAGACTGGCGGGAGAACAGTTCAAGTGAGATAATGGAAAACAATTCGATATGACATGTTGGGTGGCATTTGTTTGAATAAATTGAAGCTTCCAACTAGAACTGGCGAACACTGGGAATTGTATTTCAAAATGCTATACTGTCACCCAGTCAGAAAAACTGAAGGGAGGGTATGCTAGTTATCTTCAAACTTACGGAATCAGGAGCTCCAAAGAAAAACTTTTAGGCCATGACTGAAGAGGTATAACTAGTAATGTCAGCATCTGGGGTAAAGAGAAGGGGGCAGGGGGTAGTCCTTTCTAAAATGGTGCCTGGGGCTAGTGCCCTGCTTGTCCCACCCTAGTTATACTACCACCAAGGCATAATTTTAAATTTCACAGTGACCACATATTGGTAAATGAACATGATGGACTGGACCTCAGGAAATATTGGTTCTATTCTCAGCACAGTAGCAGCATTTTTCAACTGCTTTAGCACAGGTCCTGTAAACAGCTTGCCTACTCTACTGGAATTTTGCAGGTGGGTTTTGCTCCATGAGGAGCTCCTCAGCCATTCCTCCCAAATAAAATACACACAATCTTCGGTTAACCAACAAACAAACAAAAAAACCCCAAACCCCCTTTTAGCCTGTCCTGGGCACTGGGAGGAAGGCAAGCCCTTTGACTCTGGTCCCAGCACACATGGCTGGCCATAACAGCTATGGTACAGCATCTAAATATGGTATACCACACTCTGAAAATATCTTTTTGCCTAGAAAATTCTCTGAGTATTAATTCTACCTATCATTTAGGGTTTCTCTACACTGAAATAAAAAGTGCTAATATTACCTGTTGCCCTGTGGGGTCAGGCCAACTCTCAGGATCTCAATATTGCACTGTTAGACATGAGGGTGTAACACAATTACCTATATACAAACACACAAATCAATTGGATACACACACACACACACACACACACACACAACCAACTCAGGCACAAACACATCCAAACTAACCTAGGCACATGCATGCCTATCACCAATTCAAGGACATACACTATACACCCACAAAGTTAGACAAAAATCAATTGTCCATACCCACACACTCAGTACATATACACCGATCACTAATTCATATATCATACACACAATGACATATATATATATACACACACACGCATGCACACACACTTACCAGTTCTCACACATACAAACCACCTACACATAGGTAAGTTCCTAACTTGGATGGCACAGTATGTATGTGTGTGCTTGGGGTACCTGGGATTCTTGGGGGAAGGTTAAGGTGAGAGAGAGGGAATTAAAGTGTATGGAGTAAAAGTTGCCAGAATTGAGATTAGAACCAGTGGACTAGAGAGAAGCTGGCTGAGGAACTGAGGCTTGGGGTTACTTAAGGTAGATTGGGGCTGGAAACAGGCAGACAGCTGAGATATTGGGGGGCAGATAAGTGGTAGCAAGGAGGAGACAGCCAGGAAAGAGAGAGAGAGAGGCAGAGACCTGGGAGCTTGGGGCTGGAAACAGGCTGACAGCTTAGAGACTGGGGGGGGGGGGGCGCAGATAAGTGATGGCAAGGAGGAAACAGTCAGGAAACATACAAAAACCTAACTCAGGGTTTCAAAATAACAGAGTTATTAAACAGACAACACACTACACAGCCCCATGAAGTTATTGGTTCCCACACACACACACACACACAATGGCAGCAGGAGAAAGAGACTCAGTGGAAGGGCTGGAGTCCAGGTAGGGAAGAGAAGCAAAGTCCAAGTCCTTGGTTGAAGACAGGGTAGGGGGTGATAGCTACCTATCCAGGCTGGAAAGGGGTCCTTGTCCAGTAGGTGTTGTCCAGAGGGGGGTCGCCGGCAGGGCCTCTGGGTGGATAGGTGGTGTGGCATAGTGCTGGTCCAGATGGAGAGGATGTCCCAAAGAGTCAGTCTTCACTACCCCTTTCTATGGGGCACACTACCTCTGATCTCCTATGGGGAGGGCCTGTCCAGGCAAGGTCAGTCCTGTCCCAGAGGGCTCCAGGTGTTCTTACTGAGCATGTGCAGCCTTGGCACAATGGTAGGTTGCCTCATCTTTTGTTTCTTGAATGCTGAGGGTGGTTCCAAGGGCTGGGTCGTTGGTCCAGGCATTGGTGTTGATGGTTCGGTCATTCAGAGGGAGCTATTTTTAGAACGTACTGCCATTGTCTCTCAAGCACCCTCATTCATCCCCATTTATTCAGGAACCAAGTTACATAGGAGGGGTAGGTGTGAGTCATGGGTTACACAACCGGGCCTGGGGACAAGATGGAGACTTGACAAACAAAATGGAAACTTGACATGACTTATGCTAACTTACATATGTAGGCCTAAATCATACAGTACCAGTAAAACAGTAATATAGAACAGTAAACATCAATATAAACATAATAATTATACAATATAAAGGAGAAAAACCAAAACAAATACAATTTGCTACCAAAATAAAATGCTTATCCTATGTCTTAACTCACTTATACTTACCTATAGGGAATAGAGAGGGGAAAAGTCAGAAATGGTTGGGGAAGGGGAGGGAATGCATTTTAAAAGAAAAAAAAAAAAAGAAAAATTGGGGGTTTTGCTACATACCTAAGTTCAGGATACAACACAGACAATGTAACTGGTACTTAAATTCAGTGTAAGAGCTTGAGTTCAACCCCAAGACTTCCTATCAGCTTGAACTAAAAAACTGTTAATCCAAGCCACCTTGTCTTCACTGCTATTTTAATTTGAGATAGCTCATCTAAATTAGCCAAATGAATTAAGAACATCTTTTCTGCAGAATAGAGGTGTATATACGGAAATTACCATCTGCTCCCAGAATCACCTAGCATAGTTTATCAAGAGGAACCCACCCCCAAGTTACTTTAATGCAAGTACTGTACCTGGAACTGCAACCTTCAGCACTATAGTTTCTGTGATCACACCTCAGCCATGGCCCAGCTAATCCTTCAAAGAAGCAAAGCAGAATTCTGTTCAGCCTGATATGCACTATGCCATGGCCCAGTGAATAGTAACAGGTTCATATTGCTGCTGACATGCTCTCACCAATAAATTTCTACAGAGAAAATTTGCTTTCTGCCTACTAGTAGAATCATTACTTCCCTAGGCACAGAAGCAACTTCTTGATACTGAGGGTAATGCATAACAAAATATATATGCAAGTATCTTCATTTACACATAAAATGCATTTCAATATTCCCAGTTTTCACTTAAATTGATTTCCATAATAACTAATCACAACAGCAAAAATACCAGCCCCAAATCAGCAGTTAAGTCAGATTGCCACTGTTAAAGTGTTTGCTCCTAACACCCCCTGAAGTACAATCAAAAATTACACCAAAGAAAAGTGTGTTATCATGTGGTGCATCTTTTCATCCAGGTTCCCTCAGGCTTCCCCTCTTAGCTTCTCTCTTTGTGTGTGGAACATTGGGTGACTACATGTTTTCACATGTTCTTTTCCAGGATGTAAACATCTGCTAACATTTCTCAAGCTTGTTGTACGGTCCATCATCTATGGGCAAGCACACATTGGGACTTTCATTCACAAAATCCACTGCAATCAAATTCCAGTCTTGAAGTGCAAATTCTGACACTTGTATACATTCAGACAATAGTAAGATCACAAACAAGTATTAGCATGCCTTTATGCATATTAGGAAAGAACGGGTGCAAATACATGCACATATTCTTTTAAAAGTATGTGCATGTGAAGCTTATCTTAGAAATTCTGTATGCAAGTCAAATGGAGGTTGCCAAAAATGACAAGAGTTTATGATTGCTCATTTATGGCATTGACTGTACTGGCCCCTTCAGCAGCTTCAAATCTCCAGGCACAGAATTGAACTAAGCCCACCGTTAGGTACTAAAGACCACATAACTTTATCTTAGTGTGGATACTGGAGCTAAAACTATTACACTAAAATTCAAACTTACATCTTTTTTTCCTCCTGATGCATCTGTTTATTTAAACCCAGACCTCTGTCAGGAATTGTTAAACGCCTTTTTAAAATGCAAGTAGGGTTTCCAAAAACAAACTCACATTTTTTTTTCTGTAAATATTCAGGTCAGAGCAGAGATAAACAGCTTAACAGCATGGAGTATTAAATTAAATGGAGCATTCAGGCTAGTTAGATCAGCTCAAAACAGTCACATACTAACTGGTTTTGACTGTGCAATATTATGCAGGTAAAATAATGGATTTGAAGGGGAACAAAAAAAATCAATTTTTGTTCTTAATAAAAAGGATCCTAGAAGATACCAGGATCTTTGTTTCTGGAATGCTGATAACCTTTCTATTTGTTCTTCCAAAATTAAGAGACTTGGTCTATAGGCTGCCTAAAGAAACAAAATATATATATCTGAGGGGAAAAACTAAACAACCAGATTGGTGGTAATGGAGAAATGTTTTGCAGGAGCAGAGCTGGGCAATTTTGGCCAGAGCTTAAACTGATAAAAGCTTACACTTTTCAAAGGTTACCTAGATGTTAATTCACAGGCTGATGATTAATTACAATTCACACAGCAGTTCAGAGATTTTCAAACTGCAAATATTTATTTCAAAGCTTCCTCTTCCCGAGTCTCCAATTCTCCTCCAGGTTTAGCCTTTGCACCTTAATTGGAAAATGATTGGAATTTCTCTGGCATTCAGACCCACTCTGACCATGATTCATAAATATAGGGTGTGTGTAGATGAAACGGTGGCCCTAAATTGAAGCAGTGGGTTTTTAAAAATACCACTTCAATTTAGGGCCAAGTAAACCCCCGTGTCATGCACACACCTGTGCACTTACCTGCCTCTCTGGCGGTGGGGAGGGGAGGGCAAAGCAGGTGGGTGAAGCAGTCCCTGGGCTGCAGGTGGGGGCTGGTGCTTCACTCTGTGGCAGTAGTGGCCCCTGCCCCAGGTGGCACCCTCTCACAAGCACCCGGCTTGGGCAGTCCCAGGGGGCACCACAGCTGCAGAGGGAAGCACCGGGCCCCCATGCAGCTCAGGCAGGCATGCAGGCTCCAGGGGGGAAAAAAAATAAGAACAGGCTCGCTGCTTTTTTTCTTGGGCAGAGCCTGCCTTCCTGGGCTTCTGCCAGGCTGCCTGCAGGACATCCTGCAGAGTCCCTTAGCTGCACGTAGCCCAGTGCTTCGCTTCGCATCTGGTAGGGCAACAAATTAAAACTCCACAAAGGAGCTTTAGTTTGCTGCACCCCGAGTCATTTAAGGCGCATTACACTGCCAAATTTGTTATAGCAGCTAGAATTACTGCGCAATACACCACCAATGCATGCAAACTTTGACACCATTAAAGTGGTGCAAAAGCACTTAACCCATTTAAAGTGTTATGCACACATTCCCCTCATTTTGTCTACAGATGGCCTTATTCTTTGGTTAAGTCTCAGGAACATTACTCAGTGGATCAAATGAATGAAAGATTCCTGGTAATGTGTCTAGGTTTTCTTTAATTTTGTTAAGATCAGATTTCTACATGACATTTTATCTACAAAAGAGACTTTACATTAAAACTGTTTCTGGAAGTACCTTGTTTATAGTACCATGTATGGCTACTTTCCAAAAGTGGCATTTTATAGGTTCCATCAAGTCCGTCCTAATCTCACCTAGCAACAAAGCTATCATGCAGGGTTAGGAGACTGTTGTGGATAATTCATTACTCAAGGCAGACATTTGTTAACAAGCCACACACCTGTTCATATTATGTCACTTGCAAACACAGCCAGGTCCTTCCATAGATGTTGCTACCAAATGTCTCTCCCTGCTGAGAACAGCACTGGGCACTTTGTAATGGGTTTTTTCCCCTAATCCAATTCCTTGCTTTGCTTTAAATTTGTCCTTTCTAACCCAATAAAATGGCAAATCTGATGCACAGTTTGGCCCTAATGTAGACAAAGCAGCTGTACCAGGTGCAGCCTGAAACACTCCTAATGAGGAAAGCATAGTTGGTGCTTCCTACTTTTGAGTCCAGCATCTATGAGAACTCCAAGCATCCCTGGTGAAGCTAGCACCTGTCAATGATCACTGCAATAATACAGCTATAACTAAAATAACCATTCTAGTCATACGTCTCTCAGTACTTCTATTAAAAATCTCCATTTTCATAGAATTCTCTGTATCTCACCCATAAAAAAAATATTTTAAGCTTGAATATAAACATAAAGGGCACATCCACATGAGCGTGCATGTGCATCTTACAACAACTCAAATCCCTTTGAGATGCTTTAAGAGGCACGTGTGGGAATGAAAAAATGTTCCCCACACTGCAAGTTTGCAGTGTGGGGGCAAAATAAGACCCCTGACTATCCAGGGGTCAAAAAAACCCTACTCCACAGAACAGCAGGTCATTGGGGGATATGGGGAGTGGTGGGGGGATGTTGGGGAGTGGAAGGAGTTGTTGGGGGCTACGGGGAGTGAAGGGAGACGTTGAGTGATGCGAGGAGTGGGGGGGGGGGACCTCCTGTATGAGGGTGGTTTCATGGAGGGGCTTGAGTCGGGGCTGCCATATGCCTGCCCCCTCACCTGGCCCCTGTGGCACTGGTGGCAACAGGCAGCTATGGCTCTGTTGGGACCCAAACTCCATACATGCTGAATGGATCTGGCCCAGCCTACTAGTACATGGCCTTGGATGGGCTGGGCTGAGCCGGGTCCATTCAGCATCTATGGAGCCTGGGTCACACAGTATCATGTCACCACCCGCTTTGCCTGAAGCAGAACCACAGCTCCACACAGCCCTCTTGCCTGCTGCTGCCGGTGACACGGCCACTGGGTGGGCAAGCCTGCACATGGCAGCCCCAGAGCTATCCCTAGGGGTGTGCAGGTCCAGGGAGTGGTGAGCACACCGGGATAGCGAGCGGCCGGAGCATGGAGCCAGTGACCTGTGGCAACCACAGAAGAGCTGGCAGTGCATGGCTAGCCTGGCTGTGCACCAGAATGGGAACCTCATGGAAAACATGCCCCACTGGCCTGATCTGACCCGATCCGTCCCGAGCTGCACAGCTAATGTACGTTTGTAAAGGAGTCATGCCTCCCAGAGCCATGCCTCCTGGAGCCATGCATCCTGCTCCAGTGCAAAGCTGGACTAGTGAGCCATGCCGGGTTGGATCCCACTTTGTGCCTTCTCTCTGCAGGCACCGTGGGGCAAGAAGTGCTATCACCAGAGGCAGGACCCAATGCAGCACACAGGGACAGCACAATGAGCCAAGCTGGGTCCTGCCAGCACTGGGGCCACTCATGTTACAAAGCCAGGCCGGTTCCATGGTGGCAGGACCTGGCTTGGGTTGGCACGCTGTCCCTGCATGATGTGCTGGGTCCTGCTGCCATGAAACCGACCCATCCTGGCAATATGAGCAGCCCCCAGTACTGGCAGGACCCAACTTGCCATGACACATGGTCCCCACGTGTGGTGCCAGCCCCCAATGAAAGGCACAGGCAGCGCCAGCTCTGAGCTGCTTGGGGCTTCTCTGCACCACAGAGGGGCTGGCAGCAGTAGAGTCTGAGCGCCCCACTCCTGCTGCTGCTTCAGGGGCTAAGTTGTGGGCCCTGCATGGGGGAGGCCATGGCCCTATATGGTGGCTGGGACCCTGTGGGGGTAGGGGGCTGTGGCTCTGTTCTGTGCCTGGGATCCTGCAGGTAGAGAGGGCTGTGGCCCTGCAGGATGGCTGGGACCCTGGGGGGGGGGGGGGGGGCTGTGGCCCTGCAGGGTGGCTGGGATCCTGCGGGGGATAGGGGCCATGGCCCTCTAGGGGAGAGCTGGGGCTCTAGCCCCCCTGGATGCATATCCAGGAGGAGCCAAGCAGGGTTATTTTGCCTCAAGTGGTACAATTTGCCCCACACCAACTGCATGTCTGGGTACATGTGCTAAGGCAAAAAGCCCCGGCTCAAATTTGCACTGCTTCTATTAGAGCTGCTGCAAGTGCATGTGCCTGCATGTGTGGGTGTACCTAGAAAGACCAACTGTAATTCAGTGACTGGGAATTAACCCACTTAGTTTCAGTAAAAATAACAGGATTCGTATATCTCTATTCCTCTGCACAGGTTGTAACTCATCAGTATCTGCTCTATGGGCCAGCCTTTCTCTTGACTTCAGTGAGCTTTGCAACAAGCCATTGCATAGTATATGTAGCAGAATGATTATAAAAGCAGAAATGCTCAGGTTAGATGTATTATTAACTTGTGATTCATGGCCTTGTATGCATAACTTCAATGGGTCTGATTTTGTGATGTTCAGATCACCAGTATGAGGATGGAGTTTACAAGCTGATACTACCTGTACAAAACTATTAAAAGCTGAATCATAATCAAAATGTGATACCATAATTATCTTGGTATAATACACTTGTGAAATGTCTGTAGGCTCAAGAAGTCTTTGCAGAACATACAAGACACAATCCAGAAAAAAATGTATTCTGCAGATTTAAATCACTTTGAAATGGTTTATTTTAATTGGGACAGACAAGGTTTTTTGGGCATATCTGATATCTTTTATTAAACCAACTCAAATAGTTGGAAAAAAAATATTCTTTTTAACTGGGTTGTTATATAAAGAATATTCTGGTTCTTACCTTCAGATAGATACCTGGTTTCATTTTTAAATTAAAGAAAGATATAGTGTTTTAAATGTATATTCTTTAGCTATATTGTACAGCAAAACAAGGGAAAAGAAAACTAGCTTAATTGATTCCTTGCCTAATTCAAACACACCCTATACTCATTCTTCTGCAATTCTTTGAAAAGTAATTACAATGCGTGCTTCAAAGTTTATGGATTGCTCAGTGTTCTCCAAAACTGTGAGTTATGTCATATGCATCTTGTTTCAGAAACAGAATTGCTTTTACTGTTTTCAATAAGGCAAAGAAATGAAATGTATGTTGACACAAATGTTTTCTCTAGAAATCCATTTTATGTGAATTACTTGAGGCACGGCTATATATTTGATAGATTTGTAAAGGATGTCATAATAACCTGTGTTCTTGGACTGTATTATCAAGGATATATATCTTAGCATAACCCCATAATGTAGTGTGCTCCTGACACTATATAAAAGGAAATTATTAATGTGCATATTTAGATAGTAGTAGATGATAAGTGACAGAGATGCATTACTAGAAATACACACCAGAATTCTACTGCTGTGCTACAGATTATGAAACATCTTTACATCCTTCTCAAAACTAGTGACATATTTGTTTGGTCAACAGTCATTAAAGTAATCCTTTCCTAAACTATAATAGAAAACTTGGGTGCAATGTAATTTATGCCACTATTTAAATTCCCATTTAATTAAGCTAAAAGTTTCTATGAGGCAGGCCCTCAGTTGGTGTAAACCAGGGTAGCCCCTTCCATTATTTGTGGTTCCAGTGTATTTCCTTATTAGACCAAATTGGGTCATCACTTAAATAATGGTATACTTTACACTGAGTCCAAAGTTCAGAAGTGTGCTACTTACTGCAAAAAAATATTGAACACATACAAAGGCTGGGTTTTAAACAGTTGGAACAGTTCAAAATTTCAACTTTACTTCCTTATCTACTTCATAAACTGTAGCTCAGTGCTCAGGTGAAACAAGGGGATTACACATTCTTCAAAAGCATGGCTTCAGGCCACTTCAAGACTCCTAAATCACTTGGACACTAAAGAAACACCAGGCCTATCCTCCTTATGTAGTATTACTTTCATATGTTGTTCATCCTTTGCAAGCGAAGATGACTGCATCCAGAGGGTGTTGGGGAGATGGGGGAAAGAGAAAGGAAACGGTAAAGAAAAAGGGAGGGAGAAAAGAGAAAGGAGAAAGAGAGGAAAAGGGAGAAAAAAAAGAGAGAGGAAAGAGAGAGAAGGGGGGTGGAGGCTAGGTTGCATGGGTGTGCAGGTGATATATAAGCCCAGTCTTTGTTCAGAACAATCTGCTGCAGCAGGGACAGGAGAGTGACAAGGACTGGACACAAGAGGTCCTCATTTTCCTGGCCACACACTTCCTTACTGCCTCTGCTGTGCACTGCTGCTTAAAGGCCAGTGCTCCACTGTACACAGATGACCTCCAGGATGGACGGTCACAAGCACCCACGACTCCGGCTCAGTGCTGAAACTCTTTAGGGACACACCTTTAGGTTGTCCTTGTACCACTTCTTTGGTGCACTGTGAAAGCATACTCCATTTGACAGTTCACCATAGAAGATTTTCTTCAGCAGGCGAGTGTCGGTCATTCTTGAAAGGTGGCCAGCCCATCTTAGCTGCGCCAGTTTCAGTAGTGTGTGGATACTGGCCAGACCTGATCTTTTAAGCACCTCACTTTTATATATGGTCAAATATAAAGCTGATGTGTAAATAAATTCCTTATATATGGTAGTAGGGATACAATACTTTATCAGGCTCTGTTGAGCTATAATGTTGACTTTAATGCAACTACACCAATTTATATCAGTTGAGGATCTAGCCAAGTCGGTGTAAGATAATCAGAATATGTCTCCGCATGTTATTATAGAGTTGCGCAGGCTGCATAAAACTTGTTGTGGTATTCCAGAGGATTTGCATGCTATAGTGTATACTGTACAATCAGAATAAACCAGAAAACTCAAATCACTTTACAAATATTAATTCAGAATGTTTCACATGAGTCATGGAAGCAATGAAGAGAAAGAGACAATGCAGCATGTGCTTGTGAACAGCAATAGTGATATAATTTCTATCAGTCTGTGTAAGCAGTAAACCCAATCATATGTAGACCACAAAGTTAACACTTTTCTTCTTGCTGCTAAGTTTTGCATGGAATATGAGATGACTGAAAAGAAGTAGATACAAACCTTGTCTTTATGAAAAAAATTTGCAGAGACTCTTTGATATACCCAGACCATGGCTATTAGGCACCAGTATCTATACTCATAAAACCTTAAATGACAGTACAGAACAAGTTGTTTGCTTCATGCATAAGTTTTCAGCTTTTCCCTTTGCCTCTCTGACCATGTCACAAGCACTCATGCACCAAACTGCAGGGGATGGTGACAAGATAAATAATATATGATAAATATTATTTATATCCTGAGCACTGTGCAACGTTATGACAATTATAAAAAGCATTAAAAATACTGAGTCTGATTTTCAGAAAGATGAAAGATGCATATCTGTATTTGGCAAAATGAGTACTTGCTTTGTATGCACATTACTAGAGTAATGTAAACCTCTACTATACTTGTGTATATGGCTTATATAGTTACATGCATTTGCAAAATACGTGTTGGTACTCCCCTATCAAAAGTATGTGAGAAAGCAGTCACATATTTATTTGCAAATGCAAACCAATGTTATCCTGTTTGCATCATCATCATAATTGTGACCAGCAAGCTGTATTGGGTAGAAAGAACAGAATCAGCCAAATTCTGTCATATACATCAGGTTATTTATAGAACATACACTGCTCATTTAACAGTAAATATCATCCTGATGATCTTGTTTCTTTCATATCTTTCCAGTTTATTCTATTTGAGTCTGCCAGAGAAGTCGCATTAGATATCCATGCCTCTGCGACCCCTCAATTGTGGTAGTCTCTTGCCAGTGCCTCTATAGTATGAGTTTGTTCTTTTCAGAAGGCCATTGAATCCCCGCCCCCCGCTAAAAAGCTATAGCTGGGGCTTTTACACAAGCAATAAGCTATAATGTATCCCAGACCAGTTTACTTGTGCTGATCAGCAAGCATACAGCAGGGTGGAAAAGGAAAGAGTGGTAGGTACCCAGTGCCTGGTTACAACTGAGAAATAATCCTTCTTTCTCCCATGCACAGGCATGTAATTCAAGTGGCAGTCTAGCCCTAGCACCTCCAAGTGAAGTGCTTGATGGCCAAAAAAGTTGAAGATGGACAGGAAAGTTCTCAAAACTGATGGGAATCAGATCTGCCAACAGAGGTCTCCAGTAATTTCATAGGTGAAAAGAAGTTATTGTTGTATTTGGGAGGGAGGAGAAATCGCTCTCTTTTCCCTCCACATTTTTAATGACATAATGAAAAGAGCCTGTAAAGATGCTCACAAGAGGAACCACATACCAACATCAGCTTTTGTTAGGCATCGGATTCCACATGAGATTGGCCAACTAGTGGATGCTACCTTGAGTTGTATTGCACCTTCCCCCTGAGCTGCGTCATTCTGAGAATTGTAGATTAAATGAATTGTCAAGTGTCAGGAGGCAATTTAAGAGACTGTGTTTCAGTAAACTATTTAATTATTAGGCTCTGTTCCTGGAACAAGCCTGCTGAATTAAGAAGTTACAGCAGGACATTCCATGGTTTTTTTCAACACATGGAAGTGTAGAAAAATAATTATATCTAGATAGCAATTCATTAATATTATTGTTTAAGCTAGCTTCTAACTGCTTCCTTTATAAGTAGAAGGCTTCTGTGCACTGGATAGGGTTGCAGAGGATTTTGCTTCAATTTTTACTTCTGACATAGACTTTCTACATGACAAAGACACTATTCACTGTGGCATTCCAACGACATTGCTACATAGCAGGGGCAGGCAATTATTTTGGGCAGAGGGCTGCTTACTGAATTTTGGCAAGCTGTCAAGAGCCACATGGGTAGCCCCACCCCTTGAGATGTGCCCCCCCGCCCCAGTTGACATCTTCTGACCAGAAGTCCCACCCCTGAACTCCCAACCTTTGCCACCAGAAGTCCCTCCCCTTGCCCCCAGAAGTACTCCTTTCAGCAAGGGGTTTTGCCATCTCAGAATCAGAAAAAGGCCAAATTATATTCTAAAAATCAAACATATACAACATTAATTAATTTTTTTTTTAAATTGTCCTGATTTACATGTGTTTGTGTAGTGTACAGAGAGGTGATTTCACAATAGCTTAAAATGAAGATATAGTCTTGTATGTTGTGGGAGGGTGGGGAGCATGGGGATAGGTTTGTGGGGGGCTGTTAGTGTGTAGGTATGTGGGGTGTGAGGGAGGGTGGGAGTGTGAATGTGTTTGGATAGGTGGGGTGTGGGTGGGTATGGGGTTTGTGGAGACCTGTGTGTTGGGGAGGATGGCTGGGGTGTGTGAGTGGGTGTGGGGGTCTGAGTGTATGGCAGTGGGGGGATGCATGTGTGTGGTGGGGTGTGCATGTGGGACTCACCCTATGAACACTCTCTCTCTCTCACACACACTTCATGCACGCGCACACACACACAGTCTCTCACACACAGGGTCTCTCTCACACATGCACACAGTTTCACACATGCACACACAGAGTCTCACACACACAGAGTCTCTCTCTCTCTCTCTCTTACACACACACACACACACACAGAGTCTCTCCCTCTCTCATTGCTTTTGGTCTCTCGCTCTCTCCCCCTCCCTCATTGCACAGATGGACACACACACACACACACACACATGCACACACACACACACACTTGCTCCTGGCCCAGGGTACTGGTGCAGCCCCATGCTCCCACAGTCCGGAGATGCAGCCACATGGTGCTGCAGCAGCCCAAAAGCTGTGGCAGGCAGAGACTTCTGGTTGGAGGGGCAGGGGTGGGAGGGGGCTGGGGGTGAGGGTGTGGGTGAGGCAGGGCTGGGCTGGGCTGGCCTTGTTGCTCGCTTCTACCTGCTCCCCCTGGGTCTTACTGCCCCTGGCTCCTGTAATCTTTGACAGGCAGCCAGGAGCAGATAAATACACATTTTCTAAAATTTTTAGGGGTCCCACAGGCCAGACAAAATAGCTTGGTGGGCTGGATCCGGCCCATGGGCCGTGTTTTGCCCAGCGCTGCTATATAGTGAACAGTGGCAGCCATAAGAACTTTGCCTCAACAAATCCCAGATGCACTTCCAGCCTGCTTTTTGCTCAGGTAGGGGCTCAGGCACAGCTGATTTCAGAAACGGCTGTGATGCCTTTGCCCTCTTTACATCTACAGAGACAACCCCTCTCCCAGAATCTCTCTCTAGATAATTGTGTTTGGTAGACAGAAGAAACATCTGTTAATTTCTTTGTAGCTCGCTATCTTGTATGCTGATTCCCTTTGTCTTTTTTAGGAAATAATCAGCGATCAGTAAATATAGCCAATACACTATTGACCATATTTCACTCATGTTTCAACTAATGCCACATGTATACAGACTATAATAGTTACATAGTTACATTTCCCTGTTTCATTCAGCCAGCTACAACTGTGAAAAAGTTTTGTTACTATCATATAATGAATACTAGGGGTGTGAAAAATGGGCCATATTCAATTCAGATTCGGCCCGAAATGGGGACAGTGATTTTATTCATTGATTCAGATCACTGTCCCTGATTCAAATCAGCTGAATCCAAATCTGAAGATTTGATACTGATTCAGAAAATCAGTGATTTGGCCATAGACACAGCTTTAAATGTTTTTTCTACATACCTCAAAGTATCAGGTATGGCTTGTGAATGCTGCAATGGTGGGGCAGATGGTGGGGCACAGGAGCACAGGGGGGCCCTTGTGCTTAGTGGTGAACCCAGAAGTGGACCGGAATTACTTCTGGTCCACTTCCGGGCCAACCCAGCTCAGCAATCAGCCACAGGAGGACCATGGGTGCCCCCCCCCAGACCCAGGAGGCACCAGTCGCTGAGCCACAGGAGTGCAGGGGGGGTCTTGTGGCACATTCCCCGGCAGACCCAGAAGTGGACCGGAAGTACTTCTGATCCACTTCTGGGTCCACCACTGAGCACACTGGGGACACCCCTTGCCTTCCTGCGGGACACTATCTGCCCCACCATCTCAGCATTCATGAGCCACCTGGTATTGAGGTATGCCAAAAAAATATTTAAAGCTGTGTCTATGTCTGAATCATCAAATCTTTCCAAATCTCTCTAATTCGATTTGGAGGGTTCCGATTCACTTCAGAGAGATTAAAGCGTCTCCTGATTCAATATGGATTCGGAGATTTGGCCACTGAATTGGGCCAAATATCTGCCAAATTGAAGCTTTGCACAGCCCTAATGAATGCCACTCCTCCTCTGCTTGCCAAGTCTGGGCATGTACCACTAACACACAGTCTCCTGCTCCCAAAAACATTTTTGGTATTCTTCTAGGAAAGGGGTACTCAACCTCCAGCCCTGTGGACCACAAAATGTGGCCCACAGAGCCATCACATCTGTCCCGTGGAGCTCCCCACAAGTCAGGAAATTTGGTGGTGGCCATTAATATGGCCATTTTTTTCCCTACAAATTCCCAAACCAAAAGCCCACCATGGCAGGCCAGGCCACATCCCCTTCCTTTTCTGTGGGACCAGTTTGGGGCTTTGCCATTTCCTCTATCCTGCTCAGGGCTTAGCCACACACCTTGCCACTGTGCTGAGCCACACCCCCTTCCCTGTGGGGCTGGGTTTGGGCCTGGCCATGTCCTCTCCCTCTTCCCCCCGAGGGCCAGGCCATGCCCCCCTTCCCTCTCCATGGGGTTGGGTTGGAACCTAGGCATGCCTCCTTCCCCCCACAGGGCTTGGCCATACCCTCTTCCCTCCTGTTGGGGCTGGGCTATACCCCCTTCCCTCCTGGGGCTGGGTTGGGGCCTGGCCATGCTCCCTCCCCTTCTTGAGGGTATGGGAGACACCCAACAATATCCCACAATCCTGTGCTCTATACCTGTCCATCCAAGGGAGAAGGAAGGACAACATTGGCTCCCTGATAACCTACCCAGGTGTCAGCACTCCCTGTGGGGACTCACCCCAAAAAATCCTCCCCCAACTGATTGGTGAGGAGGGAGGGAGGAATTCCCCTGCAGGGGGACTCCTCTAAGCAGGGGTTACCCAAGTGAGAGAATACCTCCCCTCTTCTGCCACTCAGTTGACTGGCAGCAGGGGGAGGGGGTGGGCACTCATCTGCAGCAGAAACTCTCTTGAAAGGGTTCTACCATGGCAGAATGTCCCTGCCTTGCCCCACTCTTCTGGGCTTACCTATGAGAGTGTGGGGCATGGGAGGCTGATGTGCTACAGTGGCAGAATGCCTGCCCCACTCCACACTCTTCTGGGAGGACTGCAAGGAGTGGAGGCTATTCTTCTGTAGCTGGAACCAAGAGGGGAGAGGACAGGCCAATTAGTGGGATGGAGGTAGATGGGAGGAACATTCTTCAAGGGCCCTCCAAGTGAGAAGAGGAAAAGCTGTCAATTAATGGACTCCCCTAAGGGTGGGGGTGACCCAGAGGTCAGCCCTCTAGCACCACCTGGTTGGAGAGCTTGCCTGTGAAGATTTTTAACATGAGGCTGGGAAATATGAATGCTCCAGCTCTCAGGCTCTTTCTCTACCAATAAGATTTTCAGAGATTTTCTTACTGGTTGAAATGAATGATTGCATGCAACCTGAGTGAAATCTAATCCAAATTAATAAAGCATCCTTAAGCAAGCTACTGCCAACCAAGGGTCAGACTGTGTATTCCTTCTCTATTCTGGATTTTAATATTGATGTGGATGAAAATCACAGTGCCATTATAAGAATTGGTGATTCCCCCTAACCTGGAGTACCAACTTTGTGTTTTCTCTAATGCTTTAAAGGGCTGATATACAAAAAAGAGAATGAGTTAAAGGATGGGCAAAAGGAGTGCTTAGAGTCAGGGAAAAACAGAGACTGAAAAGAATGGGATTGTTTAGTTTAAAGACAAATAATATAGGTCATGATAAAAGATATGTAAAACACTAATGGCTCAGAGACAGATGAGGAGCTTTAGTTCACCTTGTCTCATAACATCAGAACAAATGGCATCTGGCAAATTCAGAAGCAAAAGGAAATACTTTGTTATGCAATGCTTAACTTGCGGCACTGGTTGCCAAAAGAACCCACTGACCCCAAGACCTTAGCAGAGTTAACAAAGAGGATTAAACATTTATGTGGACAGCAAGGAAATCCAGTCTTACAAAAGCAAATACTTTTCTAGAGTTTAGAAGAGAAAGAAATCTGCAAGCCTATCCTCTAATGTCTGGGGGCAAAGAGAAAAATGTATCCAGTTTTATTCTTTTAAAGAAGCTGATGCTAGCCAAATTGCTTTAAAATATTTGTAGCACTGGTCTAACTTGACACTGGAATTCCTATATTTAGTAGTAGTTTTGCCTGAATAATGACTGATCTTGTGATTAAATCAATGGCCTGAGGTCTGTTCTGGGCTCTGAAACACATTTTCTCTATGTTACTTAATCTTTCGATGGCTATGCTCCAGAACAGTAAAATGGGGAGGGTAATACTCCACTGCCTCACTATGCTATTACAAAGATAAACTGTTCACTCTCTGAAAGTTGTTTAGATAGGATGGTGATGAATGCCAAAGAAAAGTCTACCCATGAAAAAAAGGGGAAAAGTCATTACATAACTATTAACAAATGACCTGAGTTCTTCTATTATTAGTATTACTACTTTACACATATATTGATTTACATTATACACATAGTGATTGCACATGTAGTGTTTTACAAACTGTAGGCTCGATGTGAACTCTTGGTTTATGCAAGTACCCATATGAAATCATTAGGAATTTTCCCTAAGAAAGAGCTTCAAGATTAGGCTTCTGAAGCATGCTGTGACAACTTTTTAACTATGCACAACTCTTGCAATACCTATACCAGGGGTGAGCAATTATTTCAGCTGGAGGGCCGCTTAACAACTTGTGGTGAGGCATCAAGGGCCTCAAGGATAGCCCCACTCCTTGGCATATGCCCCACACCCTGATTGCCATCTTGGGACCAGAAGTCCCACCCCCTAGCCCCTGACCTTTGCCACCAGAAGTCTCTCCCCTTGCCCAGGAAGTACTCCTTTTGGGGTACTTTGTGTGTGGGGTGTATGGGGTGTTTGCAGTTGGGGAAGTATGCGGTTGGGGGGGTTGCATGTGTGGTAGGTGTGGGACGGTGTGTGTTGTGGGAGTGTGGGTGGATACGTCAATAGGCCTGGGTGTGGGGGCCAGTGTAAAGGGGGGGTGGGCATGGTGTGTGTGGGGGGGTATGGTAGAAGTGGGTGTGGGAGGGGTGGGTATGTGGGTGCATGTGTGCATGTATGTGGGGGTGTGGGATGTGTGTGTTGGTAGGGTAGGGTGTGTGGTTGGGATGTGGAACACTTGGGTGTCTGGGTGGGTATGGTGGGGGGTGGGTGCATGTATGGGGTGTGTGGATGAGATGTGGGTGGGGTGGGTTTGCACATGTGGTATCGCCCACCCTCTCTCTGTGATGTGGCTGAGCGTAGCCCCTCCATGGGCAGGGGCGGGGGGAAAGCATCAGTATTGCTTGCCTGGCTTGCAGTGCACTGCAAAGGGGCAGAACAGCAGCTACCACCAGCGGGCAGCAAGGGAAGCCCCTAGGAAAGGGAAGGGTGGGCAGGGAGCCAAGCCTGGCACCACTGACTCTCTTGGTCTCTCCCACACGTGCCCAGTGGGGCTGCAGCCGAGCCCACGCTGGCTCTTGCTACTGCTTCCATTCCATCTGCCTGTCCAATGCATGCCCAGCTCAGCTTTGTGGGCAGCTGAATTCCTTCACACACCCCGCCTCCCTTCATTCACACACTCCCCTGCCCAGCCATGCATGAGCAGGTCCAAAGTAGGCTGAAAGCAGAGCCTGCCCCATTCCTCTCAATGCTGCAGCTTCCCCTGCAGCAGTAGCAGCCCTACCCAGAAGCTGTGCCTGCTGGCTGGGGCTGGGGCCCTCTGGTGGGGGAGGCTGGGAGTGTAGCATGCGCTGCCCCACGCAGGAGTGGGTGGGACTTGGCCCCATGGAGTGCAGCAGGGGCAGCTGCCAGCCAGGCCAGATACAATTAATTGATGGGTGCCCACCTTCAAGCCATGTGCAATCAGCTGGTCAGCAGAATATGGCCCACAGACCATATTTTGCTTAACCTATACAGTACACTAGGAGATAATATAGAGCCAGAATCACATTTTGCACAGGCATAAATCCAGAGCAATGCCAATCTAAAATTGCTGTCAAATAAGAATCAGAATTATAGTTCTGGAATTTGCATTCAGGAAATGGAATCTCTATGAGGTTGGAATTATATAGCCCTTTGGCTCTTTTACTAGAAAAGCTAGCGCTTCATAATGCTGCTATTTCTACTGAAGCATCTGCCCTCCATCCATGGCTGCTGCTTTTGGTGCACATTCATCTCATAGCTAGGTTTCTTTCCCCCAATTAGTTTCTTTTTATTCTCATCCATTCTTTTTATTTTTACACTTCTACTGCCAAGCCCGACTATTTCCTTTGACTTACTTCACTTTTCCAAATGGAAAGAAAAACTTATAGTTTCTTTGCTGTATATAAAATGGCAAAAATGGATATATAAAATGGCACCAGTGTGAACAGGGATTATCAGCAGCACCTTGAACCATTTTTTGCATTAATTTTTCCTTATGCTGTCATGAGCTCTCTCCACTCCTGTAAATTAAGTTGTGTGAACATTATAGAATACAGGGGTATTGATTTTGCCTGTTAAAATGCATTGCAACAAGTACCTTCTGACCTTCAGTCTTTTCAATTCTTCTATGATGAGTGAGAAAATAATACCAGCTCTTAGATCTAAAAGTGCATATGTGGGGTGGGGCAGGGCCTGATCTTACTGTCGCTTTGTAGTGTGAAATTATCTCTGCTACTGTCAATGGCTTGCTTATCCAGTCTCTTCACACAAATATACACAAATTACCCATCTTAATATAGACTTGTGAATTTCTTAAATAATGGAGTCTGGTTGAATTTAATTGCAAATGGCTACAAAGTTATGAGGTTTTATAGGTGCTAGGCCCTGCTGTTTACTTCCCCACTGCTTTTCTGTCATAGGCAATACTGGAGCTAACAGAAAGACTATTAATTTCAGACAGCAGTAGCCACGGTTTTCTGGATGTGCCCTTTGGCAAAACTCTACCACATTCACTACTTTGAACTCTGGATACACAGTTTCTAGACTCCCAATGCTACTCGCCCCCTTAATCCCATTCCAACACAATCCACATAGCAGCAGACTCTGTAGGGGTGGGATTCAGGAAGCTCAGTAAAGTGATCATAAAGTTCATGTGAATGAGAAAGAACCAAATGAGAAACATGAACTGCAGAAAAACAAACAGTCAACCCTTTCTTGTATCTTTATCTCTACGTCCCTGTAACTAAGGGACCATCTTTCAATCCCCAGCTTCCTCAGCCTTCTAAATTAGGGAGCATCTCTAATTTATATTTGTATCACCAGGGAGCTAGATGGACCAAGATCCTGGAAACCCTGAAGTCTACATGGCTGGATAGCCTGAGAGCCATAGTCCCCTCAGGGCCTAAGGTCCCATCTCCAAGAAGGCATATATGACAGGGCTCTTTCAGAGCTGTGGACAAGAGAGGTACAGGCTTCCCAGCGGCACAATAATGGAGCTGCTTGGGAGGAAGGGCAGGACTTCTGCCTGCGGTTTGTTGGAAGGCTGGCAAAATGAACATGTTTCTGCAACATATTTTAGTTTTGAGAATTGGAATTTTCCATCTAAAATCTGCTTTTTCAGACAATTCATCCTCTAGAGGGTGCTTAGCCAACCACTGTCATCATCCCTAGAAGGCTTTTCCACACACAGAATCATAAAATTAGGATTGGAAGGGAGGTCTTCTAGTGCAACCTCCTACTCAAAGCAGGAGCATCCCCAATTATATCATCCCAGCCAAGGTTTTGTTTATCCAGGTCTTAAAAACCCCCAAGGATGGAGCTTCCACTACTTCTCTGGGTAACCTGTTCCAGTGTTTTACTACCCTCCTAGTGAGAAAATTCTTCCTAATATCTAACCTAAACTTCCCTCACTGCAACTTGAGGCCATTGCTCCTTGTTCTGTCACCTACCACCACTGAGAGCTGTCTAACTTCATCCTCTTTTCAACCCCACTTCAGGTAGTTGAAGGCTACTATTAAATCCCCTCACCATACATTTTGGTTGTTGTCATTGTTTGTTACCTCTGAGCATCCAGGATAGCTGCTGAAATGCACTATTATAGTTACATTATTAGGTGGGTTTCCAAAGAGGAAATCTGTGGCATTTCCACAGAGAAATCTGTGGTATGTTACCATGACAGCTGAGGTAAAGGAAGAGGTTTTTAGATTCCTCATAGGTTCCTATCATTAGTGTTGCATGAGCACTGTTTGTGTAAAGCATCTCAATCTATGCACAATATTACTATTTTGGTTTCAACTGCATGGATTTCAATGCCACCACCCCTCTTTTGAGATGTTTGCCAAAGATGGTTAAGCACCTGCTGCCACATAAAATAAAGACATGTACCGAAGCTACCCAGGAATGGAAATAAGCTCATTAGGGAGGCTTTACTGGGTGTTGTCTGAGTTGGAAGGCAAGAGAGCAGTATGAGGGGGAAAAAAGAACCCATCAGCAACAGACAGTTACAGAATGCAATGCAATACACAGCCTGGGCAAACTGGTAGCACAACCCTAAGAAAAACCTATTAAATAACTTTTCTTCCCTTTTTCCCACAAAGGAAAGACAGTCACAACTGACTGTTGGGCTTTTCAGCTGAGGGCTCTTCCATCTGTCTCACCTCCTATTGACATTTGAATGCAATTTCCAATGTCTAGGTGAAGGATGAGGTAGGGTTTTCTGCTTGTGTTGGAAGAATGGGAAAAGATTTGCAAATACAAGGAGAAATCTCTTAATATTATCATAAACCACATTTCATGGTGTACAGGTGTCTTAGAATGAACTACTGGGTTCAGAAGATTCCCTGCGCTTAAACAAAGGACGTACTCATGGTTGTTCTCACCCTTGCAAAGCTTTATTTAAGTATACTCGCAGAGGCAGGCAATAGGACAGAGCAGAGAGGATGATCACTTCACATCAGCTCTAGGCAGCATCCGCCACCCTACATAGTTCCCCTAGCCCCGGAGTGTCTTGATCCCGGGGATGTGATAGCCTGCGCCAGGCTCTGCACAAGTCAGGATTCATGCCAGAGTTGAGGAACTACCCGTAACTTAAGAATGTACAGTTTATATAGTCTGGAGTAAATAACATTATCTCGAACTAGGGATTTGGTTATCTCAAGCTAAGAATTTGGGGATGAGTCGTGATCCAACACACCTGGTGTTTACCACATTCCACTGTATTACAACATTCTACTATCTAGGTTCATGGTTCAGTCACTCTCACAGAGCAAGAAGCTACATGCTATAATACCAGCCTACTATGGAGTCAGCATACAAAACTCTTTCTATGAACATTAAGCAAAGCCCTTACTATTACAACAGGTCAACATAGCATATAGGTCAACTCCATTTTTCTGATCCAAAAAGTTAGAAATTCCATAGATCCGGTGTATAAGTCAACCTAACTTTTTGGATCAGAAATGTGGAGTTGACTTACAGCAGCCCCTGAGCGCCCTCAGTGCAGGCCAGGCACCTGGGGGCTGGACACATGCCACAGCAACACTCTCAAGGGATGGGGCTGGGCTTGGCACTTGCCTGGTGCAGCCCAGGCAGCGCCACTCACAGGGGATGGGGGCCATGCCAGCTGAGTGCCGAGCCCATCCCTGTCTCCCAAGAGTGGGATCAGCACTTGGCTGGCATAGCCCCGTCCCGTGCAAGCACACTATGGAGACACCACTTGGCCGGGCACTGAGCCTGGCCCTGCCCTCATCCCCTGTGAGCAGCACTACCTGGGCTGTGCCAGCCAAGCACCAAGCCCAGTGCCACTTACAGGGGATGGGATCAAACTCAGCACTTGACTGCTGTGGCACAGGCAGTGCCACTCACAGGGGATGGGGCTGGGCTTGGCACCCAGTCAGGTAGCATCTTCATAGTGATGGCAAAGCCCGCAGGCCATACTCGGGCTGGTTCTGGGGCCCCTGGCCTCTGGCAACAGGGATGCTGTCAGTAGTCAGTAGGTGATGGGCCAGGCCAGGGTTTGGCCAGGGCTGGGGACAGACCAAGCCACACTGGGGTGGGTGGTCAAAAGTATTGATATGATTTATAAGTTGAGGCTGAATTTTAAGAGTTAAAAATTGGGCTTCAAAACTCAACTTAAACACCATGAAATATGGTAGTTAGGATAGGAAAATAATTTGTAATTCATATTGGAAACACATGATGTAGAATCAATGGCTGCAGAGGGTTTTTATGATCTATCTGATAATGTTCAGTAAGGACAGAGAAGAACTCTTTGGGGGGAGTGTTAATTTATTTGGGTTTTTGTTTTAGTTTTTTAATGTGCAAACATACTAGCTTATAGATTGTCAAAGGGTTACTGACCTCTCCCTTTCTTTGCCTCTTCTCTCATCCTTACTGTCATCTTCCAAGAGGGTTTTAAGTCACTTGCAACAAATGATTTAGCAAAGAGTGAAAGACTGTGACTTGTTAGTGTCATAGTCCCCCAGGTTCCTGTAAAACTGACCTTAATTCATCTGTAAACTGTGAATTTCAAGTCCATTAGCTATTCAGGTCTCAACTGAGCTGTTTTCTGCTCATCCCTCAGGCTAGCTGCCCCACCAACCTAACAATTCACTGGATGCTTTTCTGATTCTCTTAACCCTAACAGTGCTCATCTCCTAATTGGGCAGTGTCCAGATGCCTATTTAGGTGTTTTCTTATTAGTATTTTGTGAGGCCTACAGGTCCCATCACAATATAAATGATTATACAATAAATTGTATGACCTATGGATATATTTAAATATTTGTTTAACTTCCCTTAGCATTCATTTCTAGACATTAAAAACAAAGGGATATTACATTTTCTTCTGGATAGTAGCAACATTAGCTGATGTTAATATTATGACTCTGTGTACATGTACATATGCAGGCACACACACATGCAAATCCTTTCTAGTGCTAGACCCTATAAGCATGCTAACTAAGGTGACTATATGACCTGGTCAGGCCAGAATAGTCCTGGATTTACAAAATCCAGGAGTGTCCAGGCTGAACCATCTGCAGCCATCAGCCGGTCCCAGGCAGCTGATGAAAATGGAAACAAAAGTCCCAGGGGCATGGGATGCAGTCCAGTGGGGAGGCAAAGCAGAATGGTGTGCCACATACATAGACAGGCAAGCACTGTTGCTTCTATATGGAAGCAAGGCAGGTAGACTGGAGCAGTGCCCAGCCCAATCTGCCCCCCACCTCCAGCCACTGCTCAGGAAAATCCAGGGTGGGCATGTGCGAGTGGGGTGGCACCTGCTCTAGTCTGCCCACCATGCTTCTGCACAGCAGCAGCAGTGCCTGTCCTCCCACCTAGCTGGTGCACCATGCTGCTCCTTGTCCCCGCTGGACTTCATCCCCTGTCCCTGCCCACCTGCCTCTGCCTGCAGCAGTGCCTCTGACCTGTGGGGTGTCAGCATCCGAGATTTCCTTAAAAATATGGTCACTCTACTTCTAACCTACCACATATGAAACTGGCACTGAAATACATTATTTCTATACTGGGAAAACAACAGGATCAAGCTCCCATATTTTATCTTTTACTCACTACATTTAGGAATAGACGTGTTCCCATGACAAATCATCAAGTACTCATGTCAGGAGCACTGTGTCAAAGGAATAATGCCCATACAACCATAGATTACATGATTACAGTGAAGAGCAAATAAAATCATATGCCATAAATCCACTATGTTTGAAAAGACAGTGCAGACGTTGGGCAGCCTGTCTTTAAATTTGAAAGGAATCACTACAAAATTTAATGTTCGTGGGTTTAATTCACATCTCACCAACACTGGTGTAACTCCATTGATTCCAACAAAATTATTCCTGATCGATACTGTTGAGAAGGGAGAATCTGATCCAATATTTTCAAGAGCCAGTGGTATTCTTTATGACATGACACAATGCACATTCACGACAATATCTTCTCAAAGTGTTCTCCGTTATTTTCTTTAAGCATGGAGGGCATGTGATATATTTTTACAAGCCCATATAGTAAGTGACCCTTCACTGGAGTCAGGTAATCAATTCTAAAGCAATGAAAGGATTAACAGATATTGCTCACACCTGACATATTTTGGTTTTCACGTGTATGACAAAATATCTTGTTATTTCATAGCAGCCATAAAAAGTACAGTACAACTGACAATGACAGTGTGTGTTTGCCTGCCATTTTTTAAAGAGTCTCAATAAAATAAGATGCTTCATCACATGACAAGTTTTAAGTGGAGACACTGAAATATAATTACATGGTACTCTTCCACTGCATAGGTGAATTCTGAGTTTATTGGAACTTTAAAGTAAAGCAAGATGCCTGCAGCTACATGACCTTTCTTGTGGGTTAAAGTCTACTGAACCTGAAGAAAGAGAGCAGAACTGGGTACTAGGTTAGCCAAGTTTTTTATTAATAAGTGGTGACAGAGATATTGTGCTGAGTACAGATACATTATGTTTGATGTTATATGATGCTTTATATTGGGATAAAGACTTACTAGTACAGTTAAAAAATACTTTGGGTTTGTTTTTTGTTAAGAGTTTCAGGTTGTGTTGTGTTCCTCTACAAAACTAGGTCAGATAAAATTCAGATTGATGGACTGCTTTACAGTTCAGGTGACGTATATCAGCTGTGAATTAAGTGCTTGAGGAATCTACAGTTATCCAAAATAATTAGAACAATATTTACTTTGTGCATTGTGTGTGCCTAATGTGGATAAATATTCATTTGTCATTACTACAGCTAAAGCCCTGTCCAGTTCAAGCTATGGAAATACCAATTTTTCAATTTGATTCGGAAATATTCAGCGAGGCTGAAACTCTGAGGAGAGTTAGGAGAGTTAGTTTCAATGGGATTTGCCTCCTTTGAACCAATGAGCTTGAAATGTTAAGTCAGATATGCTCTCGAAGTGTGTTGTATAATGTCTTTGATCAAATGTTTTCAACAAATGGTGTCTGACCATCCACTAAGGTAATTCGTGTTTTATTTGCAGTTTGAGTCTTATTTTAAAAAACAGAACGCTTCAAGCAAGGCCTGAACAAATTGTCATTTTTTATCTGAATTAAGTCCTGAATAAACAGCAAACTTAGTTATAATGGTGGGCTATTCAGTCATGTACTCTTAATCCCCATTCTAGAGGCACGCTTTAAATACAGTGAAAATCAATGTTCATGTGGCCTTTTTTTGTAATGTATTCAGCTCCCAAATTCAATCTTTTATCCCCATTTCCAGTACACATTTAAAAAATATTACTGAAATAAGCTACCATGAGCTTCTTAATGGCCCTAGCTGGTAGTCAAGTACATCTCTTACTAACCATGAAAAGGAGGAAGACGCTTTAACCTAGTGGTGACGCGTAGGGGGTACATGGGGGTGCACGTGCACCCCCTGACAATGCTGGTACACCCCCTGACTGAACGAAATTTCAGTCAGCTCATCAGAGGCCACATCTATATAAAATGCTACTGCTTAGTAGCAACGAGCTACTTGTTCCTACAGCACAGTAGCATCAGAAAAAAACCAAGCAGGGATAATACTGCGCAATAACTCCGGTTACTGCAGTCATTTAGTACTTGGTCATGCAAGTACTAAATGATACTACTCATGTAGACATGGCCAGAATGTCATCATTATTTTGAACTGCTAAGAATATAATTGACATTCCATGGAAAACATCATGATGAGAGAGGTTTTGTAAAGCAAAACCCAAGATGTTTCTCCAAGCTGCAACAACCATGATGTAAACCTTTCTCCACTCCTCGTTTTTTCAGAACCCCTGAAGTTGTGGAGGTGGCAACACCTGCCAGAGTGCATCAGACAAATTAAAACTCATAGCTGAGCAATGGTTCACTCCTAGATTTATTTTCAGAGGCTGATTGAATGTGGTACAAATGGATAACTATGATGAATCTATCTATTCAGAAAGATTAATTGATTCTGTTTACTGCCTCTGCTGTTGTTATTTAAAGAACCAACAACCTAATTTTCATTAATATTTTACAGAAAAATATGATTTAGACTACAAAGAGGATTCACCCATCTTCCCCAAGAAAGTGCTGAAAATAAAATTACAAACATATAGGTAATTTATTTGTTCGGCCATGTGTATCAAAACAAAATATGCTTCTTCACATATTCTGACCAACTAATCACACAGACATATTTTTGAAAGCAGTTTAGTTCAAAATTAAGTATATTTTATGAGTTCAATTGTCAATATTGTAGCTCAATATAATTTCTTTATATAAAACTGGTAAATTTTTGTGAGATGGTACAGCTGAGTAGTGCATTTTCCTTGAAAGTTAAATAAGACCCTTCATGGAAACTGCATTTTGAATGTCCTTCTTAATAAAATATGAGGGAATATGTTATTTCTCCATACTTGTATTTACAAACTGCTTTACATCTGAACAAAGAACATGGATATCTGACAGGAAACTCAGAAAGCTGATGGCAAAATGGGACACAGACGTGCACACACATACACACTCACAAAAAATTAGTAGCCTAAATTAAATGCTAATAATAATAAGAGTCTTTATACACGCTCTGGGGTTGCAGGGGCACTTTTATTAGTGTCTCTTGGGAGCCACTCTAATTAAAGCACCCACAGCATCTTGTGTATTCAGTGTCCTATGCTTCAAAATGGTGGCAGGGGTACTTTAACTAAAGCTAATTTTATGAGCTTTAGTTAAAGCACCCCTACCACCATTTTGAAGTGTGGGGATGCTGAATACATGAAATGATGAGGTTTCTAGAGCTTGCTAATTAGCATGCTCTTGCTGACTTGATTAATTGAGTTGGCTCCAGCGCACTATAATTACAATATCTACAGGCATCCAAAGGATCTAACTAGCACAAGAAATATATTCCTTGGATATTACATGTAATATACGTAAAAGTCTTCTGCACAAGAAACTGATTTGATTAATTCTGGTCTTAATCACTCAGGTCAGGTACAGACATTATATTTTTACTGGTATAAGTGATCAGAAACTGGTCTATACCCATAACAGAACAGAACAGAAGTTTGGCACACAAAACTGGTGTATACCTGTAACAGAGCATAAGTTCAGGACAGACTGGTTTAAACATGGCAGAACCTGATCTAAGATTTGCCCCGCATCTCTCCTGTCCTGCCCCACCAAAGGGCGAATACGTGTTCTGTTCACTACCAATCTAAACAATGCCACTTAGAGACAACTGCCTAACTTAAATCGATTCTACCTCAGGCTTTTTGAGTATCCATACCTAGCCCCAGTTAACAACTTAAAGTCAACAAGTACCCACAACTGCTTCATGCACTAGGGGCTTATCTACACAAGATGCTACTATGCAGTTGTTTCTGCACATTTATTTAGTGCTTATATTAGCAAGCACTGAATAAATGCATAGTAACTAGGGTTACTGCACAGTAGTGCTGGCAAACATCTTTTAAGTGATGCTATTATGCAGTAGCCTAATAATACTGCACAGTAGCATATTAGCACTGTCTGCTATTATGCACTTCTATGCAGTATTTTTTGGCTACTGTACAGTCACTGTCTCGTGTAGCTGCACCCTAGGAAACTTTACATATTTCCTTTATTAAAGGGGAAAAGTGCTTATCTCAGTCAGCACTGGAGTCTTGTCAAATATGAATGGTACTAAAGTATCAACTGCACTTTTTCACTTTTCACAATAGTAAATGGACATTCAACACTTCCAATGGGGCCAAACCACCCCACTTCAGAGGTCATTAGGGAAGAGGAAAGAATTCTGGTGGGTGAAATCTTTTTTTGGACCGACGGCCAGTGTTCCCTCTAAGCTGCATGATGTGCGCGGCCGCATAGGCGCGCTCATGCTGCACTGTCAGGCAGGCCTGTGCTGCCATGCATGCCGCACGGCTTAGTGGGAACACTGCTGACTGCATGGTTGTTATAGACTTAGACAAGCTTTTGAGCCTCACAGTTCCCTCCTTGGGTCATTAGAGAAGAACATTCCTTGGGGACCCCATCACAAAATTTTCTCCAGAAGTTTCCATCAAAGGCTGGGATACGCCCATTTTAAATAAGGTATGTTTAGTCCACAGCAACTATAAAACTTTGAAAGATTTTATGAAAGCCAGAGTCTTCCCAAAAGACTACTTCCCAGCTACAGGTAACACTCTCCCACTCACCTGTCAGCATAGCTAACCCATTTTCCCTAAAAAGAGGCCCCAGGCTGTGAATAGTACCCATGAGCAAATTATAGTTGAAATCTCTATGAATCAGGTGTGAGATGGATGATGCACATAACACTCCCATCTTGACACACATGGACCCTAAATTATTGAGAATCAAGGAACGTCTTATTCCCGAAATGTACAACCCTCCCTTTCCTTTTCTGATTTTATTGGACACAAACCACATATAATGTGGAAGACCATTCAGTTTGGGCTATGAAAGAAATACATGATGAGACCCATGATGTGGCAGAAAAAAAATTAACTTTTTAACAAAATTAAAACAGATAGAATATATGCAAATTAAGGGCAATTTTCTTGATTAAAAATAATGTTCAGTTTGCACTTACAGATGGCAAATAATATGGATACTTTTGCCTCAAATCACAGATGCCCTAATTTCTTACAATATTGTCTTTGCTTCAAAATGCACTTGGAGTCAGGCACAGCACCTCTATTCTAGATGACTGGAAATGGAGTGAGACAAGAAAAAAGAATGCATATCTGGTTAAAACTTCATCAGTTTATTTTCTGAGGCAGATAATGCATTTTCACTGCCTCCTGTGAGAACTCATATGGAGGAGGCTTGGTGGGCTATCAACATCTTTCATAACTCATACCATATTCCATTAATCATCAGCTTACATTAGAAAGGCCACCTGTCCTTGCCTGCTTGTTCCCTATAATGAAAAATGTTCCCTGGGTTGTGCCTGGTCAATTAATCTGTATATTTACTTACAGGAGTTAGCACATTAGCATCTTTTCATACTCTAAGAGTGCAGCAACTAAATTCTGCTGATCTTGAATATCTGTGTGCCATGACTGTCAAGAATGAGGAAATGGATCAAATAAAATACCACAAAGATTGTATTCCTTTGCCTAACTTCTGGCTGGTGAAAATCACCAAAGGAAAAAAAATGATGTTTGAAAGTGTTCGGATAAAGACCAATTTCATTTTTCAAACCAGGGCCAGATATAGAGATAACAAACATTTCACAAATAAATCTTGTTATTCTGGGATTTCTAGCTCAGTTGTCTAGATTCAAATTTGACATGCCCAGAACAAGCCTAATCTCAGATATAGGCCCAAAATCCAGAGTCTGGATATTGCTCTGAATTCTTTCAAAGATTAAAGGAGGTGAAAGGATTGGTCTTGGAGTTTGGATGGTCTACCTAATCCTTACCTTGAAAACTGTAGGTTTGCGCACCCATAAGATTTTTAGTTTAATCCAACTTCAAAAGCAAGAAATGGAATTATAATGCAGACTAAAAGGTTAAAATAACAGAAAGGGATCAAGAGGAAATATAAGGTTTTATCAAATAACGTTTTATGTGTGTGATGACCTGGAATGATCCTATAGTTTTCAGCAGCCAATTATATATATATATATTTTTTTTTTTAAAGTAATTGAACAGCTATTATAGAGCTGTAGCAGTAGAGGTTTCATGTCTTTTGGCTTCCAATAATTCCACTAAACGTGGAATGTATATGATTTTGTTTGTGTAGGAGTTGGCTTTTCTATTCTTCTTCCTATTTCTTCTTATTTTTGTTTTTAAATGTATATAATCTAAGAGCAATATGCCAAGATATGAAGAAATAATGAAAAGAAAAATAGAAAGAAAAGAAAGAATATCATTATGTTTGTAAATATTTGCAACTGTACTTACAAAGATTGTTATTGTTCCTATTGATGGCTTTGATAGCTCACCAATTAGAAGAGGATTCTGGCTGCTGTCTTAAAACATATGCAATCTGCTGGGTATTCATTTACAAGAGTTCTTCAGTGAAAATTTAACTTGACATGCAGCACCAGCAGAAATACAGTCTACTATTTTGCTGGTGATACAGGTACTCTGTAAAATATGGAACAATTTCAATATATTCCATAGCAGAATTAGTACAACCATTCCAAACTGTAATTCTGCCCATGAAAGAAATACTTCCTTTTCATTCACTTTTTATGATGTTTCTCCTTTCTTCCTTTATATTTCACATTTATATAACATTATATAAAGTAGAGCAATTTAGAGTAATATATTTGCTGGTACAACATTTCAATAAGTAAGGGAATTATTAAAATAGATCCTAAAAACACATAATCATCTTTTTCTGCAATAAAATACCATACACAATTTTTTGTGGTTACAGTCGAGCCATGAACTGCAGCAGAAAGTGAACTTACCTGAAAATGGATGATTCATATTAAGAGGATTTTTTTTAAGATTCCAGGAACAAAAGTATGTTTCTTCCTGTTTGCATAGTTTTGATGTAATTATATTTGGTCAATGGTTTTCATTTCTCTTCTCCCATAAGAATGTCTACTTTAGCTATGCAACCAGAAACTACTGGCATCACCTTGAATTTATACCATAAGTATGCTTTTATATAATGCCCCAGCATGCTGATACTTTACATCTAATTAAAAAATAAAGAGCATTCGTAAAATCCTATACCTTTAATAAGATTTCTCACTAAGTTGTTAAGCTATTGTAACAAAATCAATCTTATGAAAGAGATCCATGTCTCTTCAGCATAAATGCTGCTAATTTGAATCTTATTTCACTTAATAGAACTTTGGAAAGTAATATTGTCAGGCACTTGAGTTTTACCCATATGCCTGTTGATAGTATAATAACAAATGTATTGGCTCCATGTTATTCTTTCTTTCTTTTTCTTTTTTTGTATCTACACCCTAATCTATAAAATCTTCAGTAAACAGAGTACTTATTTGAACAGGAAAAGAGTCTATGTGTTGACTAAAATTTAAGGCCCATGCTGCTTACTGTTCTGAAAGCTAACTTTCCACTAGAAAATCTATGTTATGACTATATACAGAAACTTACAAGTGTCCATTTTCAGGAAGATCTTAATGAAAGAAAAGAGTGTATATTAAGGAACAAATAAAGCACAAATGTTTCCTGTCTTGAGCATTGGGTCAAAAGTGTGGGCTCCAGCACATACATGAGATCAGAAACTAAGAATACTGTAAAAAAGAAAAGAAAAGAAAACAGCAATCATGGTGATATTCCACTTTTCTGTCTCTGAGCAGATGGACATGAAAGAAAATGTGCAGAGTAAATGGACCTACTTTAGATCACAATGAGAAACTATCAAATTGCAACAGGGCTGGATAAAAGGAAAAACAAAATGAAAGCAGTTACGTTATTAGCTCTAATGGACAAAGGCTATCACATGTTCTAGCTATATTAGGATGTGTCAATACAATAGGTCAAGAGGACCTATGCAAAGAATTGCAAGCAGACCAGAATCAGCATCAGGACCCACAAAAAGAGTCATACATAAAAGTGCCTTTTTCAAGACGTATAAAAAAATCCAGAGAAAAAAATAAGTGAAAATATTGCCAAATACCACAAAATGGCTGACATGAAGATCGACTCTTAACAAATGGAATAATGCAGGATAGATTGGTAAATAGGGATGACACGTACAGGAGCCTAAGCAAGAATTCTCAGAATTCTCAAGAATCCTCTGGGCCTACACAGACCCTACCAAGAGCTAAAGACCTGGGTAAAGCTTGTGAAACACTTCACATCCAAATACATAACAGAAGTAGAGCAGACAAGAAAATTCATCAAGTAGCACAAAGACAGCATGGCAATTAGGAAAAACGCACCAACGTGTCTTCAAAGGCGAATACATACCTTATCTACTCGAATCCAAGATTAGGGTTTTTCCCCTGGTCACCATGAGGGAGTCTCATTTTAGATTTGAGTTATGACCTGTGGCAAGCAGTTCAGCTCTGGCTTTGGCCCTGATCACCCCCTGGCCCTGGCCAGGCCAGGGGTTTGGCCACTGCTGTTGCTGATTGCCCTAGAACCAGAGCTGCCATACAAAAGGTAAGCAGCAGTGGGTAGTGAGGAAGGCGTGGGGGCAGGCATAGGTACAGGCACAGGGGGCAAGGGGTAGTCAAGCATAGGCATAGGGAAGGAGGAGCAAAGGGGAAGTGGCAGGAGGGATAAACAGCAAGGGAGCAGGTGGCAAGGGTGCACATGGCAGCAGGGGGGGCAGGAGGTAAGTGGTGAGAGAAGACCCCTTGGGGACAAGTGAGAGGGGAAAAAGGGAGCATGTATCAGGGGGCAAATGACAGTGGGGGCAGGCACAGATATGGGGAGCAGTTAGGTGGATGAATGTAAGACAACCCTCTAATAAGGTGATTCTATACATAGAAAATTATAACACATTTATAATTTTCCATGCATGGAATCTAATTACCAGGGGCGGGGGCTATCTTAAATTCAAAGTTGTCCTGTTTTTAGGTAAGTATTGTAAATACAAGAAAAAAGAAAAACTCAAAGGATGACCTATGGCTACTATAGAAAAAAACATAATGAAGGCAAGTGTCCTGCATATATATTTGTGTAGTAAGCGTATCAAAAGAAATCACTGTGCCAAAGTTTTCAGAACAAAAAAGCAAAGAACAAGGAAGAAGCACTGACTTAATGGGTGAAATTTTAGACACACACACACATAGACACAAAGTAGAAAATAGCAAAAACAAATATTTTGCAAAGCTTGAGTCTCCAAAAAATGCAAAGGTAAGGCAATTGTATGCAAACAAAACCTACCAAATACTAATAGTATGGTATTAGTGCCTGTGTTACCAATAAAGACTTCATCAGCATTATACAAAGAAGCAAAGCTGAACCAACTAGATGATAAGCTAAATTATAACTATATGATGCAATGGTCATAATAGCACTAGGACAATGTAAACTACAATATAACAAGCAAGAAGAATCACAGACTATAAAAAGAATACCAAATTAAAGTAGGCAACCTGAATTTCAGATAGAACAGATAGTACAGAACCTTATGAAAAACAGAGCACTCACAAATCTAGTGAGACTGAACATGGGAAAAAAAGATTCCTAAAGTAGAATACACAGCTGTTAAAAGATTGCCAAGATGCCTTGGAAGGACAGGGATTTCTAAAAATAGATACAACAACTCTGTCAACACCATATATGCCTTGCTGAATCTTCATCAATAGAATCAAGAAAATACTTTTTTTTAAAGTAGACTTCATTGTTAAAGTTACAGAGCCCACAAGCTGTGTAAGCAGGAAAGTAGCTATTGAGAAGCCAGGCATACTATGGATTTGCATAGACCCTAAACAAAGCATTAAAAAGAGCTGACTATCAAATGCCTATAATTGAAGAAATATGACCTGGCTTGGCAAAATCAAAAAAATATTCTCAGTACCTGATGCCAAGAGAGATATTGGCAAGTGCTACTGGATCAGAGAAGTTGGTTATCCCACATTTTGGACAACAGCAGGTAGATGCAGATGGTTGAAAATGTCATTTGGGATCAAGTCTCTTGTGGAAAATAACATTAATGTCACCAACAAGATGTACTAACAGGACTTGTAAGTATGAGCTTCACACAAAAACAAAAATTCTGGTGCATGAATATAGAAGTAGCATGGTAGAAGATGTGGCAGATCATAAGCACAAATTCATTTGTTTTCTAGAAACAGCCAGAGAAGTAAATCTGTGATTATATAAAACAAAATAAAATTGTGACTAACTGCAGTACCATGTATGCAAAATTTGTGAATGTCAAATGGGTACAACCTGCCATACGCCAACACTCCCACAAACCAGATAAAGGCAATGGAGTCGGCATTACACCGGTGGTTTAATCAGCTGTTCCCCGGGCAGAGAAAAGCCAAGCCAATCATGGCAGCTGTTCTGACCGCTGTGGGAAGATTTAAAAGCCCCCTGGAACCTGGGGGGTGGAGAGAGTGAGGGAGCACGCTGGCGTGGAGCGCACCAGATGTGCTGAGGCTCCTGCAGCAGACAGGAGCAGTGCAGCCAGCTCGACGCTGGCAGGCAGAGCAGGGGAGGTGTTTGAGCCCCCTGTAGGAAGCTGGGAGGAAGGAGGCAACTCCACACCCCTCTCCTCCCCAGAGGTCTATTTCTTTTGACAAAAAAAAGAAGAACAGGCGCAAAGACAGAAGCGCCCTACTCAGAGGTGCTGAAGCAAGCAGGGGTTGATCGAGCACGACCAAACCACACCGTTGGTGCCCATCCGGTTGGTGAGTGGACGGGATGTAGGGGAGGCAGAGCCCCGTAGAACATTGCACCCTAACTGTAAGTACTACTGTCCCCAAGGGGGTCCCCCAGGAAGAAGATCTCCATTGAACCCTCTCTCATGGCAGACAAGTTGAAAGGAGGGCCCCTGAGCCAGATGGATAGTACGTCACTTGGGGAACCCCCACTTAAGGCACCTTTTATCACACTACTGTTTAAATGTATAGTGACTGTCTGACAATACAAGTCAAATCATAATACCAAGATCATGGTTAAAAGAAATTCCTTCAAGAATACATTGGAATCCTTTGCAAATAGATTCCACCTCTGAAAACCTAGAGATACCAGAAGCTCGGTATGCTAGCCAGAGATGACCAAGAGCTTCAAATGCTGAGGGAATAGTTGTGATGTGTGTGGGGAAATGCAAGTCAAGCAGCAAAAGGAAACAATGAAAACATAAAGCACTTGAGAGAAACACTTCTTTTGGAGTCAATGTCAAACCTCTGATTGAGCTCAATGGAACCAGGACAGAGACTATTGAAGTGCTTTGCAATATCAGGTACTAAGCCAACTAATACAAGGTAACATTCATATATGAAGGAAGACTATACAGCAAATAGAGTCTTTGATGTTCCTTAATGTACCCTGCCATTTTTTATTAGTCACCAAATTGGATGCCAGTTACCCTGACAGCACTCCTGATCCTGTCAAGCTGTAAAGGGTTTTCTTAATGATAGGGTGAGATGTAATTGGCCAGATCCAAATTGACTACTGCTTTGCTCCTATGATGTTTATGTCACTGCAAACTTTGTATAAAACAGACAGTTAAGACAGCAGTGTTTACAATCATTTTGCACTCCCTTTTGATAGCAGTATGAGTAGTCAGGCACTAGTAAATTAGGTTTTTAATGTGCCTAGACTAAGAGGCTTGAAATATCACTAAAAATGTGAAGTAGTAGTTTATCATAACTATAAACTATCTCTATTATTAGCCACAAATGTGTCAGCATTTTTTAAAAGCATTGTTGCTTTTTCCCAAAACCTCAACTTTTTTAAAACTAACATTTACTGAAAAACTTTATGTAAAAAATATATTTATTCTTTTTTCTTTTTCTTTTTTTTTTTTTACTTTTGAGCAGCTGGTGGTTCTAAAGTTGTAACAAATTCAGTTGTTGTAAATCTATACAGCTTCTTTCAAATATAAAAGTAATTCATCTATGTATTTCCCACATCTACTCCATTGTGTATTTTTTCTGGAACAGCAGAAGTGAGAGAGATTTTTCTACCCACTCATTAGAAATGTTGTTACCTACTGCTGCTTATGGCTTTCAGTGTGTGCAAAATGTCCCTCATTTTTACTAAAACCCTTCTGGCAAGGGAACATCGCTGGTATCTTCTTATTGTTATATTATATTGGATATTTCATCTGAACTTCTATCAGCTTGATACATAAACCAGTTTAAACAGAATCCCAATGAAGTCAGTCTTGTCTCACTGGGATTTGGTTTTATTTTCATCATGAAACTCTGAAGTGCCAGAAGCGACATTATCTGATTCTTCCAAATCTCACCAGATCTTCTGATGAAATAACGGTAAAACCTATTTAATGAATACATACAGTAGCAGAAATAAAAAATGTTGAACATTGCTATTTACATTCTGACCCTGTATACATTTGCTATTGGTACCCTAACAGGAGATGAGGAATAACTGCAAGGATTAATCTTAACTCAGATCAGGCTTACAATTTTTATTAAAGATTGATCCTTTGTCACTCATAAACAGTAAACCTGCACAGTTCCATAAGAGCAACCTGACCTATTTGCACATAAGGCTAGACATTCAAGGGGTGTAAATCAAGAGAGATTATTTTAAATTAGTACTGATTTATATAGCTGGCCATATATTTAAAGCAGTGGTTCTCAACCAGGGTGCTGTTACCCCCTCTCAGTGGTGTTGTGAAATAGGCACTGCCACACTACACTATCGGCAGTGGCCAGGTAAAACTGTCCTATGCACTAGGGCTCTGATCGGCATAAAGCAGGTGGGAGCTGCTGGTGCTGTGTAGGCCCTCCCAGTCCAGCTCCCCCATGCTCCTCCTGGAAATGGAGGGGCATAGAAGAGTGGAGGGAGGGGGCCAGATTGGGAAAGGCTACCACCAGCCAGTTTCTGCCTGCTTTAGGCTAATCAATAGGGCTGTGCAAAACACCATTGTTTTGTTTTGATGTCTGTTTCACCATTTTGAGGGGACAGTGTTTCACGTTGTCATTTCATTTCATTTTGAAGCACTGTCCCATTTTGTTTCATCAAAACAGTTTTGCTCTTTCGATACATTTTGACATTTTGTCCATAGGCTATAATGGGGAATCATGAAAATGCCTAAAACATTGACATTTGTTGCCTGATTCAGATGCAAATTGCAGGGATGGTAGCCCCTTCTAAGGGCATGAATCCTGCCAAGTTTCAAGGAGATAACTGCAGAGGTTTCTCAGAAATTGTACCTCAATATCTTCAAAGCAAAATTTGTGACACTTGCCAGCAGCAGCAGCCTTCTGTCATCTGGCACGCAGATCCGGGGACCCACACCCACAGGAGGGCTGTGGGGCTGTGCTGGACTCCTCCTATGGGTGCAGGCCCTAGATCTGCACTGGATGACAGGAGGCTGCTGCTGCCACCTGGAACCAGCACTGGGTGCAGCCCATGCCCAGCACCAGGCTCCATGGAGTTCAGCCCAGCAGTGGGAGGCAGAGTGCAGCCCCAGCTCTCCTCACCTCCCGCTGCTGAGTTTGACTCTGAGCGGCTCTGCAGCCTTGTGGAGTTCAGCCTGGTGGTGAAAGGTGGGGAGACCCAGGGCTGTGCTCCGCCAGGACTGCGCTGAGCTCCATGGGGTGCAGAACTGCTCAGAGCACAGCCCTGGCTCTCCCCTGCCTCCCACCACTGGGCTGCTTCATAACTTGAAACATTTCAAAACTTTTGAAACTTTTTGAGTACCCTCATTTCACTTCTAAGCTGTTTCAAAGCTTTTTGTCAGATTTCAATTTCACTGTTTCGAGCTCGAAACACGTCAAAACAGCTTCAAAACGAAACACTCAGAAACATTTCTCACAGCCCTGCTAATCAAAGAGCCTTAAGGCAGCCAAAGAGTGCACACATGCTGCAACCCTTCCTAGCGTGGTTGTGCAGCAGGTGTACAGGGCACTTCCAACTGGAGGCAGCAGAATCAGGTTGAGAAACACTGAGATAAATTAAGGCAGCACCAACAGTGGTTTTCAAACTGGGGTCCCCCACATTCTAAAAGTTGTGAAGGGTTGTATTGTCCATGAACAGGTTGAAAGCCATTGATTTAAAATATGCATTTGTGAACAAAAGGCAAAGAACTGTTGCAACTCCACTGGTATCAGTAGAGGATCTGGCCCAATTCATTCATCTTATAAAACAAGCATACTGATTACTTTATATTCTTCTGAAGTCACTTGACTAAATTCTGCTTTCAGTCCTACCTAGGAAGTTCAATGTTATTCCTTTGGAAATTGTACGCACGTGTAATTCCAAGCAGCATTTGATTCAACAACTTTACCTGGAGCTTTGAATAAGTCAGGTAAGGATTCAAACAAATCAGTGCAACTTTCTGTCTTTAATCTTTCCTCTATAGACTGCTATGCTTTCTGATCAAGTTTATCATGGCCGAGACCCTCAAAGGTATTTAGAAACCAAACCCATGAAATCAGTACCTTCAAGGATCTGCATTTCTATACATTAATAAGGCTAGGGATGTCAACCTTATCAGCAGGGATTCTGGCTTTCCCTGATAAAAAAATTGCAAATTCTCTGATAAGCACCCCAAAATCCAAAATTAAAATGAAGTGCCACTATATATATAGGTATCAATTGAACACAAAGTTTTATTGAAATATTTGCAATTTTAAGGCAATTTGGAAGCATACCAGTGCCTCAATCACTATAGTAGAATAAATTCTACATTTTGGTATTTGATTTTGGGTTTGTTATTATGGAAAATCATAGCTCCCCTTTCCCCCTTAGCTCATGAGGATGTAGATCCAGGCCCCTCACTCCCAGGCCACAGCTCCTCAAGCCCTGCTGGTGCCCCTCCCTCCCCAATTATAGCCCATTGGCCCTGCTGGTGGTCCTAGCCCCACACCCACAGCCCTCTGCTCCCCCCCCACCCTGCCAGAGTGGGCCTCCAGCTGCCAGGGCTATGGGGCCAGGGACCCAAATCTGCAACCCTCTGCCCCCACAGCAGTGCCCAAGCCCCAGCTGCTGCCCACAGAAGGTGGCAACTGCTGCAGCCCAAGCACAGAACCTGGCTCCCCTCTCCACTGCAGGTGGCACAGCTACAGCACAGCCCATGGTGGGGACAGGTGTGAGTTGCCCAATGCAGGCTCAAGTAGGGTGGGCCATCTCCCTGCCACTGCATGCACTCCCAGGGAACAGGGGAGGCACATGCCCCCCAGATCTGTGCATGGCATGGGGGTGGGCTGGCCACTGTGGGCTGAGGCTCCCCACCCTGCTGCCCTCCCCCCAGGGCCTCTATAGCCCAATGGGAGTAGCGTGGCAGAGTGGGACTGGGTGGGAAAGATCATTGCCACTGTGAGCCCCATGCTGTCCTGGTGAAGTACCCCCTGCCTACCCCACAGGAGTGCGGGGTGGTGGCATGGGGTTGTGACACTTACTACTCCAGGGCAGGCAGAGGGCACATTGGTAGGGCAGTGAGGGGTTTGCAGCAGCTGCAATGAGCTTCCCTGCTCAGCCCCACTCTGCCCTGCCATGCTGGGTCCTGCCTGCTAGGATGCAGAGGCCCTGGGGGAGGGCAGCAGCACAGGAAGCCCAAGCCTGGAGTGGACAGCCTACCCAATGCACAGATCTGGGGGGGGGGGGTGTAGCCCCTGGCCCCACCAGGAGAGTGCACAGCAGTGAGGAGCCACCCCACCCCACCCTCCACCCATCCTCTGGACAAGGCACCTGTGGCCCCATCCTGCTCCCTGCCAGGGCCCTGCAGCCACACATTGCAGGTCAGGGCCCCAAGCCCCAATCACCACTGGGGTGGGCAGCAGCAGAAGCCCCAGCCCCAACCTTACCCTGGCCAAGTCCCTCCCATCCCATAGGGGCCTCAATTCCACATCCCACCCCACCACCACCACTTACCTGTAGAAAGTGCTCTCCAGGCTGCCTGGTGGCCATATGCATATACATGCACATGGCACCCACTGCCTGACTGCCCTCCTCCTGCTTCCCCTATCCCCTTGCAGGTGGGAACTCTCCCAGCCTGAAGACAGTTGTTTGCAAAACAGCAAAATCCACATGTTTCTGTGTTTTTCTTGGGTAAAAAGGAAAATCCATGTTTTTTCTGTTTTTCCTTGGGAAATGGAAAACCTGGATCCCTTCTCATCAGGTCCTGAGGGTCAAATGAATGCCATGGAACTGGATACTTAGGCTGCATAAATAGCAGTGGGCCAGTCTGTGGCCTACATCAGGGTCACAGACCAGTCTCACATAGATCCAGCATGTGGGGTCGGTTTGGTGTGGGCAGTGTATGCAACATGCACCCTAGACTGTCCCCACTATACAACATGCTGTTTATACCCTGGATCAGCCCCATGCGTATATGCCCACGTAGTGCCAATTAAGTATGTGCTGCATGTTGTATGTGGGTCCACATTTATACACAAGCTCTGGGAGTGAGGGGGCTGGCACTTTAAGTAGAGCAACTCTGAGAGCCACTCTAATTAAAGTGCCTGGAATGTCTCGTGTATGAGCTCCCTGTGCTGAAAAATGGCAGCAAGGACACTTTAATTAATCTCATCAAATGAGTTTTAGTTAAAGCATATCCACTACCATTTTTCAGCATGGGAATGCTGATAGACAAGATGCTGGAGTGCAGTAATTACCATGCTCCAGCAGACTCAATTAATCAAGACCACTCCGACATGCTGTAATTATAACTCATCAGAGCATCCTTGCTACTCATGTATAGGTGCCCATTTTGTGCCCCATAGGCCCAAATGATAGGGCTCTGCAGGATGGACCCACCCCATGGACTGGATCTTTGACATCTCTGAATTAGACTGTAGTTCTTAATTAGGAAGCGACCAAGTTTAACATTCACACTTATTTTAGATAACAAAATTAAACATAAATATAATAAAATTGAAAGTGTAATATTCTATTATGCCACATAAAATGTTTTCATCCTATATCTTACTTACCAGCAGCTTTTTTAAATTCATTATCTCATAGCTTACAAAGATATATTTTCTTTGGACTTCAGACAGCTGTTCTTGTCTCAGCGTGCTACAAAGTCCAGTGTGTAATTCAGAGAAGGTCTGATATTGGAGCAAGTGTAAGTCTTTCTTGTGGTAGCAGGAGACTTTTTTGTATTTGATGGTGTGGTGTTTTGAGAGTCTGTTGTGATATTTGTTGGTAACTCATTGACCTTTGTTCCTTCTGCATCCTACTGAAGATGTCTCAGCAGAATTCATACTTCACAGTCCTCCGCGTACATGTCTTACATTTATCATGGTCATGTATATTTATAGCTTTATGCCCATCCATTGCTTTGTTATATGAGCAAGGATTTATCTATCCAGCATGTGGATCTTGCTTTCAAGTATCTAAATTTGTCCTGATGAAATAGTTTAACCCTAATGGGATGAAATAATTTAATCCTAATAGAGTCTTCTGGTTATAGTTCAGAGAGGCCTTTAGTTTGTTAGTCATAGTAACATTAGCCTCTGAATCTCTTTCTTCCATTTATCTGTTATCCATTACTCCACTGCTGGGAATGCTAAAGCTATACATGTCCAGGAATTAATTGTATTATCAGTGCTTTCTATGGGAGTATTTCTACATTCAAAATAACGTGTACATACACACACACACACACACGTGTGTATGTATGTATGTATGTATGTATGCATGTATGTATGTATGTGTACCCGCCTCCACTCTAGTAGGTGTTCCCGCGCCACCTTCGCCCGAGCCCTAGATCTTGTGGGTCCCGGGCTTACGGGTGGACCCCGGAGGCTACCCCTGCTGAAGCCAGGAGGACCCCTGAACTCGCCTGCCACGACTTTGAATGTAACTTCAGTGGGGGGGGGGTCCTTCCTTGGGGTAGCTCCTAAAGTTGGTGTGGTCCCCCGCGGGTAGTCTTGGGGCTCCATCCTCCCCTACACCCTGGCCACTCGCCACATGTAGCTCTGCCTCTTCTTGGCTCCCACAGTGTCCTAGGCCTGTTGCTGTCCTACCCCAACCTGCTGGCCGGCCGTCAAGGTCCTCGGCTCAATGGGCTCTCCACCAAGGTCGCCAGCCCCAGCCTTCTGCCTCGGCTCCTTCTTTAATCTGGCTGCTGGTTTCTTCCCCGGCTCTGCTGCTTATGGAGCGGCCGGTTCCTTCACCAGCTCAGCTGCCTGGAATGCGGCCGGCTCCCTCGCTGGCTCTGCTGCTCCTGACACTGCCAGTTCCTCCACCGGCTCTGCTGCCTGCAGTGTTGTCAATTTCTCCCCCGGCTCTGCCGCTCCCTACGCTGCCGGTTCCTCCCCTGGCTCAGCTGCCTGCAGCGTCGTCAATTTCTTCCCCGGCTCTGCTGCTTACGGAGTAGACGGCTCCTCCACTGACTCTGCCACCTATAATGCAGCCGGCTCCTTCATCGGCTCTGCCGACAGCATCGGAGCCGGTTTCCCCACCAGCACGGCTGCCGGTTGTGCTGCCAGCTTTCTCGGAGCCCGCTCTGGCTCCGCCCCTTGCACTCACTGCAGCTGGGTGCGGCGGCTGATCTGCTCCCCACAGGAGCTCACTCTCCTGGTCTCTCCTCATCAGCCACCCCGCTGCCTTGGCGAGGCCACTTTTTGTTTCTTCCGGGAGGCATCCTCCACCCCTGCTGCTCTGCCACAGCCGGATAAATGCCCAGCTGATCACCCGCGCCGGCGTCCTCGGCGTACGCGCCTCCCCCAGCTCTTCCGGCTCTGCGGGAGGTAAATATGACTCCTTGCTGCCCCGGGGTTCCTTCGGTGTCCCAGCTCCCCTGGGACAGTAAGTATACATATATATATTTATTTTACTTTGTACAGCTTTCTGTAATTGTCTTCATGATGTTAACTGCTGATCCACCTTTGCCATTTTCCTGGCTGTGGTAGGATATGACTGACTTCCCTTTCTCACGAAAATTTCACAGCCACATGGCAAGTGTCTACTGGAATCTGCCATTGGAAACTACAGTGAGTTTGGGATACTCATACCTGCCAAAATGCTTGATTGCTTTATCTATAGCTGTTGTTGTAACAGACAGCCAGAGAGCTCCTGTTACTTGAAGGGACTGATTGTAGCAGAGAGGTCCCAGATAGGGCAGAAGATTGCTCGTGATAGACTGGTTGCAGGGGAACAGGCAGGCACGGCCTAGTAGGTAGCTAGTGCCTATTGTGGGGTTATCTGTGCAGCAATAATACAATAAGCGGTATCCCTACTGCTCAGCAGAGCTCTGTCCATGGCAATAAGGGTAGCAGTAATAAGCTGCCCTGAAGGCAATCTGGTCATCAGGCCCAGAATGGAAAACCCTATGGGTGACTGGAGAATCACCTGACAGGAAGGAACAAGGCTTAGGAGGTACATAAAGCCAGTGCCTGAGTCAGATGATCCTTGCAGGTAGCAGGGGGAAGAGCTGTGTAACTGGATGGCTGCAGGAGAGTAACTGGCTGATACATGAGCTGCCCTGGGAACTGCAAGCAAGGCACCTAGAGCTAGTAGGGAAGTAAGACCCAGTATAGGCAGAGTTTTGTTGCACAGCCAAGGAACTGGTGTTCATGTTTAGGCACCAGTGTGGAGATAGTTTTAGTTACAGCCAGTGGGAGTGTATTTTGTTTTAATATTTAAGCTGGAGGACTGGATGCGACTAGCAGGGGAGGCCCAGTCTGCTATATTGTTGAGGTAGTATCTGATAGTTCGTCTAGTTTCTTGGTGCCTGAATAACAACCTACAATAATAAGGTTGTTTCTATGGCTTGTGGTGAGAGTCCATTCCTGCTGCATGGTGTGCTGACTTTAGCAGAGCTACCATATCTCCTATAACATTTAGTTAAACCACCTCATTCTTGAGGTTCTAAGTCCCTTACTACATCTTGATCTGATACTAATTCTTCTTTCCTGGTTCTTAAATGTTTTGGTACACCCCAAATAAGCCATAAGTTATATCTAATATTAAACAGTAATTATAATAATATTTTGATATTTTTCTTGGAATTTTTTTCCCTTAATTCAGCTGTTCTGTGTGAAAATAAAAAATAACTTTTATTTTACCCAGATGGATAAACTACAGAACTGATGTTCAAGCTTTTTTTTTTCAAAATGATAAACACAAGCCTACAAACATTACAAAATATTTCAAATGTTTCTGAAGCTTCCAGAAAGAAAATATTTATCTGAAACAAATTTTAAAACAAATACATCACTTTCTTGTTTCATAAAGGATGCTGGAGATAAATTTATAAAAGTTAGTGTGAGCAAATTATAAACATCATGGCTCTGATCCTGCAAATATTTAACTTTCAGGTATACAACTTTATATCTTGCACACAGTCACTTGAAGTCAGTGAAAAAACTCAACTAAATAAATGCATTCTTCTTTTAAAAAGTGTAATGTCTTCAGAAATTTACATTCTCAACATATTTTATGCTCAACACTTGATTCTTCAGGACTGTTCAGCATGGCTGATGTGTGTATGTGTGTGCATGCATGTGCAAGCGCATACACATGTACTTGCATGACTACCTAAGAAAGAAAAGAAGGCAGAGAGAGAGATGGGAGGGAGGAAGGACCATTATTTCCTAGAATATAAAGAGGAATTTAAGACAGGAATCAAAATGAAAAAAGTCACATCTTTTATCCAGTCTGTAATTTTTACCCCACTTACATTTTAAAAAATTTCCACCACAGGATTATTATACACACCAATTCTCACAATATTATCAGCAGTTTTTAAAATGGTGTCATCACTTTTTACTAAGAGACCTCATTTAAAGAAACACCTTAGTAATTATGTCATTCACATTTCAGTCCATTATCTGCCTGTAATCATACTGCATGAAATCCATTTTCATCATATTGTATAATCCTCTATCTTCTCTACCTGAATACACAGCAAATATTGCCACTGGATTGCCCATTGGAAGGTAACATTCCTTTTCCCCCAAAATATAATTTACTTCATTTAAATTTTTTTAAAAGTAGATCACATCCCAAAACCTTTATTCATTTCGTTAGCCTCTTTCCCTCTTTTAGGAGGAGAGATGAGTGAGTTTGCTCTTTTCAGCCATTTCTTCCTCTTCCTCTTTCTTTATAAGCATTATTTATATTTTGGAAACTGCAACAGATGCATTCAAAAGAAAATGGATCCATCACTTTGTGCCTTTCTAATCCTTCAAAATTCTTTTAGGAAAAAAGTATTACTGAAGAAAAACAATTCAGGTTGACAAACAAATGTTTACCTCATAAGTCAAATACTAGAAATAGCGTATACATATACAGTAAAATATAAACATATATAAAGAATCCCAGTTTTTTAAACGTGAATATTTGTGTTTTATTTTGTTTTTTAAACATATACCTATTAGTTTAAAGCAACTCCCTAATTAACTATGTTCCCAGGTATTTTCAGAATGAAATGATTGAGAAATCCTATGAGCATGAATTCCAAATTCAGGGCAAAGTTAAAGCTGCCCATTTTCCTGAAGTTAAGACGGTGTGCAAGTTTTTGCCAGAACAGGGCCTTTTGCAGGGCCTTATATTTTCATCTCTCCTGAACAGGGACGATCAGTTACTAGGTACAGTACCTAGCACAATGGGATGTCTTCTAGGATGAGACCTCTAGGTACTGCCACTTAATAAATGTTAAACAACAATCATAACACAAGTTATATTATACAGTTTTTTTCCCACTTTAAATAACTTTGTATGAGCTTCTCCACATTCTGCAATGACTTTAGGGGATTTAGGTGGGCACTAAAAGCTAACATTCCCGATATAAAGTACTTTCTCTCATTATCCCCCTCAGTATGGGAGATAAAATTAACGTGGCAATATTGTCACTAAAAGAGACAAAATGCAGGTGGCTTAATTATCACTTCCTCACCCCCTCTCCCTCCTCAGCTTTTACTAAGCCTGTATATTATAGAATTTCATTTGCTATGGTAGCTTCTCATTAAGAATGTGCTGAAGAGCAATATCATCATTAACAGTAACCTTTATCCCTGTCCAAAATTGAGAGAAGTTCTGTCCTTTTTATCCATATCTTCTCTTCTTTCCAGAGCCCTCTTTAACTGATCCATTGACCATATCCAGGCATTAACATTCATTCAGAGTTAATCTCCAGTGTTTAATATTTAGGAAACAAGTGGTTTCTGCTGAGTCATACTTCAAAACGTGGTTACTGACCACTTAGGACAACTTTGCAGGCACATTCCTTTGCACTGAGGCTTTTCAATGGATTAAGAATAGCTTTTCTGGTTCGCACTTTTGGACTTATGCATTTTAAAGTCTATCTATGCCCTCTTTTGTTGTAATCTCTTAGATGACAGTATTAGTAGAAGAGAGACCATCCTTTGTATTTATAGTACAGATTTCAGTATTATGATTGTAAAAAGAACCTAATATATCACAGCCAAGCTTTCCTCCTCCACTCAAGGCATCCTTGGTAGTCTCTAATGTCTGTGGTATGTATCACATGACTGGAGTTAACATTTAATAAGGTTTTTTATAATCAGCATCACTATAGGGACAGAAGAGCCCCAATACCCAATGGTGTGAACAACTGCTATGGTTGCTCTTCTGAGAGTAGCGCTGAGCATGAACATGCAAATAAAATACAGTAAGAAACAACACCTTCATCAATAGTGAATTAATGACGTTCACTTGTCCCATCCCTGTTTTTCACATAAAGGTTTATTTAGAGAGAGTTATGGAATGATTCTTTGTGGAACACTTTGCAGTTAATTTCGGGCATAAGATTATCCATTATTAATGATATTTTAAGCACTTATATTCCATATTTACACAACAGGCCCCTTCTGACACCTGAAGGTCTTCCAGGTTAGGGATCTAGCTGTGTAGAATTCCAAGAGTATGAAAGAGCAGTTAACACAGCTGTCTGCTAAGGGCAGACAACTGATCATGCAAAAACATTTTTATATTTCTTATCAGCAGCTGAGAAGGTAAAAAGGGTTAGCAGATACCATGAAGCACATTATTGACAAGATACTGAGCCTCTTATTCACGAGTTGCCAGTGAAAATGTAGACCCAATTAGTAGCAATTAGAAGTTGTTCCCATGTAACAACTCTTCACCGATTTATCTCAAATGAGTTTCTGGCCTCAGTTTAGGTACCAGAGAATGAAAACAAACAAACAAACAAAAAACACAGTACTTCATTGGGTGCTACTTTTCTTCAGCAGATAGGCAAATGGCTGAATAGACTCTTTCTTTTGCAGGTAAACAAAGGACTTCTAGGACCTGGTCTTTAAATCCAACATTTATTTAGCTAATAAATAAATACACAAGTACTAAAATGCCCCTGTCACTGCCACTGAGCACCCTAAATGACCACACAGATAATAGAACATTTGCCATGTTGAACAAATCTACATCAAATACTGTGTATGGATATAACATATATATGTATGTGCCACAGTATGTTCTACAAGGCAAATGTTTGGCATTTCTTTTTGCTCTGTGCTACAAATCCAGCCAGTGAAACAACATTGCAAAATAGCACATAACTCATGAAGGTTGGGATGTTAGTGATGCATCTTCACTGTTTACTGCCTGAGACTGCTTAAGCACAATTCCTAGCCTTTTCCTACCGGTAAGGTCAGCAACTATGTGCTCCAGTGAATTCTCCTGGTCTGTCCCTCTACAAAGTGGAAAAAAAAAAGATTTATCCTTCTATCTATGCCATCGTCACCTACACTGTTATCATGAGCATAGAAGCAAGGAAACAGAAAAGCATACATTCTTTGTTACATTTTTAATTTTTTTTTTACAAAGGGCACATCTACATCTGTTATTAATATGCTTGAATAAACTCCAGGGCAGTTGGCGCTGGAGTCAGCTGCTTCCTGGGCTCAATGTCTTCATGTGTGCCTATGACTGTAGCAATCTGAGTGGAGCAGCCCTGGGCTGGCAGGGGGCCCAGGGGTCAGATCTAGGTTTTGAGTGGTGGCATCAGGCTGGCTGTGGCATGAGGGTGCTACAGTGCAAGGGTAGGCAGTAGGCAGTCCCCACACTATAGCACCCTCATGCCCCAGCCAGCACCAGTTACAGTTTACACGCGAGTCTGGGTACATGTAATTACTCTGCTGTAGGACAGTACTTGTCCTGGACATTAGTGCTGTGCGAAGCTTTAGTCTCTGATTTGATTTGGCAGAGATTTGGCCCAATTTGGTGGCCAAATCTCTGAACTGAATCAGGAGACCCTTTAATCTCTCCGAATCTAACTGGAACCCTCCGAATTGATTCAGAGCGATTTGGAGATATTTGATGATTCGGACATAGACACAGCTTTAAATGTTTTTTCTAGATACCTCAAGGTACAAGGCAGCTTATGAACACTGACATGATGGGGTGGATGGAGTGTCCCATGGGAGCACAGGGGGGTCCCCAGTGTGCTTGGCAGTGGACCTGGAAGTGGACCAGAAGCACTTCTGGTCCACTTCTGGGTCCGCCATCGAGTATGCGGGGGACCCTCCTCCTGCCCCCTGGCTCAGCGACTGGTGCCTCCTAGTTCTGGGGAGGCACCCAGGGTCCCCTCAGTGGCCAATCACCGAGCCAGGCGGAGCGGGGGGAGGTTCCCCTACGCTCTCAGTGGTGGACCCAGAAGTGACCGGAAGTACTTCTGGTTCACTTCCAGGTCCACCACCGAGCACGCAGGGCTGGGGGGGGGGGGGGCACACTTCTGTGGGACGCTCCATCCACCCCAGCATCGCAGTGTTAATGAGCTGTGCCTGGTACCTTGAGGTATGTAGGAAAAACATTTAAAGCTGTGTCTATGGCCAAAATGCTGATTCTCCAAATCAGCATCGAGTCTTCAGATTTGGATTCAGCCGAATCGAATCAGGACAGTGATCTGAATCAATGAATCCAATCACTGTCCCCCGGATTAGGCTGCATCCAAATCTGAATTGAATACGGCCCACTTTGCAAACCGCTACTGGATATTACTATCCTACAGTGGAGTTAATTAGTTTACTGTGTCCTAATATGGGTGCATGTGTAGACTGTGACATTTTACTGTGGAACTAATTAGTCAACTCCTCAGTAAAGTGTGCATGCAGATAAAAGCAAAGTGTACTTCATCACTGTATTGTAACTAGGGGGGCAGGGGCAATAAAGACAACCAACACTAGTGCCAATTTGGGGGTTTGGGGAAAGCAGCTGCTCCTGGTACCCATGTGTTCACATTCACAGTCATTGTGGCAATTGGAAGTCTCTACTTCTGGTTTATCCCAGCTGCATGGTCTTATCACTATGCTGATGCTTCAAGTAAGAATTGCTCATTCAGTCAAAATGAAGGAGGAAGTACTAGCAAGCACCTCTGGGTATCATGAAATACGTATGTAGCCAATGATATGCTATGCGGTCTATGTGTTTGTACATACAAAAGCATACACACATACAGAATGCATTACTGCAGGTAGGTTAAAAAGACCTAATCCAGAACCAGCTTTTTATCTTCCTTTTTGTGAAAAATATTATCATTTTGACTTTTTTGGCATTTGGAAACAGACCAGAAATGGAACATTCTGAAGTTTCCCAAAAGTGCAATTTTAAAAGAAGTTTTATTTTTGGATCACCTAAAATATTTCAGTATTGTAAAGTAGCATTATACATCTACACTAATCAAAATGGCATCAGACAAGGAGAAAGTTGTGGCACTGTGGGTTAGGATACATGGAGGCCATGGTGAAAAGGACTTGGTAGTGGGAGTCTGCTACAGACCACCACACCAAGAGGAAAATCTAGACTTGGAATTATTGAGGCAGCTCTCAGAGGCTGTACAGTCTAGGGACATGGTTGTCATGGGGGACCTAAACTACCCTGACATCTGCTGGGAGGAGCAGTCAGCCATATCCAACCATTCACATGGGTTCTTAACCTGCGTGCAGGACCTTCACCTAACACAGGAGGTATACAGTCCTGCTAGGGGGAATGCCTTACTGGACTTGGTGTTGGCTATGGGGGAGGACCTGGTAGACGAGCTGCAGATTCCTGGTCACCTTGGGGACAGTGACCACCAATCAATCAAATTCACTATACAGCGTAGGATGGGTAAGATAACTAGTAGGGTGGAAGTGCTCGACTTTAGGAAGGCTAACTTCAGTGTGCATAGGAGTTTAGTCAATGATGCACTGCAGGAGAACAGTATTGGCAAGATGGGAGTCCAGGAAGGGTGTTTGTTCATAAAGGAAGCGATCCTTCAGGCACAAAGGGAGACCATCCCAGTACAAGGGAAAAGGGAGAAAGGAGCCAAAAAACTTTCTTGGCTAAACAGGGAAATCCAGGGGAGCCTAAGGGTAAAAAAGAAGGCATATAGGCAGTGGAAGCAGGGGGAGGCTACCAAGGAGGAGTATACCTACTTGGCCCGCACTTTCAGGGAGGTGGTTAGAAAGGCCAAAGTGACTAAAGAGCTGAGGTTGGAAACACAAATTAAAGACAACAAAAAGTCTTTTTTTACATATGTAGTGAGTAAAAGGAAGGTGCAAAGCAGCATAGGACCCTACTGAACAAGGAGGAGAAATTAGTGACAGAGAGGGGGGACAAAGCTGAGCTATTCAATGAGTTTTTTGCCTCATTGTTCCTGAACAGGGCTCAAGATAAGTATTCTAATAGGTTATTAGATGGAAATCAGAGAGATACCAATCTACCTTGTCACAACCCAAGGGTGTGATTTTGTTTGTGTGCGCTTCATAGATTCATAGATGTTAGGGTCGGAAGGGACCTCAATAGATCATCGAGTCCGACCCCCTGCATAAGCAGGAAAGAGTGCTGGGTCTAGATGACCCCAGTTAGATACTCATCTAACCTCCTCTTGAAGACCCCCAGGGTAGGGGAGAGCACCACCCCCCTTGGGAGCCCGTTCCAGACCTTGGCCACTCGAACTGTGAAGAAGTTCTTCCTAATGTCCAATCTAAATCTGCTCTCTGCTAGCTTGTGGCCACTGTTTCTTGTAACCCCCGGGGGCGCCTTGGTGAATAAATACTCACCAATTCCCTTCTGTGCCCCCGTGATGAACTTATAGGCAGCTACAAGGTCGCCTCTCAACCTTCTCTTGCGGAGGCTGAAAAGGTCCAGTTTCTCTAGTCTCTCCTCGTAGGGCTTGGTCTGCAGGCCCTTGACCATACGAGTTGCCCTTCTCTGGACCCTCTCCAGGTTATCCGCATCCTTCTTGAAGTGTGGCGCCCAGAATTGCACGCAGTACTCCAACTGCGGTCTGACCAGCACCCGATAGAGGGGAAGTATCACTTCCCTGGACCTATTTGTCATGCATCTGCTGATGCACGATAAAGTGCCATTGGCTTTTCTGATGGCTTCGTCACACTGCCGGCTCATGTTCATCTTGGAATCCACTAGGACTCCAAGATCCCTTTCCACTTCCGTGCCACCCAGCAGGTCATTCCCTAGGCTGTAGGTGTGCTGGACATTTTTCCTCCCTAGGTGCAGCACTTTGCATTTCTCCTTGTTGAACGGCATCCTGTTGTTTTCTGCCCACTTGTCCAACCTATCCAGGTCTGCCTGCAGCTGTTCCCTGCCCTCCGGCGTGTCCACTTCTCCCCATAGCTTTGTGTCATCTGCAAACTTGGACAGAGTACATTTGACTCCCTCATCCACTGTCCAAGTTTGCTTCGGCACTGCTAAATTATTTCCCGCCACTCGTAGCTTTCTTTGCAGGGTGCATTTCTAGGTTGCAAAAGAGAAACGCACGGTGCAAGGAGTTCCCGCCATTTGCATGCAAATTTGTGTCCCACTATTGGCCAGTTCTAAATTATTCCCACGTGGCGGCTAGCGATTGGCCTGCTAGCCGTATAAGAGGCTTGAGCGGTTTCCGCCCAAGTTGGAGGACTCCACAACCATCTGGAGGAGGAGAACTTCACATCTTGTGAAGATCTCTAAGCGCTGCAAAGCCTATCGGACCGAGTGTGTATCTCAAGAAGGCTACAGGGATCTGATCAACCTCTGGCCTCTCCCCGTCGCCGAACAATCCCTCGATGAACCCCTTCCCTGCGCGCAAGTTCCACGGAGCCTAGCAAACTTTGTGTGAGTGTATTCAGAGCTCTCTGCTTGGAATTATTTTCTTCGGTTGACACGACAGGCTCCTGGTTTAGAGCCTTCAACCGGATTGGGCTAGAAGGTTCGCGTGGAAGGAACTCTAGTCCACCTCTCTTTTTTTCTGTCTGTAACCGCAACTCAAGCAAGTTTTCCTGCCTGCACCGCGACCATCTTCGGTGTAAGTAAAATAATCCTAAATCAACTGCTAAGCATCCGTGCCTAATTCTAGTCCACCGGCCTGCATTCCCCGACCCGGCGTGTCCGGGCTGCTGGCCACAGCCCACCGCGCGCCCCCAAGGGCCTCGGACCGCTCCCAGCCCACACATACCTCAATGCTGACATGGTGCAGAGTGACTTGGATGGACTGGATGTATTCAAGTCAGCAGGGCCAGCTGAGCTGCATCTGAGGGTACTGAAGGAATCGGCCAGTGTCATAACAGAACCAGTGGCATGGCTGTTTGAGTGCTTGTGATGCTCGGGTCAGGTCTCAGAGGACTGGAAAAGGGCCAATGTGGTACCTATTTTCAAGAAGGGGAGGAAGGACAATTTGAGTAATTATAGGTCAGTCTCACCTCCATCCTTGGAAAGGTCTTTGAAAAGATTATGATGGATCATATTTGTTGGAGTCCACCAGAAAAATAATGCAGCAGGAAAACCAGCATGGATTTGTAGCAGGTAGATCATGCCTGACCAATCTGGTTTCATTTTATGACAGGGTCACAAAATGCTTAGATGGAGGAGTAGAGGTGGATGTCATTTTCTTTGACTTTAGCAAGGCCTTTGATATGGTATCTCATCCTATTCTGATAAATAAATTAAGAGGCTGGGATATAGATGTTTACATGGTCCAGTGGGTGGCAAATTGGCTTAGCGGTCACACCCAGAGAGTGGTAGTAGACGGCTCAGTATAGACCTGGAAGGAGGTGGGTAGTGGGGTCCCACAGGGTTCCGTCCTTGGACCTGTACTCTTCAATATCTTCATCAGTGACTTGGATGTGAGTGTGAAGTGTACTCTGTCCAAGTTTGCTGATAATACTAAATTGTGGGGTGAAGTGCACGCTCCGGAGGGTAAGGAATGATTGCAGGCAGACCTGGACAAGTTAGAAAAGTGGGCAGTACACAATAGGATACAGTACAACAAGGATAAGTGCAGAGTGCTGCACCTAGGGTGCAAAAATATCCAACACACCTACTGGCTGGGAAGTGACTCTCTCAGCAGCACAGAACCAGAAAGGGATCTTGGAGTCATAGTGGACTCCAAGATGAACATGAGTCATCAGTGTGATGAAAGCATCAGCAAAACTAACTGCACTTAATCATGCATCAGCAGATGCATGACAAATAGATCTAAGGAGGTGATACTTCCCCTCTATGTGGCATTGGTCAGACTGCAGTTGCAGTACTGTGTCCAGTTTTGGGCACTGTACCTTAGGAAGAATGTTGATAGACTCGAGAGAGTCCAGAGGAGGGCCACTCATATGGTTAGGGGTTTACAAGGCAAGCCCAATGAGGAGAGACTCAGAGACCTGGACCTCTTCAGCCTCCACAAGACAAGGCTGAGAGGTGATCTTGTGGCCGCCTACAAATTCATTAGGGGGATGCGGCAAGAGATCAGAGATGCTCTGTTCACCAGGGCACCTCTTGGGGTAACAAGGAACAATGGTCACACACTGACAGAGAGCAGATTTAGGGTAGACATCAGGAAAAACTTCTTCACAGTAAGGGTGGCCAAAATTTGGAATGGGCTTCCAAGGGAGGTGGTGCTCTCCCCTACCTTGGGGGTCTTCAAGAGAAGGCTGGATAGGCATCTGACTTGGGTCATCTGACCCCAGCACTCTTTCCTGCCTAGGCAGGGGGTTGGACTCAATGATCTGTTGAGGTCCCTTCCTACCCTAGCATTTATGTTTGAGTCTGATATATATTTTTAAATGTTTAAAATATAAAATAAAATTAATTTTTTTGTAGTCTGTGATGTGGAAACAAACAAACAAAACAAGGAAACATCCCACTCCAAAAATGTCAAAAGAGACATTTTGATTTTTTCAACCCATGCTTTAGAATGTTTTAAATTTGAAACAGAATTTCATCAAAATCAACACAAAACATCATTTTCCTATAAGAACACATTTTGTCCCAAACTTTCTATGCACATTACTGAAATTCATTAATTAGCTATATCTCTGCCTTTCCCAGCTTCAAAACAAGTACCATTGGGAAATACTGATTGATTCCTATTATGTATATGGATGAAAACCAGAACAAAATCTCATCCCTTTTCATATCCAGTGACCCAAATATCAACACTATTAGAATTTTGGCCAATAGCCTTAAAATTATTGATGTTTTAGGGTCTTGGATACTTGCAATTGCTCTGTTGCTAAGAGACCTGCTTTGTGCTATGCTAAGCTTTATTTCTAGACAGCCACAGAGATCACTTCTCTGATCTGTGTTACTTCATAACAAGTTGCCAGGGAGCTTGATTCATCCAGTCCTCTCTCTCCCCCTGACTGCATAAAGTAGGAATGAAGGCAGAAGAGAAAAAAATCTGGATTAAATTTTGACCTTATGGAAGTCAACGGCAAAATTCCAACTGACTGCAGATGGAGCTGGAATTCTACCTTTCATGTCACTCCTCTGAGGAATATTTGAAAAACAATCTCTTCCATTCAACAGTCCTTTCTTTGTCCTTGCCATCAAATGGTGTTTAAAGAATCTACTGACGCACATAAGCATTGTGGAGACTAAAGTGTAAAGGAATAGGTTGCAATGACATAATTATTCTTTCCAGTCTCCTGATTATTCAAGATAATATAAGGTTAAACATCAAGGAGTTATTTTCCATGTTATTTCTTCAAGCATTGGCATCCTCATTTTCTTAATATCAGTTGGTTTCCTTGCCCATCCACAGATTACTGAAAAAAATGGTCAAGCATTTATTACCAAGTTTATTGCCATCTCCTAGCAGTAATCACAATAAGTAATGATGAAGTAAGAACCCAAAAGATTTAAGGAATCAGAAATTTGAATTGACAAAAGCAGGACAGAATCTGATGTAGTATCTTACATCACAAATACTTTTCATGTCTTAGGGATCAAATTCTCCCATGGACCTCATAGGTGAGTTGGGAAATGAAAGTAGCCTTTTCTCTCTTCCTTCATCCCCTATCTATGAAGCAACAGGGAGATATGCCTAGTACCGGTGCTCCAGACAGTACTAGGAGAGCAGCCTCATTACCATGCACATTGGTACTCCTCCATCACAGTGGGTTTATTGACACTGTATCCCCGGCATTCCTGGGGTGGAACATTGTTGGCCATGCCCTATCCACCTGTTCCTACTTACATTGGCCAAACCTGGAAATGAAACAACAAAATTGTACCTGGACACTGAGGCCTTAAGAATGGTCATAGACAAACCTCCAGAGAGGCTTCACCACCTCTCTTGCCAGCTTGGCACATGCAAGCAAGAGCATATGAGCAGAGTGTACTTGAGAGTGGTTCTGTCCTTGAGAACACTTTGGATATACACATCCAAGGAGTAGCCCATCTGCATACTACAAATACTCTAGATTGCAGTATGAAAATGCTTAGAAAGACATTCTGCACCATGTAGTGGCAGAGGTCACCTCATAGCCTATTATATCACCACCACTCACCAAGCCTTGCTTTGGAAAGATAGCCTTCACAAGCTGAGCCCATTCTGCTCCATGTTCCTGTTTCTTTCAAAACAGTTCCAGCACGTAAGGGCAAAACTTACTCCAGTGCACATGAAACCAAAAAATTAAAGAGATGGAACTTTAACTTAACATTCTTAGTGTATTCTTAGCTGCTGGCAGGTGAAATAAAGGTAATGATGTGAAACTGCCCATTAGATGAACTGAGGACTTCCTACCCCTCTTTAAAAATGCTACTAATATACAGCAAAAGCTCTGTTATCCGGCATCCCCTGGGAACAGGGGATGCTGGATAACAAAATATGCCGGTTAATTGAGTGGCCCGAACAGGCGTCCTTGCCTGTTCAGGCTGCCGCTTCTCCCACCACGTCCGAGGCATCGCTGCCCATCCTGAGGCATCGCTGACCCTCCCACAGGCCCTGCGGGACAGGGAGGCAGGACCCATACAGCCTATCATGCCCCCGAGCTGTGGGGGCTTGGCAGCGCAGGCTGCTTTGCCCCAGGCCATGGGGATTGGGCGAAACTGGAAATGCCACGGTGGGCACTTCTGGTTTCACTTTGCCTTATAAGCCAGCATGCCGGTTAATAGAGTATGCCGGCTTGTAAGGTACTGGTTAATGGAACTTTTACTGTAAAAGGATGTTCATCAGCCCTACATAGCAATCAAAGAAACATTGAACCAAAATTTCAGTTCTCAACACTCTCAAATTTGTGGGTGCTTAAATACAAAATCATGGTAGGCCCACTCCTATGTTTATTATTCCACCTTGCACTCATGTCTATTTTCTGGACCTGGTACAAGCACATCCTAAGTTAGCAGCTGATTTGGTACAAGTTCAGACATTTGGAACTGATTTTTTTTTAAAACAGCTTGTGATATTTCAGTGAGGCTGAACTTGGATCACTGACTGCATAAGGCCTCAAACGTAAACTCTAGCCAAGAGCTAGTTTGGGTCTGCAATTAAATTTACTTGATTGAGCTGACTGAAATTAACCTGAATGAGCACACAAATCTGGCGCACAGTTTCCTAAATTATCTTAATTTCACTTTTAAGTAATCGTATGTATAAAAACTCTGACCACAATAATTATTTGGTTGTGCAAACAACTGTGGACACAAAAACTGTGTGGTTAAAGCCAGGCTGAAAAGTTGACCCAGCTTCAAAAACCATGCTGCTTGCTTTAATGGCAAACTTTCCATTTAGGCTTCTTAAACTGAATGCAAGAGCTGACAGAGAATGAAAAGAGACACATTGCTGTTGTCATATGGAGTAAATGTCCAATCTTGCCTTCAATAGACCTAAATTACCTGCAGGGGCAATTAGAGTCATTTAGAGTCCAGTCTAGCAACACACTTAGGCACCTGCATAACTTTAAAAATGGGAATAATTCTATTGAATTCAATGGGGCTTCTGTACTTAAAGTTACATACACATCTCAGTGCTTTGCTGGCCTGGGGCCTTAGACAATGCACTGGATGTTGTGGACACATTTTGTTGGCAACAACAAAAAAGGGAGAACTAGCATTTTAAAATCTGGCTTGGAAATGCTAGGTAGAAGACAGTGCAACAAGCAGCCCCCAGATTCAGCTAGGGATGATTATTAGGGCCCAGCTACATGTTCAGATTAAAGCTGGAAAGACAACAACTATAGAGTTGTTTCATGTTTTCAGCCATGAACTTTGTAGTTGGTTGGCTCTTTTTATAGCTATATAGTCATTTTTATGGTGTGATATATACTTCATATGTTTGTCCGGTCTAACTGATTAATCGTGCGATATATTTAGTTGCATAATTTATGTAACATGTAACAGGGGCCTGAGAAATATAACCACTTAACCAATAGCAGGACCCCCTTTTCACGACTTCCTTTACCCTCACCATACTCTTTCTGTCAAATTAACAGAAACCAAGCAGGGAGGCAGTTTCCTATAACATCCAAAAACATGCCTCCTTTTCCAGACAAACCCTTCATTTCACCCTGTAACACAAGCAGCTTCCTTGCCCAAATAGGACCCTGGGACTCATCAATGGTTATCTGTTCCTCAATACAGGGAGAAGTCATCTGGTTTATTTATCTGCATGTTCTTTTCCCTTGGGTTCTAGTTACCCTCCTCTCTTTCTCCCAATGATCAGTGGAGTGTAGCTGCATCATTCATAGATTTAAGAAACTCTATTTTCAATTTTTCTGCCTACTCTACAGCATATCAGAAGTCATGGTGGATTCCGCTGTTTTAATGGAGCATAATAGGTTCGTGTATTTTATATCCCATGGAACTTCAGTTTTAGAAATTCAATTTGCATCTCCATCTAGGTATATTAATCATTTGAGCTCTGCCTAGGTATCTATTTATCATTCATCATCATTATATCTGAGCACCTTTTCCTAATTTTGAGAATCTGATTGACAGACTAAGGGAAAATAGATTACAGCTTGCTAGAATTACCTTCTCTCTGTATACCTAAAATGATGTGGTGCTTCTAAACAAAATGCCTGAATTTTGCTTTGCTGAGTGAAGATGAGAGTGAATTAGGGGAGAACAGATAAATGAAGAAAAGGAACAGAAGAAAGAAAATAATAAGAGGTTAGGATTTTTCCGTTTCCGTATATTCCCCTATGTACAGAGATGCTGGAGAAGATAAAATAGAACTTACAAAATAAAAAATAAAAATGCTTTTGCCATAACATTTTATTTCTACTACAGTATGGTGTTTAGCTGCCATTTGGGTCAATGAGCATTTTTTGTTTAAAAATGCACTAAAAACCTCCCTCCTCTCTCTTAAGTTAAGAAACTAAGATCCAAAGTCATGAGCAGTATTTATATATTACTGGTATGCTTAAGAATTATGACCATTTTTGCAAACACTAATTTACTTATTTCCTGAATTCTGATCTCTGGGTCCTCCACAGGACTGTGGATGAAGCTGCAAACACCTATAGTAGATCAGGAGAGCATTTTCTGTACTGCTGTGCCTGGCCTAAGGTATCTGTAACATCATTACATAGAATCATAGAAAAGTAGGCTTGAAAGAGACCTACAGAGGTCATCTAGTACAACCCCCTGCCTAAGGCAAGATCATTCGTAACCAAACCATCCTATACAAATCCATAATCTAACCTCTTCAAAAAATTACCATCAACCCTGACCCAGTACAAAACATAACACCCTAGCCTGCCACAGGGAAAGCAGATGAACCACAGCTGTTAACATCCTGTTTGCATAAAAAAAGTTATTAATATATGCCCAAAAGATCCTGGAAGAAGGTCATGCCCCCTGCTACAGAGGAAGGCAAAAACCGTTACAGTCCATACCAATCTGACCATGGGGCAAACTTCCTTTCTGATCCCAATATGATGACTGGTCTAACCTAAGTAAAGGGGCAAAACCCCCTAGCCAGGAATCTCTGGCTTTAAGTCCCAGGAGAAGCATTAGCACACCCTAGTCAAAATCCCCAGCCTTGGCTGCATCCAACACCCAATGCCTGTGTTGGAGGTTTAAAAACACCCTGACACATGTAGCAGAAAGGTGGCGGGGATGGGACAAGCAGCAAATATAAAAGAACATGTGAAATGCTGCACGTATGCCTTAGACAGTAAGTGCAGCTCCTCAAATGTTTTTCATACAAACAGAAATTGGCCAAGGGTAAAATTTTCAAAAACACTTGAACAACTTTCATATTTTCAAAGGCAGATAGGCATTTCGGGTCCTAAGCCTTTAGACTTTGAAAGACATTAAGCCTTTCTCTACACAACACAAGCCATATCATTTCCTACTTTCCTTGAAGAAGTGTAACGTCATAGAAATTCATGGATTTTTCTCCTCAAAGCTCAGTTTTCACTTCTTGCTTTCACCAGAACCACCCTCGAAGGTATTCAGAAACAGCAAATACAGCTGAACATAGGTGCCATCCTTTTGGAGGGCAGGTCATGTACAGCATATTACACATGTATACAGCAGTTTCCCCTGACTACCAACACACTTACAGATGGCATTGACACTACTGATGATCACTGAGAAAATGCTTCAGGGCTCAGGTCCCAGTTGTTCTCAGAATCTGCCTATGTCTTGTGCTCCAATTAAAGCACCTATGTACTTCAGTTACCATCTCAGCTCATAGGTAACAATAGAAAAAAATTCCCTGGGTAGCATCCCCCAAATGTAGCATTCACTCATGAAAACCATCCATCTGAGCCATAAGCTAGCCACTTTGAAAGCATGTTAAAATATATATCTTGGGCCTCTGTGTTTATTAACCATGGACACAGAATAGCCTTAGTATTTCACCTCCTGGCTGCTACTGCCCTGTCTGATCCTTTCAGAGGTACTTATATCAATTGCTGCAGGAAGGAATGGAGTACATTCTTCCCATTTTAGGGAAATAGTTATTCACAGCTGATTTAAATTATGTAAAGTGCACCCAGATGCTATGCTGATGACTGCCATGTAAATTTGGGCAATAAAATCAAATTATCATTGTGGTGTTTGGTATTCACTGAGTGCTAAAGCTGCTAGCAAGAAATTTGCTTTGTACTGTGTTTAGTACCAATTGATGGTATGCAACAAGAACTTTACAGAACCCTGCCCAGCCTCCCCAGTGGGAAAATTCAGCACTTAAAGGCAGTATTGCATCCTCAGTATCACGTCCCCCATTCCAATTTGGCTTCATTTAAGCCAAAATGTAAACAATTGCAAATACTTACTATTGACTAATAACTAAACATGTTCAGTTATTCTTTGAGGTGCTTGGTGCTGTTGCTTGGATCTGAGGGACTTCCTCAGAATATCAGCACTACTGCTGTCTGGGTGTGGCAGGTACATTAGTTGTTCCAAGTCACAGAAAGAAGTTGAAAAAGAACTACTGCTTGTTTCTCCTTAACCTATCTGGCTGAGGCCAGAACTTCATATGACCCGGAGGCAACCTCTTCCAATCCTAGCAAATGCACAGCAAATATTCATGCAATAACAGGACGTCAACTCATATTGGTTTTGTTTGCTTGTCTTATCTGCCTCTTTATACTTCTGCAAGTCCCCAGTAGCCCTGCCTGCACCTTTAGTAAAAATTCATTCTTAGTTTCAACTTTCTCTCGATCAAAATGTCATTAAGGGACAATCCAGGCTTTCTTGATGCTGTTCTTTGTACAGCAGTTCTCTCAAGTTCAGGCAGCTAGATTACGAACCAATTTTCCTGACCTATTGTAAATCTGTGGGCACATCTACACAAGATGCTTACTGCGCATTAGCCTAATAACACCACATAGTAGTATGTCATAGCAAAAAACATGCTAATAGCCTACCATGCAGTGTTATCAGGCTAATGTGCAATAAGCATCACTAAATAACCATGTGCCAGTGCTATTGTGCAGTAACTTTAGGTACTGCACATTTAGTTCATGCTTTATTAAGGAAGGTATTAAATTAAATGCACACTAGGGCACATTAATGAACATGTAGAAACACCCTGTCTGTACAACATGATGTATTAACTTTCCTTCCATATAAGTTATTTCCATTACATAAAATTTACATTTTTAACAATTCTTGCTCTTCCCAAATCTTCTTGGACTCTCTGATCAGGTTCCTTAACAATTATTTACCAGATCAAGCATCATTTATATAAACCTTAACCCTGCTGTGCTATCAACAATTTGTCACATTTTTAGGTCTGACAAACACTTCTGAGTGTTTCCCGAAGAGGGAAAGGAATGTACACAAACATATATTCCATCTTTCTAAAAGTACTTGCCAGAACACTGGTAATATATCTAGCTATGAAAACTCTCTCCAAGAACTTTTCCCCTTTAAGAGGACTTATACACATGCTTCATACACCAGTGCAGATAGAGCAAATACAACGCATTGGAGCAGACTTGATTAACTGAGTCTTCTTGAGTGTGCTAACTAGCATGCTCTAGCAGCCTCAGTAGCACATGTATTCAGCATCCCCATGATTCAAAATGGTAGCAGAGGTGCTTTAACTAAAGCTTGCTAAACATGCTTTAAAGTGCCCCCACCACCATTTTGAAGCACAGGAAGCTGGATACAGGGATGCTGCTGGAGCTTTAATTAGAGTAGCTCCTGAGAGTCGCTGTAATTAAAGGCCCCCTCCACCTTCCCTCTACCCTGGAGCACATGTAAAGATGCCCTGTCATGAAAAAAAAATGACTTTTTATTTAAATAGTTTTATGTCTACAAAGTAAGTAACCAAGTCTTTTTTTTTTTTTTTCCCCTGCAGTGATCAACAGGCATTTCCCCTCTGTTTTTCTAGTCCCCAGGTTCTCAGCCTTTTTCTTTTTGGATTCAAGACACCCCTTGTTAGACTCAAGGCCCCCTCAGATAATGTCAGCTCGTAGATTTCAATCTTTTTTTGGAATATAGAAAAATAATAGAGCATTTCTCATGTAGCAAAGAACTCAAAAAGACCATGGCAGGTCAAAATGTTTTTAACAATATGGATTCCTATTTGAAACCTCTGGGTTTATCTTATGAATCGTGTCATTTTTGTATGCCTAACAGTGCTAATATTAATTAATATTGGCAGCCGTAAAAGGATTTCATAACACCACAGCTGAGAATCACCATTCATGTTACCTTGGCTAAGAACAGAAATTACACATAAACCAGTATAAATGATCAGAAACCACTTCAAATCTATGACACCACAGAAGTTCAGTGCACATAAACTGCTTTCAAAATGGATGAAAAATATTTAAGATAAACCTAGACTGATGTAGTATCAGACTTAACTGATTTAGGTTAAATCAGTTTATTGGACTTTTGTTCCAGATGTTGCATTCCTGTTGCATCTAAGGAATATGCCTTTCTAGCTATATCTTTTAGGACAAGAGTAACTTTCATAGGGGTGTGAACTGTATAAAATGTGACCTCTTTACATTTTATTTTATACTTTGTTGTGGGCTTATCCCTTGGGAGGTGTATTTAAATCTCCTCCCCTCTGTTGTTTTGGTCCCCTAGTCCTTCATCGCATGCCCTTTTGATCAGGATCTAACATGTTTTTCACCCAATCATGAATTATTCTCTTGTACTACAAATTATTATTCCAAATTGTATCCTTTCTATCTTTTCATTTCCCAGTATACAATATGCCTTGAATGGGATAAGGTCACTGCTGTAAATACTGGGTTCTAGTCCTTTAACTTTCTGATACCTGTGGCTATCTCTTTTAGCGAGACTGTCACTATTTCGGGCAACACATTGGCTTATTTACTTACTTCCTATTCCTATTTAAAATCAATAAAAGTCCCATATGCTTTTAGATTACAGGTCCATATGTCTTCTGTTACAAGTGATACATTGTTCCTCTGAATAATTCCTTTAAACTTGAACTTGTGGTTCTGTTATCATTGTCTTTGTTCATGCTGGCTGTGCTATGCTGGTACTCTCAAACTCCGACCTGGAGTTTCCCACTCCCCCACTGCCAATTTTTTGGGCCTGTGTGGAGCTCCACAGGCTAGATGGCATGGTGCTACAAACCAAATATGGCCCATGGGCCAGGGCTTGAGCACCCCTGTTCTAAATCATTCCAACACTTCTTCCCCCCTCTCCAGCCTCACTCTGTACTGTTTTGCTTGGCAAATTCTAATTCCCTTATCGTGAATATATTCTAGACATTCCTGTAGTCTCCCACTGAGGTTTTTGTTCTGGAAGCCAATCATAACCTGGTCCCTTTTCAAGAACTCTGGCCCCAAAATTACAAGCTGAGATCTTCAACTTTAGATCATTCACAGACTTTCCATGGTTTCATTTTTTTATTCTTCAATAAAAAAATGTAATGATTGTACATTTCAGTTATATGTGTGGTACAGTACTCCTCAAATATCCTCCCCCTCATTTTCATAGTTAGCCTCCTCAGTCTGAGTTAAGTGAAAACTATTAAAACACCCCAAATGTCTCAAAACAAATTATTGTCAGAAATAAGCGAATCTTCTGTTTACTTGTAGATGTCATCCACTGCTTCCAGAAAAAGAAGGAAGAGTCCCTTAAACCTTCTCCAGATGTTTTCCTAATTTCCAGAAAGCTTAGGCTATGCCTCATTCTTCCTGTCAAGTATTTGATTCTTCCTTTTATTCCTGGTGTCATGCTCAGTGGCCACTTAGTGCTTCAGATATTGGTAAAAAAATCTGCTTTGTTCTATGTATTATTCCAGCTTGTTTTGCATAACAAGAGAGCCTCATCACAGCCTGGAAAAACTCTATTTAAAGATTTTATATCCAAAAGGTGCATTCCTTAATGCCATGACAGTTTTCAGTGGGGTCAAACTTGCCCTGGGCTGGATATGGACCAAAGAAAATTCTCCCTGGTCAGATCCATGTGGTCAACAGCAGATGTAGTAGGTCTGGGAACAGGTGGTGGTTTAAGTCTGGGAGCTTGCTGCCAATGTCCATATCTATTGGGGTTTAGGACCCTGAATTCTGTGGTAGGCCATGCCCCACAACATCCAGGAGCCTGCTGGGAGTCTGGTAGGCCAGATGGAATAGCTCTGCAGGCTGAATCCAGTCTGCACTGGTTAAATAGCCTATATTTAGTTTAAATAGCTGGTAAGGGTGTAGATATACATTACAATTATCACGTGCCAAGGAATGTTAGTCAGTGTTAAAGTAAGCAAGTGCTGAAAGTAGTCACACGTTAATATCTTCTTTAACTTGCACAGCTCTGACTTGCTACTACAGGGCTGGTGAGCAGGAGCATGGCTAGGACCTGACAAATCTGCTCTGTACCTGTATAGCTTGCCTGCTCCCTAGCTACTGTCTAGGCCATGCAGGAAAGGGGGACAAGGAGCTCCCCCTCCCACAGCATTTGGGTTGCCCCTTGAACACCCCCACTGCTGCCTACATTGTCCCTCTGCCCCCAGATCACTCTTGTTGCCCATATTTCCCCCTCCTGCTGCTTGGATTTCCCTCTCCACCACTTGGATCCCCTCCCCCCACCCCAGCCACTTAGGTATGTCCCCCCATGGCTTGGATCAGCCCAGAGCAGCAGCAGCAGTAGGAATGGGAAGGCCTGACTGTTTCTGGCCACCCAACACAACTCAATCCAGCCCACTTGCCTCCACTGGGTCCTGTGGCTGCCTAGTCACCCACCAGACCCCAGTGACTATGCAGCAGCTTCTGGAGAAAAGAGAGCAGGGAGAAGGGAACAGGTAGGCAGGTGACCAAGGAGCTACTAGGCAGCCATGGAGGCCCACCTGGAGCTGCCCAGAAGCTCCCTGCTCAATTCTGCCTCCTCTTCCCCTGTAGGCAATTGATGGGCAGCTGCAGGGCCTGGCGGGAGCAGTGCAGGCTGGATCCAGGTTTGTGGAGAGCTGTTGGGCACACCCACAACCCTCTTGCAGCTCCTTAGCAGCTTCCTGCCTGTCTACTCCTCTGTTTCCTCTGTCCCATCCCCCCACTTCCCCTGCTCTCCCTTTCCCTGTCTCCATCTCTTTCTGTCCTCCCCAGTTCCCCATGTCCTCTTCAATTATTCCCCCTTTTCCCCACCCCATTCTCCAGTCCCACTCACCTGCTGCCTGGCTGTCCTCAGTTATTAGTCCAGGGCCATATCGTTCAGGAGGATAGCTACTCCATACTGGGAGACTTGCCTCCTGGGATGGTGGAGGGCTGAAGATTGGTTATTTTATCTCAGCACAACAGAACTCATAAAAGAAGTTAAGGAAACTTGAACTGGGTAGCAGGGTTCAAAAATAATCCTCACTTGAGGTAGTGTAAATTTAAGATGCCTGAAGGGCATTCACACTTGTTACCAAGCCTTAATGGGCACCTATACATGTGTATCAAGGCTGCTTTGAAGCGTCGTAATTATAGCACATCAGAGCACACTCGATGAATCAAGTCTGCTGGAGTGTGGTCATGTTAGTTAGAGTTCTTCCTTTTGTGTCATGTTAGTTAAAGCATCCCCACTGCCATTTTTCAGCACAGGGACACTGATATACATGATGCTTTGGGCACTTTAATTAGAGCAGCTCTCAGGGCCACTCTAACTAAAGTATCCCCCCACCCACCCACCTCCCACAACATGTGTATAAATGCCCACCTTATGGACACTTGTGTTTTAAGTGCCCTTCATATGGTCTAATTTTAATGTACAACCTCACTCTAAAAATCAACAGAACCATCCTAAACCCAGTCTGTCATTTTATAAGCAGCCCACTGTTAAGAGTCATGGTCTGTGATAATCAGTTTAATGAGGTAGATGCAGCTTGTGACACATTCTGTGTAAGCTGAAAGCCCTGGAGTAGCATTACTGAAAGCCATTCCATGGGGGATTGTAACAGGGAGATGGGGACTTCCATTATGGAGAAAGAGAAAACTCATCAGAATGGCTCCTGTGTAGGCAAACAGGCAGCCAAGATCAGGACAACAGACCATGGACTAGGCTGTCTCAAAAAAGAGGTGCAACCCAAAATATCCAAAGGGACAAACACTTGGACTAGGGACAGACATTACACATAAACCGGTTTAACGTGATCAGAAACTAGTTTAAACCTGTAACAGAACAGCTGTTCAGTGCACAAAAACTTGTTTGAAAATGACTGAAACTGGTCTAAGATAAACCTGGTTGAATGCAGTATCAGACTTAACTGACTTGGGTCAAACCAGTTTACGCAATTTTGGTCACAGACCCCTTCCTGGTTTAAGTTAAACCAAACTCCCCCAGCATCGCAGCATGCTTTCTGGGCTGGGCTGGGCAGGACTCTCTGCTCCATGGCAGAGCTGGCCCCTCTCCTCTGCTCCCTGGCTGGAGCTCTAACAGAGACTGCAGGCATCTGCCTGGCTTCCTCCTGCTCCCCCTCTCCCCTCACCACTCCCTGCTAAGCAGGGATTTCCCCCCTCCCTTCTGCCTTACATAGACACCTCTCAGTATTAGCTAGCAGACCACATGCTGAATACAGTTCATGCTAGGAGACAGGACAAAGACAGACAGGATTGTGCCACTTAGGGCTCTTTGGAGCTGATCAACAGGTAACGTCCCTCCTTGGAACAAATTGTTTAAGAAGAGCTTGAACTAATGAGAGATCCTTTTGTTTTGCTGATAGAGTGATAAATGTGCCCCGCTGTGTACCTAAATGCTATGTAAATCCTAGCTGGCTCCCTTGATGATCAGCAAGGGGTGAGGTGGACACCTCCCTAATCAGAGCATTCTGCTGGGGCTTGGCCATGCCCTCCCCCCCCCCCCCCGCTCAGTTCTGTGGAAGGAAGGGAGGGCTGCTCTAGTCCCCCAAGCTTCTAGTTTGAGCCACTACAGGCACATGCCTACATTTTTTCAGTCTAGAGGGGATTTCTTTATGGTTACAAACTGATTCAGCCTACGTAGGTTAAACTAGCCTACAAAGATTGAATCAATTCATGCTCATTCTTTTTGAATGTCTGTCCCTAGCCTTGGGGGCTGGTGAATCACCATACATAGGTGATAATAAATGGGGCTAGATAAGGACATGCTCAGTGGTGCAAGGGGGAGCTGGAGAGTGGAGCTTGGCAAGAGGAGCAGCTGGAGGAAGCCCTGTAGGAAGCAGCTGGAGGAAGCCCTGTAGGAAGCCAAGCCCCTACCCACCAAGACAGAGACCGACTGCCAGGGAATCCCACTGGGGGTCCAAACCCTTGGGAGTAGGGCAGGGAGAGACCCAGTGTGGGGCTGCACAAAGGGATTCCCTTATTCAAAGTGGGATGAGTTAGCTGGGTTAAAGTGAGAGGTCAGTTTTTGTTGTTGTATGATTGCTCCAGCCCCAGGGCTGCTTGTGTTAAGCAAACAGTGTCTCCTTTCTGTCATAATGCTAGTGTGCCTAGTGTGGGGTGTGTTTAGTTAAGGCACTAGTCTGACCTTTTGTTTTGTTTTTCAAACCTGTGGCTTGGATTGGGACTATCTGGGAGGATGAGGTCCCAGCAGTGCGCAGAGCAGGGTGCCAGCAGGGCCATGATCATGGTGGAAATAGCTAAGACAGCAAGTGAAAGGGGAGAAAGCCAGGAAGACACGGTCCCAACAAGGGCTGAGTATTTGAATAGTAACACCTGCGAGGCATAGGCACAACTGTAGGGGTGGTCAGAGGCCACAGATACAGTCCTTAATGCATCTAGTATCAAGAGATACTAGGAGAGTCACAGACACTACACGAGTGGTTCCACTGGGATCCTGGGCAGTCCCCTGACAATTATTCCTCAAAACTAACATCAAAGGCATGCCAGCTGAAGGAAATGGAAAGGCCCAGGAACCAGGTAAGCAGGAATCTGATGGTCACCATGAAGCACTACTTTGCGATTCAACCTCACACTGCTACAGGAATACTATATCATGTTGTGCCTCAGACCTTGGGGAGGCAGGGGACATGAGAATATTAGTACTAAGGTCCCTATGAAGTTAAAAAGTTAGGCTCCAAATCATGAAATGAGTTTAAAATCATATGATCTCAAAACACAACATATTTTCTGTTTTTAATTTATCTTTTTTCTTCAATCTTGTGGGTTTACTTATTCAAGCTTTTCCTTAAAATCAAAAGGACAAAAAACAGTCCGAAAAAATAAAACCAACATCCCCCCACAAAAAAACTCCCAACAACAACAACAACAACAACAACAACAAAGCTGAGATGGTGCTCATTTAATCTCCTAATCTCAGGAACGAAGGATTTAGGATGAACACAAAGTACTGTGAGCAACAAAATAAGATCACTGGCAGCACTGCAACCTACATTGCGATTGTGAGGATCTCACAAGATAAATACCCTGCTTGTATTAATCAGATAAGCATAGAAAGTGGAGGTAGTACTTTTCCATAAAGAAGGATATCAAAGCACTACTTGACTTGTGCCATCAGGTTTTCCACAAATAGGATGAATACTACCTTTTCTTCAAATATTGCTACTATACTTTTAATCAGGACCAATTCCAAAAGTTATGTCCTTGTGGCCACTGTCCTTGTGGCCTTGCTGTTTTACAAGCAGCATTTAATAGAGTCACCAGAATACAGAACGTGTTATCATTTTTGTGAGGAAAACACTGCAGATGAGTTTAGAAAGTCTATGAAAGTCTTTCATATGCCTTAGATTCTGTGCTCCAATAGATACCAACATCTATATTACTTTTTTGAAGTGGTATGAAGTAAGATAAAAGCATATTTTCATCAGAGTTTTCAGACATGCACATTATCTACGTAATATTTATACATCCTCTAGGAAAGCAAAGGCCACCTGATAAATATTTCTAAATTGCTTTGTTATCAGTAAAAGTAGGTGTTGTGTTATCTGTCACTTTCATGCTTCGGAGCTGACTGCTAGCAGTGGGGATGCAGGTCTGAACATTGTCTTAACTACTTATGGTAACAAATCCTTCTAGTACTAGCCCTTGGTTTCCATGGCAACTGTCTAATAATTTTCTGGATAACATTTACGTGATAAACAAGCCTAGAAATTATTGTTGACTCACAGTAGAAGAAATCCTATATATTTTGTGCTGAACTTTCAAAAGCAGCAGTTGCACTGTGCATCTCTGAGGTTTCTTATTTCACGTTAGGAGGTGCTCAATCTTCTCCAAGAAGTAATAAGATTAAGCAATTTCCCCAAGCATCATAGAATATTCAACACAACTCATTTTAATGTGATCAGGATAAAGGCAACATCCTCTGCATCTGTCACCACACTACGCATTCACAATTAATTAAGAAAAGCATCTGCAAGCAGTGCCTCATTTTAAAGGGTTCCTTGAAGGAAAGGAAAATACAGAAAAACCAGACACATAAACACCTCCAAAACTTTTATATTTCAGATATAAAAATAAATACATGTACCAAAACAAAAAAAAAGATTACAACCCCATTTTCTATTACAGTTTTTTGTAGTATTTTTTGTTTATTTGTTGCCATCACTTTCCAAAGAAAATTCAGACACTTGGACTGGGAATCTGAAATAACTTGGGGCATAGGACCTATTATAACTCTACCTCATCCCCTCTAATATCTTTGTACTCCACAGGTGATGATGACCTTCTTGAATGGGTTCCCTCTTCCACTTATCAGATTACCCTCAGGTTACTACATGTTTGTTAGCAACCTGATGATATCTGTTTTTATTTACATACTGAATTTTGCACCATCCTTTATTCTATCTGCAATTTAATTCTGTGTCTGCTTTTCCTTTGGGAACCAAAGAAGGGTAGAGTGCTACCAGAAAACTCATCTATATCCCTCCCAACTATGCAATTGGTCCAGTAACTATGGTTTATCATTTCTCCAACTATATAGTCATCCACAAGAATCCCGGGGGGGAGGTGGAATATCTTGCTCAGGCAATAGTGAATGTCAAAGAATGACAGCACAAATGAGATTAAGAAATTGAATTATTTTCAACCTTTATTTTGCAAAACATTGATTCACTGAAGCAAGCTACCACTTGGAGGCAGGAACTGAAGTAACAGCTAGAGTACTGCAGAACAAAAGATCTACTTAGGTGGAACATTGTTGAACTTCAGAACTTCTACTTTCACATCTTTTGTCAAATCTCCTCTATTATCCTTTTTTGACATTTGGATGTTATACTATGTCATTGCCACCTCTTCCACCATGGTGTCTTGTTTCAATTAAATAAAATTTGACTTCTAGAAGGGTTATGGTTAGAGATATGAAAATGCAGTAGTCAGTGAGGATAGTTTTATAGCTTTATATTGGTTTCAGTTCGTGAAGTTTCATGTAGTCCTACGTTTGGCTTTGAGTTTTCAACTTAAAACTCAAAAAACAATGGGTATACTCTAGTTTGACTAAAAGATATGACTTGAAACAAGGATCCATTTCACAGTTCCTTGACATCATTAGTTAAGAGTGCACATTAGATTATTATCATTGTAATTTACCGTGGCACGCGTTAGAGCATTTAGACCTCTCAAACCTCTCAGGTACCCCTGTTCACTTATGAGACAACAGTTTGCCTGATGGTGTGAGTCCTTAAGGTACCCACGGAGTCTTTCCTGCCACGACTTTGAAAAAGTTGGAAAACTTATTGATGGAAGGAAGTTCTTAAATCGTGTCTCTCTTGGTTCCATCTTGGTTCTCACGTGACGGCCTTGGCTCTGTACCCCACCTAATGCCACCTCCTCTGTACCCCACCTAATGCTAACCAATAAGCTTTTAAGGATCGGTCAAGTCTAAATTCAGGCTAACAGCCACAGGTAGCGCAATAGCCCTTGTTTAGTGGCATACCAAGTTAAAGTCCATATACAGTCCCTTTTAAAGAGTCCTTATTTCTTTTGGGGCTTCACTATTTGCCCAACTTGCTTCCTCTGAAACCCTGGTGTCACAGGATGGGGTCCTCAAGGACAGCCATGATCTCCTAAGGTCTCTCGACTGTGCCAATCTGGCCCAATGGGCACCCTCAGTTCTCTCCTGCCATGTCTTTGATGGAAAATATAAAGATAGGGAGGCTACCTTTAAGTCCTCTTGGACACGGTTTGATGACCTTGTAGGTTCCATTTTACAATGGGTGTTTCAGGGCACTCTAGCCTTATGAGCTAGATGCGTGGCTCCAACCGCCCCTTTACCACACCCCAAGCCTCACAGTGGTACTGGCGTTGTCTCTGCAGCCCTGTCTCTGCGCCCTCTCTGGCGCTGGTGTCTGTGCCCCTAAATGCTGCGCCCTCTCTGGCGCCAGGGTCCCACACTGCAGTGGGCCCCCGATGAGGCCTCCTCCTTCCCCAAATAGCCTCACCCAAACCACCGGTCTTATAAAATGGCAAACAAAATATAAGCCCTGGGCTATAACATAACACAAGCTACACAAGTTGTACTCGGCCCCTCTACATTACCCAGAGCAGAACCCAGTCAGGCCTCATCTCTCCACTTACTCCAAGAGGGCTCCTTTTCCCTTGGCCGCCAGCAGAGAACTGCCTCCTAGTCACCATCCTGGAGTTTATATGGGCCCAGGGCCCTGCCCCTTCCAGTCAACTGACCAGGTGCAGGTGCAAGCTAATTTCCTCATTGGCTGGTTGCCATGGCAACCTGAACCTGGGCTGGGCTCCTGTCTGGCTCTTTGGGCTCTTCCCAGGCAGTTTCTGCTCTTTTAGGAGCAGGCACCTAAGTGCCCTGCAACACCTGGGGTGGCATACCTTTACCTCAGGCACCCTTCCCTGAGTGTACTCACGACGTCACCACTTGTCTATTTCTTTTCCTCTCACAGGCTCTCCACCATCCCAGTCCCCACCTCATCATCTGGGATCCATGGCTTTTGTGAAGGTAAGTATTCTGGCTCCTCTGAGCCAGCTTTGGTCAGATACCTGAACACTCTGAGTTCCCACCAATCACCCCTGCTGGGGCACTCAATCCTTCTGTGCCACTCTGGATCCTCAGAGGATCCCCTTCTGGTCCTCCTTAGATGTTGGTCAGGGTAGTTTTTAACCAGTTGGCAAATCGCTAGTGGCATGCATTTATAAATCGCATCCAGGCTGGCACCAGAAGGCTCTTTCAATCCATGGCAGCACTTTTTAGCTGCCACTTCTCCCACTGCTCCTGCAATGACAGCAAGTCTGCTCTCATGGTGGTGTCCCCACCACAATCATTCTTTCCATCTTTAAAATATAGAAAAAGGTTTATAATTAACTAGCCTCTGCTAGCAGAGAGTACATACAAGCATTACATTTATATTATTCAGAGGGCTTAGGTCACCCTAACAAGGGTGTGCCCAATATAAAGTTAGTTCACCTAAGAGGTGAACTAACTTTAGATTGGCAAAGGGTCAACCCCATCTAGCAAGGGTTAATCCAGCCTAGTGAATGCTTGCACACGTTCATGGTGCAGCCCTTAGCTGGAAAGCCCAGCCACGTGCCACAGCCCTGGGGCTGTACTGTTTTTAACTCACTCCCGCCCCCAACCTAACACTGGCCAGACATTTTACCTCACTAACTACTCCCCCCCCCAGACTGGGCAGCCCCCACTTCCATGGACTTGCCAATCTCTGTTGCAGACTCACCAACACCCCCAGACCAACCAGCCCTCCCCAGATCTGACCCCTGATCCTGCCAGTCCCTCTCCCCTTCTCCACTGCACCCCCCACCAAGCAGTGAATGCTTGCACACATGAATCCTGCCTAAACTAAGCCACCTGAACCTGAGCTGGCTCATGACCACTTGTTCATTCCAAGCGCTGTGTGAATTATTTATTCAGAATCCATTTCTCTCTTAAGTATCTAAAAAAAATAGCTTAGTTTTGCTGAGGACAATTTATGGTTTGTGTTGGAAACTATGAATGACTAATACAAATTGTGCTTTCAGTTTCTGGGTCAGACACTTATAGAAAAAGTAATGTCTATGTGAACCCTCAAGAATCGGAAGGATTATAAAACAAATGTCATTCTAGAGAAACCACCATATTTTGCAATCTAGCACCTTTGCCTGAGGAAAGACAACTTTTAAAAATATTTAATTTATTTTTAAACTGATTATTTTCAGAGTAACAAACAGTGGCAAGTATATAAAAGAAAGCATACAAAAGTTAGTACAAAATTATAATAAAATGAACTAAAAGATGCATTACAGATAAAGAAAACCTGTTATGAAATAATTACAGTTTTGTGACACATTTTATACTACGTATGTCAATAGATATTAAATATTCAAATTATTAGTATAAATAGATTTAAAGGTTTCTTAAGACTGTTCTAAGTTGAGAAGGGACTGGCAAGAAGTTTAATTTCTGGGTTCCAGTTTTCTATGCATCTTTTGGATGAAATATATACCAAGTTTTTATAAGTATTGAATAGATTTAGATAACCTGTTTCTGTTTCTTGATCTAGTAAATATTTTTTCAAAGTTTGATAAAAATCTAATCACTAAGCGGGGTATTACCTTTTAAAATTACAAGTTTGCCAATGCTGAAATAATACTATGTCTATATAATTAAGTATTTGACCATTTTTATCAAGAAATTGGGGATATCTATTAGGACAATGAAGGTCCTAGTCTTCATAAAAGGATAGGCTCCTGTGGAAATGATAGAATATGTCAAAACAATGACAAATGAGATGGGAAACAGAAGGTATTATGGATCAAGATTTTGGTATCTCTTGTCCATATAACAACTGTGTAATGAATAAGAAAGCTAATTGCTATTTTGAAGAGGCAATTGCTATTTTTCCTATGAAGTCAAAGGGGCAAGTTAATTCCTATTATAATTTCATTAAAGCCAATGCACTTGTATAAAGCATGAAGTTGACCTTTTATTTTTGATCAGATGCTGTTTGTTATATGTTGTTCATTATGGCTGGAGCTAAGTCACAAGTAAACAGACATTGTCCTAAGGGTAACTATTTATAGTGGCAATTTAATGTGGAGGGTGTAATACTAAATTAAATTAAAATTAACTCAATCAGTTTTTATTTCTGGTGAAATACACCTTTTTATCAAGCTGAATTTAAATAGACAGAACCAGTTCCTCACTTATGTAAAAAGATGCAGTTCCAGTAAAGCCAACAGAGAGATTCAGCTTTGAATCAGTTGAGGGTCTCCCTTGCAGTATTTAATCATGATCATTAACATGGATCTGTACTTCACCTAAAAGTATCAGATGTGCATTATTTAAAAGGTGGGTAGTGGGGCAGGTTCTCCACCACATTTTAGTATTCTATCATTTAGGAGGCAGAATTTATAAGCCCTTCTAATAAAGCATAGATAAGGAAGGAATTATGCCATTGGATTCTTCCATAACAGTCATCTTAATTTATGTATATATGATTTCTGATTGAACAGCTTATTCAATCATGATTTTATCACGTGTCAACATCACTAGTATTTTCTTTTCTTTTCTGGTTTTTGGGTTTTTTACATTTTTGGGGGGTTTGGGGGGGTTTTTTGTTTTGTTTTTGGGGGGTTGGTTTTTTTTGCTAATAAGGCTAAATAAGCACTTGACATAAATCCTGGCCCTACTAAAATCAATTACTGTCCCCCTTATTTGGACAGCACCAAGCAAGTTAATGATGCTTAAAAAAAGGTTCTGATTGGTAAACTATCCAGTCCAAAATCTTGAGAGGCAAAGTGAGATATTACTTAGCTTTGTACTCAACAAAGCCTCATATAATTATTTTATAAAATGTCTACAGCTATCTCAAGGTATATCAAATTTTTTGACTGATAGACAAATAATTTTGTACTACATCCCATAGGTGAGGAAGTATTTTTGATATACAAGGGCTTCATCTTGCATTAGTCTGCCAATGTCAGCTAGCAGCTGTGTTATGAAAGGAATCCCTCAGAGCTACTTCATGTATCCTATCCCTCTCTACAACAAGATGAACTCTTCATCTGCTGCTTTCACTGCTGTCTTCCATTTTCACCTGCTGTCAGTGGTCACTGAGTGTCCATTGAATTCTGTTTCTAACCACATCTCTACACCTGGAATGTACATTGTTTATACAGGAATTAAATGAACATACGTGGTATTACCTCCTTGAAAATATTTAAGTCATGTCAACTCCTGGGCTTTGTAATTCAATAGTTCATTCGCTAGACCAGGTGGGTACTAGGTTAATAGGTGTTGTATTGCACAATTGGGTTTTACAACACAAGAGGAAACCAAAGAGGAGAAGAGGGTTTGTAATTGAATTAGGTTTTACCTAACAACATGAGAGAGATTCAGGTAAAGAAAGGAAGACTTTCTTTAACATGCTAGGACTGTATTAAGTTTCAGAAATATGGTTGTCTAAACTGCTAGATCCTAACTACATTGCACAATGAATTATTTGCAACAGAAGCTTGTTTTGCTGTCTTTCAGTATTTTGCAACTGCTCACAGCATGTTCTCACTTCAACACCACTAAGCATTCCACAGATTCAGTATGTTCTAAGTGTAGCCGGTAAAAAAAAATGGGGCAGCGCATGTGGGGGCAGAACAAGCTGGCCAAAACCAGAGCCTGATCAGCAGAGGCCACAGTCTGTGCTGCTGACACCACACAGCCATGGTCTCTGTACACAGATCCCAGTATACTTTGCCGGCTCCCCATTCTCCAGACTAAGTACAGACAGTTAAAAAGCCTGAGGCTGAATTGATTCAATCTTTTCAGGTTAGTCTAAACTGCGTAGTTTGAACTGATAAGCAAGTGACCAGACATTCACTTTTCTGGAAATGCAGCTACATGCTTATGGAAATGCAGCCATATGCCTGCAGTGGATCAGGCCAGAAGCTGGGGGACATTAAAGTATGCTTCCCAGCCTGCCAGCTGCTGCTGAAGGGAAGGAAGGGAAGCTGGGAGGGAAGGCCTCCAAGGCTTTTTTGCCCTCTCCCTGCTTCAGCAGAGAGGCGGGGGACATGGCCAGGCCCCAGCTGGCCCGGCTGGCTGAGTATGATGCAGGGGAGGGAGGGGGTTTGAACCCCCATCCTGGCCTACACTGACCCCAGGTCGGGTCTGCCAGGCCAGGGTGGGGGATTGGTGGGGAAGCCCTCAGAGGGTTTTCCTTCAACTCCCTGCTCCAGCGGAGATGGGGGGCATGGTCAGGCCTCGATTTGGTCAACTGAGTATGATGATGGGGTTTAAACCCTCATCCTGGCCCACACCAACCCTGGCTGGGGTTTAACCCCACCCATCAAACTCAGCTGGGTGGGCTGGGGCCTGGGCACAATCTCCTCTCTGCTCAAACAGTGGGGGAAAGCCTCTGAGGGCTTCTGCCTCACTCCCCCCTACCCTCTTTCCAGGAAAACCCTGGCTGACATCAGTGTGGGACAAGGTGAGTGTTTAAACCCCAACCCCATCATACTTAGCCAGCCAGACCAAGGTCTGGCCATGCCCCCGTCCTTGCTCAAGCAGGGAGCAGGAGGGAGCCTCCATACCTTCTCTCCTCCTCCCCCTTGCAAGGCAAAACCCGGTTGTGGTCCAGTGCTAGGTTTTTCCCTCCCATCCCCTTCTCTGCCACCCAGAACAGTGGTTGCTCTGGCTAGGGAGAAGAGGGGTGGGGAAGAAACTGCTTTGCTGGAGCAGACAGCACAGCACAGCCCAGGCCTGCAAAACAACCTGGGATACTTGGGGACTGTGAGTTAACTTGAAGCAGGAAGGAATCTAGGACAGAAGTTCCATAAACTGGTTTTATCTAAATCCACTAAGTCTGATAATACATCCAACCAGGTTTATCTTAAACTGGTTTAGGCCATTTTGAAAGTGGTTTATGTGCACTCAGCTTCTGTTCTGTTACAAGTTTAAACCAGTTTCTGATCACTTGAACTGATTTATGTGTAACTTCTGCCCCTAGCCCCAGAGACTGTGAACAACATCTGAGTACTTAGGACAGTGCTAATTGGCTGGCCATCTTCGAGACCATGCCCCTCTGGTGAACTTCTGCCACAACCCATTCAAAATTTTGAGAGAACAGAGATGGAGTGTTTCTTTTCCCTTATGAATAGAAAGCCTGTCAATTTTCACTCTAGCAGCCAACAATGGATTCCTACCCCTCTTGCACCAGCTAGCTCAGCCATGGTACATGGAAGGATGGGCAGGTTGGGCCTGACTAAGTAAGGTTCCTGCTCCAGCTCAGATTGGTATGCAAGGTGAACAGCTACTTTGGAAACCTATGTCTTTCTGCAGCCTTCAAGTGTTCCTGCTCCTGCTCAGGAGAATATTAACAACAAATAGCTGCCTCAGGGTATATAAAGGAGGTGGGCTTTCCTGGCCTTGAAGCTGACAGGGGACATGGCTTGCTCTGCTGGAGCTGAAAAAATCTAGCCAGACTTACTAACTGTCTCCCTGGAGTTGTGTGTTAGAAGAGGGGGAAAAAGCAATACATGCTGGAGGACATCACTGCAGCTTTTCGTGCAAGGGACAGTGTATAGAGATTTATTCTACCAGAAGAAAATCCTCTGACAGCAAGATCTACAAAATTAGAGATTTTTTTTTTCTCTCAGAACAGCCATTTTGCTTCTGGAAGAAACCATAATGAATGTCTGTATGCTTGAAGTTTCTACTGGGAGAACAGTAATTCTCTCAGTAGACATGTAATGTCTGTGTATAGTATTAGGCACCTCAGACCCTTAGGAGCCCCAGTCTCAATCAAATCTATGAGATTTTAGCCCAAATATTTATGCCATTTTAGCATTTACATTGGGGAAAGAGGTTCTACAGTACTCATATCCTGCTGTAATATAATGTACCTGTTCTCAAAACCATCAGAAACCCCACCTAGGTCAGACATTGAAAATCATGTCAGCAACATGGGTTACTCTGAGCACATCTAACTTGTCCGTCTCTCTCCTCCCATAATCAAATTTGAGGTTTCAGCACTCAAAAGTCTAGACCAAGCACATCTAAGATGTCACCTAATGCCGGACAAGAATCATGGTGAACAATTACACTCCTCAGGAAAATGGAGCTTTCTATCTTGTGAGCAAAACAGATTGTAAGGAAAACAGAATATACTCAGTTACTATAGAACTAAGGAACTTCTCAAACTCTTACCATTGTGCCTAACCCAACCAATCACTATTTCCTCAGACTTACTCAGCTCTCTGATGCTATTAGAAAGTCCTTATCATTAAAATCCACAGCCTACTTCTCTGCCCACTGAGTGAGCAGAGAAGCATTTTCAGAAAGAATAATAATTTCACAAATACTTCCATTTGCTTGTGATTTCAAAATTCACTCTACAAATATTTCTTCCGGAAAAATTTTGAGTAAACAACAAGCATGGAAGAAAAGGGAGCATACAAGGAGGCATGAGCATTGCTGAAACCAATTAATTACAAAATTCAATTCGGTAGCAAAGGAATGTGTACATTTATTCAGCTAGATATTCAACATAATATTGAAGTTGCAAATAATGTATTGTTTAAACAAAATATAATTACTGGAATTCTCGTGCTTCCCCTCTGCATTTATAATTAATTTCTTGGGGTTTTACTAAATTGCACTGCAGACTTTAACCACCCAAATGGGCGTTAGGTGTCAAATTCCAATTAAGTTTCACTAGAGGTCAGAGACCTAAGCGTACTTTCTGCTTTGAGAAATGTCACCTGCAATGTATAGAGAAAAAGATTGGAAACCTTGCAGCTTCTTATTAAAATGCACTGTCACAGCACTTCTGCTCGGTGAATTTGATTAGTTATTATGTGTGATGCCTTGATTGTGATGAAAGTCAACAAAACTAGGAGGCAACTATGGAAAAGTTAATATGACAGCACCTTCATTACTAAATATTTAGCTCATTTTTATGTGGTATTTCATAGTGTTCATATGGAAAATAGAAACAAGGGTTCTGGTTTTTTTTCTTGGGTACTCGGTGCTACCGTGTGTAACTTACTAACATTGGGCCAAACTGTTTCTCTAAAACACAAGACACATTACAAGATTAGGAAGACTAGGGGCTATGCAGCATTGAATCTCTGAAATGATTCTGACAGATGTGAGGTGAGGAGATCCACACTGCAGTATATGCTCCAAAGCTTCTATATAGGTTCAGGCTGTGCTTCTCACATTTGGGATTAACTCTACTAGCCTTTACAGAACAGAGATATGACCCAAAACAGTGTTCTCACCATGATCCTCTTTGACCTCCTTAGGGGAGCATTTTGTTGACCCTGTTGTGGCTAGCATGGATCAGTGTTTCTTTTCTCTCTCTCATTCGATGCTGACCACTATGCAGTGGCTCAGAGCCAAAATACATTCTTTGTCTAATGGTTTTAATTATAAAGTGGCATCCTTCCAAAAGATGTTCAGTACGCTGCATTACATAGAAACAAATCTGCAGAGAAAAAAGAGAGGTCATTTGATATCATATTTACGTGTTTTCGGGTGGCATCATAGGTTTGCAATGGAGGCACTAGTCAGGATTAACAAAAGCTTATTCAAAGTGCCCTTTACTGAAACAGGCAGACAAGGTTCTTTGGGTGAATTTGATATCTTTTATTAGACCAACCCAAATAGTTGGAGAATAGTTATTAAGCAAGCTTTCGGGTTCAAAAACCCTTCGTCAGGCTAAGGAAGTTTCAGCAGTCGGTGTGTGCTCTTCCTGGATGGAATGAAAAGTAAACAAGCCAGGGGCTGGGCTGGGGAGTCAGTTGCCAGGCAGATTATAATGTGTCAAAAAGCCAATGTCTATGTTTAGTCCATGATCTCTAGTATCCAGGAGGTTGATGAAATGGAGTTCATAGGATCGTCTCTGGGAAGTGTTGTGTAAGTTTCCCTTGAGGATCAGGACTCAGAGATTGGAGAGAGAGTGGCCCTCCTGTGAGAAATGTGCCCCCATCAGTAATTGGGTATTTCTGTCTTTGATGGATTTCCGGTGTGCATTCATTCTGGTGCACAGTTGTTGTTTGGTCTCTCCTACATATCTTCCATCAGGGCATTTGGTGCATTGGATGAGGTATATTACATGTCTGGAGGTAAGATACAGCTGTAAGATACAGCTGTAAGATACAGGGATGCTGATGGCTCTGTTGTGGGGTGTAGTAATAGTGGGGGTGGTGGAGATGTGTTGGCAGGTTTTGCATTTCTTGTCCTGGCACGGTCTGGATCCTTTTGGTGTGTTCTGGGCTTGAGGAAGTTTGCTTCTGGTGATGAGGTTGGCGAGGTTTGGTGCTTGTTTGAAGGCTAGGATGGGTGGCTCTGGGAAGATCTTTTTAAGAATAGGGTCTCTTTCTAGTATGGGTTGCAGTTGTTTGAGGATTTTTCATACGGGTTCGAGGAAGGGGTGATATGTCATAACCAGCGGTGTGCAATTTGTGGGGGGGTTTCTTCTGTACTGCAGCAGTTCTTCACGTGGTATCCAGGTGGCTCTTTCAAACGTGCACTCTCCCTCTCTGGAGGAGTGTCCTTGCTGCGTGAAAGCCTTTTTAAGATTGGTGAGGTGGCAATCCTGGGTGTTCTCTTCAGTACAGATGCGGTGGTATCTGAGGGCTTGGCTGTATATCACAGGTTTTTTGGTGTGTTTAGGGTGATTGCTGGTTCTGTGCAGATATGTATGTTGGTCTATGGGTTTCTTGTATAACGCGGTCTGTATTTTATCATTCTGGTTACTGATCCTCGTGTCTAAAAAGGAGATGCTGGTGCTAGAGTATTCTAGAGAAAGTTGGATGGAGGGATGGTGATTGTTGAATTTCTGATGGGACTCAATCAGAGATTGCAGGTTTTCAGTCCAAATGATGAAGATGTCATTGATATATCTTAAGAATAGCAAGGGTTTGATGGTCAATTCTTGAGGAAGTCTTCTTCCAGGTGACTCATAAAAAGGTTGGCATACTGTGGGGCCATTTTAATGCCCATAGCTGTTCCCATTATCTGGAGGAACTGTTGATTATTAAAAGTGAAATTCTGTGTGAGGATGAAGTGTATAAGCTCAGTAATATCTTTGGGTCTGTAATCTGTGTTGTAATCTTGTTCCTGTAGATATGTAAGGCAGGCTTGGATTCCATCCTGGTATGGGATGTTGGTATATAGGCTGGTAACGTCCATGGTGGCTAGGAGGGTGTTCCTGGGAAGATGGTCTATGTTTTTAAGTTTCCGTAGAAAGTCTGTAGTGTCTTGTACAAAACTTGCTTGGTGGGTGACGAGCAGTTTTAGGATTGATCCAACGAAACCTGATATTTCCTCAGTTAGGGTCCCATGGTTGGATAGGTCTGCCAGGGTTCCCTTGTTTGTGGATTTTAGGGAGCATGTAAAAAGTCCCCGGGTTAGGTAGTGGGGGGATCAAGGTCTGTAGTTTTTCTTGTAGTCTTGATGGAAAGGATTTGATGGTATTGTTGAGTTTTTTGGTGAAAAGGGGAGTAGGATCTTCTTGTAGTTCTTTGTAGTAGGTGGTGTCAGAGAGCTGTCTCTTGGCTTCCTTTATGTAATCCTCACGGTTTAGGATGACTATGGCTCCTCCTTTATCTGATGGTTTTATTACTATTTGGTGGTTAGATCTTAGAGATTCTATAGCCTTTTTCTCTGGTACAGAGAGGTTGTTGTGGTGGTGTGTATTGCTGATTATTTCATTGTTCATTCTTTCCCTGAAGCAGTCAATGTAGCGGTCAAGGTTAGGGTTTCGTCCACTGTACTGAAACATATTTTTCTATTCAGGAAAGTTCTGACATGCCATTACTAACAGTGACATTATTGTGAATTTTAAAAGTATGTTAATAATGTTTAGAAGCTTCAAAAATACATTATCTATCATCTTAGCCATGTATAGCTGGGTTCCTGGGATTGACAGAGACTGGCTTTTGAGCAGTCCAGCACCATTTTTAGATCATTATTAAAATGAAGGAATAAACAAAAGTCTAATAGGAAGCCAATTCCAATCCCAAGGGAATAAAATAAAGTTAGTCAAATAACATTTAAAGGGAAAGTTAAGGATAACCATCTGACATTTGATTTACTGCTACTTATGGAATCACATCCATTATTCACAAATATTAAGGTGGCCACTTTTATTTATAATGACATTTGCAACTCTTTCATGGGTTCAAATGGTTAATATTGTTCATCATGCCTTGTTTGACATTTTGCTTTATGATTTACTCATTCATTTAGGAAGCAAAACACTTCTACTTGTTATGGAAAAGTATCCAAAGGATTAGGGTGAGATTTTGGTAAGCACTCAGTTTGCGTTTTACTCTACTCCCATTAAAGTCAAGGGAAGTTTCCCATTTGTTTCAATGGATGAAACTTAAGACATCTAAAAATCCCATTATTAGTAAATAGTTTATTAACTGCCAATAATATTGTTCATTATTTCTCCAATTATTAAATGAATAGTATACCTTAGCAACAAATCATGAAGAGTAAGCTACGAAAATTTTATTTCAGCTGATATTGTTTTTCTCTCTGCTGAAGTTAGATATTAAATATGCATTTATGGAATACTAGAATTTGCAGATTCTGAACACTTCCCTTGAACAACTATGATTTTTCATGTTTTAACATGGTGTATATATTTTCAAATTCTTCAATGATTATACAAATCAACTCTGGTTGAACTATAGCACAAAAGTCTTTCAACTAACATACCAAAAACTTACATAGTGTTGGCATCTCTGCTGACTTTATTGGGACCCTTGTGATATTTGCTGCTTTCCATAAAGTCTCAACTTCTTAAGGTAGGTAATTACCTGAAAATCTAGACCTCATTTTGGCCCATTTTAGTGCAAAAGAACTGCAAATACTAAAGGATCCAAATTTGGAAGGCCAATAAAGCAAGTGCATTGTTTTAAAAACATCATTATTTTCAAGCCAATCTCATCAGTTGCAGGACCTGATGCATGATATTTGAATGTCTGCACCAGTAATATTATTTATGAAAACATGAAAAGGCAGGCAAAGGCCAAAGCCAGGAGAAAACAAAAGTTTGACAAGCACTTAAATATTTAGCAACCTACCACATATAAACTGTATTTTATTTTTTAGTATTGAGTACTCCAATGACCCTGACCTTGGGAATGGAAGTAGGAACTGCCCATTGGTAGCTGTTGCCAAGCTAATCTGTTTCTGCTTGATTTTAGCAGGTTTTTTTCCGGCTCTTCTTTTGGTTGTCACAGGCTTATCTCCCTGCATTTCATGTCCATCTGAATCAGCATACTCAAAATGAAATTCAGGGTAAATTGCTGAGATTTGCTTGTCACTAGTGATGTTGAGCTATAAGAGGACAATACTCAGGAAGCTAAAAATAAACTATAGTGCTCTTGAGTATTATTAAGGTCAGTTAAAAGTAAAAATAGCCAGATGCTACTGTTAGTGTCTGCTGTTAGATCTATCCTCCATAGTTGGAGGCACTCCGTAGTTCAAATCCTCTCTATTGCAAAGGCCAAATAAATTGGCTTCTAAAAGTGGAGTTCACAGAATGGAATTCATCCACAAGGCACATATAGTTTCTGCATCACATGTGGGCACTTTACGCAAGATAATAGGGTTAGAAATGGATCTGCATAGAGATGAAGTGTTTAGCAACACCTACATCTCTTTTCCTAGGAGAAAAAAGCTCTGCTTGCATGCAGAAGTGAGTACTTACTTTTATAAAAGTTATCTATCTATTAATCACTCACTGCAATGCATTGATTTTTGTGCCCTAGCCCCCACCGATTGGGGGATACTGCAACATTTGATCCCATGACTTCAACCTCAATCCCAGTAAAACTGTAACAATAGACCCATTTACAAAACAAATGTATCTAATCAATTCCTGCTGTCCACCCAATTACTTGGGTTTTTTGCACAAACATGGCATCCCACGTGAGGATGGAGCCTTGGCATTTTATATTAGCTCTCCACAGTCAAGAGGATCAGTGGTTACTCAGTCTGCTACCTATCCTAGTGCCTGTTCATTTTCTAACAGTCTCATGAGGAGCTTCTATATCTTTGCAGGATTTCGTTTCAATATGAACTGCTTCACATGATTATTTCATTACTTCTATGTATTTAATTCCCTGTGGAAATCCCTTTTGTGATACAGAGTTTGTCCGGTATAAAATCCCACTGCATATCCCTGTTTAGAAGATGACACACTTTATTAGCCTTCATTTAACATCTGCTCATGCTGCAGACAGATTAAAAAACACATTATATAATTAGCACTGATTTTATCGATTGCCTGTTGATGTGTGTTACTAACAGCAAATTTGATAAGCTCAATGCAAGAAAGGAAAATGCAATCTCAGTGCAAGAAATTTAGAAAATGACTGCCACCCATAGACTAAAAGTAATATAACACAACAAGTGTTTATTAATTAGCTTTCTTATTCTTGATTCCCTACCAGGTAGGCAAGAGAAATCTCATTTCAGCTTTTGGTGCTACTCTTGCTTACTGGTGGCACTGTTTAGCAAATGAACACTAACTGAAAATTCAGCTTTTTTCTTGTAATTTTACTGAGGCCACTGTACCCTTGTTAAAAGGAAACAGGCATAAGTTTGACTTGCCCTAAAACAATTAGGTTGCATGGAAGAGGATATTTTAGAAGATACACCATAGATAGAAATTTGTTCTGTTTTATTGTTGAATGTTAATCTAAAAAGAGCTGTTGAATTATATGACAGGAACAAAGACGTACCAAGAAAAACTTGATCCTGCAGTGCTTCTCATAGCTCCCCTTCTATCCCACCCCATTATGAGACATAGTAACATCCTTTACAAGTGTAATGGACAATCTCTGGGTCAAATACATTGAGTATACACAGAATACAGGCTTTATCAATTTACACTTCAGTAAAATAAGAAATAGTTTGCATCAGCACCAGAAAATTCAAATGGTCCTCTCCTCAAATGAGTGATAATATCTCATCAAATGGCAGCTTTCTGCCCCCTGTTCATTTAGGCATAGACTATGGCTAAATACAGATGTTCAGAAAGCCCAAGGCAGAATCAGTCTAAATTACAGGATATTCTGTAAGCAGCCTAGGTTAGATCAATAGGAAACAGACCACATATTTGCCCTCTGTGCGGGGAAGGAGGCACACAGACTGCCTCAACTGGAAAAGGGCTGCAGGTTGGGGGGGATCCTGCGTGGCTCCTAGCATGGTTTGGAGGCTCCTTGGCTTGCAGAGACTGGTGAGCTCAGCTGAGGGCCCAGGCCACTCCCGATTGGCTGCTGGGCATGGGCAAAGATGCCCCCAACCCCCTGCTGCATCACCACAAACCCTTCCCTGCACCCATTCTAGGCTTCAAAAAGAGCCCCAGAGAGAGTGGCCTCTGTTATGTCTTGCACATCCCATATTCTGGAACCCCGGCCACAGGTCCCACCACCCACACCAAAGCAGTGACCCAGGGGCTGTGGCGTGTCTTTCTTGTCACCCTGTAAGACTCTCATCTTGGGCTGCAGGATATCATGCGCACTCACCTGGACATGATGCAACAGATGGTCAGCATGGTACATGCCTTTATGCCCCTGACCCAGTGGCCAGCCATCCCACATGGGGCCATCTACTGCACCCTGTGCCCACCAAGCATCCTGGACTGGGCCACTGATTTTCACATGACCTACAAGAATAAGGCCAGCCAGGACACCATGGATGCTGCGGTGCTGTGGTGTCCACCTCCAGACCCTGGAGCATCGGTTCTAGGCTTGCACCACCAGTTTGATGGGAGCTGATTGTCCTGGGCACCTGGGATAACAAACAGTGGGTCCAGACCTTCTGTATGTGTTGGGCTACCTTCATGGACATTGTTACCGAGATGAACCCCCCCACCTTGTGCTTCAGGATATCTACATGCAACCACCCTTTACTCCAGAGATCTGGGTGGCCACCACTGTCATGAAGCTGGCCACCCTCAGCAGTTACCGCTACATTGCCACCCAGTTCAGCATAGACAAAACCATGGCTTTCCCTTTGTTCCTGCACACTGTGCTCCCTGCTCTCAGCCATGCCTGAAAAGATGTCAAGGGAGCACAGGTCCAGCTACAGGTGCACCTCAGCCCCCACATCCTATGATAATTCAGGGACCAGCACCAATAGGTCAGACTCCTCATGTGGTAGATCCTGCAGCTGTCTTTTTGCCCTCTGGCCCCTGGGGACCTGCTTCTGGGCATGTGGTTGTTCCATCATCCCAAAGCCTCTGAGTGCCGCCTCCTTCTATGGTGTGGCCCCTGCCAACAATTTGTCCCATGCCCTGATGGTGCTGTAGGTCTGCAGGGTCTCGATGACCTTGTCCTTGGTGAGGAAGCAGGACAGCTCCTTATTCCTCTATTCCTTTATTTCTGCCTCTGGGCCCTGGACTTTTTCTTGGCATCATGCATATGCCTATGCTGCATCTTCATTCATTTGGACTTTGTATAGCACTGCTCCTATTCCCTTTTGTGGTTCCACGCCTGAATCTTCTGGGCAATATGCTTGAAGACATCCTTATTGCAGTGCCCTTTCTGAAGCTGGTGCTGGATCTCCTCCTCATCCCAGATGCGACAAGATCACTTATCCCCCCCTCCCCTTAGTTCCAGTTGTGTGACCAGGATTGGACAGTGGAGGAGGAAGGAATGGGGTCATCCATAGTCCATGGCAGTGCCTGTGGGGTCTCAGCATCTGTGGGTGGATGAGGGTCTGGCTGCAAAGGGTTGGATGAAAGGAAGTCTGAAGGATGGATGGATAAAAGCAGCAGAGGATGCATGAAGGTGCAGGTCCTGGCATGTGGTTCCCACCCACTGCAGCTGGTGTGGAACATGTTCCAGTGTGATGAGGGCTCCACTGGTTGGGCCACCCCTACAACCTCAAACTTTCAAAGGACTTCTAGCAGACACCCTGTGATTTTGGTAATACCCTATGCCTTGACCTAGAAATTTCCATTGTCCTCTACCTGCAACAGCTGGTCCTGAGATTGTCAGGACCATCTGCCTGCTTGCCCCAGATTGGATGCTCAGTACCTGTAGCTGCAAGATAAAAAACCCTTGCAGTATGCCAGGTGCCCATGGCCTGGGTACCTGCTGGCAGTGACTAAGTGGCAGAGGTCACAGAGTTACTTCCATGCAAACCCAGTCATGATGTTCTGCTCACAGCCAACCCCAACCTATCAAAGGCAAGCTGTCTACATTGGCTCCTGCTTAGGGTGGGTGGGGTTCATGTTGTTGTTGTGCTGCATTGGGCTGTACCCAAGCACAGGGACATGGGGGTTCTCTTGGGCTCACTGATAGATGTGTTTGTACATCAGAGGGTTCTTCATGATAGGGTGCAGGGCACAGCTTGGGGACACAAGTGCCCAGGTCCTCAGGCTGATGCAGGGGGGGCAGACACCTCCCTTCCCCACCTCTGCTGCCTGCCTGCAGCTGACAGATAGCCAGAGGCAGGAGGCAGGACAAGGGAGAAGGCCTTTGCTTGCCCGGGTCTGGGAGAGTTCAGGAGCAGGAGACGCTGGGCGCTTGGCTGCAGCAGCTGAGCATGGGCTGAATGCTCGTGTGCCTCACAAGGTAGGGGTGGCAGAGGCCTGAAAAGGAATCTGAGATGTCAGAAGTAAGTAATCTAATTTGAATTGATAAGGAACTGATACTGAAGTTCGATTCACCGGTCTAACCTAGATGAATTAGATTTGAGTGCACATCAATCCAGTCTATCTTAGACCAGGTTCCACCCTTTTAGATGGGTCAATATGCTCTAAACTTCTGTTCTGGCATGGGTATAGATTGGTTTCTGATCACTTAGGCCAGTAAAAGTGTACTTGGCCTAAAAGCTCAAAAGTTCATAACTCACAAGAACTGCTATATAATAAGGAAAGAGTTCTCCTTTCTCTTTGTTCTCCAAAATGGAGGACATTATTTTGTTCTGAGAAATTCTGTGAACATTACTGAGAGTAAAAATGACCCTGGAAAGTTCCATCTTCAAAAGGTGAAAGTTTGAGGAATTAGTGCAGCTGAAACAGAGAAAGGAAATGAGCAGTCACTGCTCTTCCTGCTATGCTGCTTTGAAACTGTATAGCAAAGAGAGTTTCCCTAATACAAATTATTTTAGATAGATAGTTCAGCCTTTATTTCCGGATTTGTAAAATTAATATGCTTCATTCGGAAAAATTAAGCAAGGATGCTATTAGTAGATATGTCCTGTACAGAGCCAACTAGAGTCTATATTTAATAAAGAATTACCTGCTTTTTTCGCAGCAAGTTACAGATGCAAAGCAAGTCTCCTATTTTTAAGAGCACACAGCAGGTCAATTGTATAAGGCTGAAATTATGTAGCTAACATGCTTAATTGCAACAGCCTGGTAAAGGTAGAAAGTAATTTGCAATAACCTGTTCCATTTGTTTGTCCTTCTTTAGTGGTCAATGGCTAATAAAGTCTCATGGTTGTCACTAAGTGGATAGACTGAAAAAAATATCATTTCATTTTATTTTACAAACATCATGACCTGCTGATCATTTTCAACTGAGCCACAAATAGTCTTTCTGCCAGTGGCTGCTGGGGGTGGGAAATATGGGTGTCTCCAAAGAAAATAGATGACAGGAAAGTCTTATTTCAGGAAGAGCAACACAATAATTGCTATCTGACATTGATTTAATTGGCATCTGCTGGTGGATTTAAACTACCATTGCTGTAGTATACATAGATGGCAGTTCCAGATTTTTTCAGGGGCAGTCCCAGCAGGTAGCAGCAATGCATGATAAATATATGAGAAAGGATGCTGAACAAACAACAAAAATTTCATTATAAAAGAAACAATTATGTATAGTTTCATTTTTTGTAGATACTGAACCCTGCCAACCATGTGTTGATGATTTTAGTTCTAAAACATTGGCTTTTGGAGAGATTTCATAATGAAAAGACAAGTAAAACAACAGTCTTCAATTTAATGGGGGTTATTTAAAAATACTGTAAGTGGGATGCAAATATGTTTTATAAGCACTGTGGTGGGACAATAGGGGGCGTTCCTGCACTGAGCCACCTAACCCACTGCACCTGACCACCTTCCAGGCTCCAAGTACCTCTCTGGGAGTGCCTCACGTCTGGCCAACCCCCTTCCTGGAGCACACCCACTAGCCTGGGGGTAGTGATGCCACCACCCAGAGTCTGGACTGATCCTGGACATGTGACCTCTAGGAAACAAAGGCCTATTAGCTCTTGAGAGTACTTTACCCACTACAAGAACTTTGAGTGCTACCCTCAGTCTGTAGCACAAATAGCGGTCTCCCTTAGTCAGCCGAACCAAGGGGGGGGGACCCCAAGGCATAATCTAGGCCGTCTCCCATGCTATGTACAAAGAAGATCTTTATTGGTTACAAGGAGCAGACTTGGAATAGGGTACAGGGTAGAGCAATATCAGAAAAATACCTTAGAGCGAACAGTGGCATGGTCGCCTTTGAGCATGCATCTGAGTTACTGCAAGCTATATATCTAGTTAGATCTCAGGTAGCTAACTCACGAGTATCATCCAGAGGCAAGTGGAGATTCCCCCTGGAGGCAAACACTTCATTGATGATGAGTTTCAAGAGAGAGAGCGAGTTTCAGATGGTCCAGCTTCTCTCTGTGAGTTTTCATCATGGCTACTGCACCTTCTCCTGGGCAGTCCTTGACTTATATAGTACTTATGACCTTATTTACCTGGTCCAATATCCCTGCTCCCTCAGGAATGTATCCAGCTCAGGGTACAACTCAGGGTTACCTGAAGCAGATGGGGCAGAGTCTGCCCTTTGTAGTGACCATGGTTCCCAAATTGTCAGATAGCAGACTTTGGGGAGAGACAGAGATGGTATTCTGCCACAAGCACCAGCCCTCACTAAGAATTAATAACATCACATTTTGATTGTGGAATAGGAGCAAGAAGGCCAAGTGGATTCATAACATGCCATGGGACTTCTCATTACCAGGCTGCAAGCCTAGCCCAAGACAATAGCTGAGGAAACAAAGTCAATGCCATTTTCTAGCTCTTAGTATGTCATGGGAGTGGGAGGAAGGCACAAGCACCCTCAGGAGGCCTCAGGTGCCTCTACACTAATGCTCATAGTATGGGGTGTAAGCAGCAGGAACTATGCCTCCTGATTGCAAGTAAGAACCCAGACTTAGTAGGGCTCACAGAATCTTGGCGGGACCCTACCTATGACTGGGCGGTGGGCATTTAGGGGTACACCCTATATAGAAGAGACAGGACAGAGAGGAAAGGTGCAGGGGTTGTGCTCTATGTCAAAGAGCACCTCACATCATCAAGGATTAGCTTCGGGTTAGAGGAGAGTTGGGCAGAGACACTATGGGTCAAACTACAAGGGGGGTATGGTGAAAGGGACCTTACGGTGGGTGTCTACTACAGACCACCCAACCAGGGGGAAGAGCTAGACCAGGACTTCTCCAGTCAGCTTATGGAGGCGGTCAAGGGATGTTATTGTCATGGGTGACCTAAACTACCCAGACATTTGCTGGGAGGAGCAGACAGCCAGGTCTGACCACTCACATAGGTTCCTGGATGTATTACAGGACCTTCACCTTATCCAGGAAGTGCATAGCCCCACTAGGTGTAACACCTTGCTGGACCTGGTCCTGGCCACGGGGAATGACCTGGTGAGGAGACTGCAGGTCCTTCACCACCCAGACAATAGCGATCATCACCTGCTGGATTTCACTATCCAATGCAGGGTGTCTAGGGTTCACACGAAGGCTAAAGCCCTTGACTTCAGAAGGGCCAACTTCAATGAGCTTAGGAGACTAGTGGGGGAGGCACTAAGGGCCCTGAAGGTAGAGGAGATGGGAGCCCATGAGGGATGGTTGTACCTTAAGGGGGCGATCCTCCAGGCCCAAAGAATAACAGTCCCTGAGAAAAGCAAGGGGGGTAAGACTGCTCAGAAACCCCCTTGGCTCAGCAAGGGCATTCAGCAATGCCTGAGTACTAAAAGGGAAACGTACAACCAGTGGAAGGGAGGAACTATCACCAAGGAGGAGTACTCTGCCTCAGCCCGGGAGTGTAGGAGGGCTATTAGGAAGGCCAAGGCAGAGATGGAACTCAGGCTAGCGTCCAGGATTAAGGACAACAAAAAGTCCTTTTTCAAGTACATTGGGAGCAAGAAGAGGGCACCAGGCAATGTAGGGCCCTTGCAAGACACAAACGGTAATCTGGTGGCCACACCAGACAAGAAAGCTGATATTTTTAACAGTTTCTTTGCCTCTGTTTTCCTGAACAGGGACTGGGATATCCCACCTACCAGAGGTAGGGACAATCTTGGGGATAGCTCTATCAAGCCTTCAGTCAGTGCAGATGTAGTTAGGGATCTTCTGGAAGGGATAGACATTTTTAAATCTGCAGGTCCAGATGCCCTCCACCCAAGGGTGTTGAGGGACCTGGCAGGGGTCATCGCGGAGCCTTTGGCCCGGCTGTATGAGCATTCATGGTCATCTGGCCAGGTGCCAGGGGATTGGAAACTGGCTAATGTGGTCCCTATTTTTAAGAAGGGGAGGAAGGAGGACCCAAGTAACTATAGGCCTGTAAGCCTCACCTTGGTGCTCGGGAAGCTCTCGGAGAGGATCATCAAGGAGCACATCTGTGGGGGGCTTGCAGGGGAGATCATGCTCAGGGACAATCAGCATGGCTTCACCAAAGTCAAGTCCTGCAAGACCAACCTGATTGCCTTTTACGACCAAGTAACTAAATCCTTGGATGACGGTGTTGCTGTGAACATAGTCTTTCTAGACTTTAAGAAGGACTTTGACACTGTCTCTCACCCAATCCTCATCAATAAATTAAGTGACTGCGGCATTGATGACTGCACAGTTGGATGGGTAAAAAATTGGCTGATGGGGTGCACCCAGAGTATTGGTGGACAGGTTGTACTCAACCTGGCGAGATGTGAGCAGTGGGGTACCCCAGGGCTCGGTCCTCGGGCCTGCATTGTTTAACATCTTCATCAGTGACTTGGACGAGGGGGTGGAAAGCACGCTGTCCAAATTTGCTGATGACACTAAGATGTGGGGCGAAGTGGACACACTTCAAGGGAAAGAGAGGCTGCAACTAGATTTAGACAGACTACAAAAGGGGGCAGACGAGAATAGGATGGGGTTCAACATAGACAAATGCAGGGTGCTGCACCTTGGGAGAAGGAATCCACAGCATACATACAGGCTGGGCAGTTCCCTTCTTGAAAGCACAGAGGCGGAAAGGGATCTCGGAGTTATTATTGACTCCAAGATGAACACGAACTGCCAATGCCAGACTGCAGCCAGCAAGGCCAGCCATACCTTGTCATGCATCCAAAGGTGCATCTCAAGCCAGTCCAGAGAGGTGATACTCCCCCTCTATGTGACTTTGGTCAGGCCACAGTTGGAGTACTGCGTCCAGTCCTGGGCACCGCACTTCAAAAGGGATGTGGCCAGCCTGGAGAGGGTTCAGAGGAGGGCCACCCGCTTGGTGAGAGGGCAGCAGGGCAGGCCCTTCGAGGAGAGACTGAAGGACCTGAACCTGTTCAGCCTCAGGAAGAGGAGGCTGAGGGGGGACCTGGTGGCTGCCTACAAGCTCATCAGGGGAGATCAACAGCAAATTGGTAGAGCCCTTTTCTCCCCAGCACCACCTGGGGTGGCGAGGAACAATGGCCATAAGCTGATGGAGAATAGGTTTAGGCTAGAGATCAGAAGGCAATATTTTACACTTAGGGTGGCCAAAATCTGGAACCAGCTTCCCAGGGAAGTGGTCCTCGCCCCTACCTTGGGCAAATTCAAGAGGAGGTTGGACGATCACCTGTCTGGGGTCTTGTGAACCCAGCATTCATTCCTGCCTGTGGCAGGGGGTCAGGCTAGATGATCTGTTCAGGTCCCTCCTGACCCTAGCTACTATGAAACTATGTCATCTTCCAGCTCTTAGTATGTCATGTGTCTCTGTCTGTTGTTCGGTGACTGCAAGCTCTCTCTCTACAAAATCATACAATTTGTTAGCAAACGTAATAATAAATTTGGTCCAATGGAGAAAGTGCTTGTAACAGCCTATATAACTTCAGTGTTTTCCATATTTTATAACCATGCTTGTCACCACAGTTTCTCTATAAGTGCACTTGTTATTGTATTTTGCTCCCACGCAACAGAATATTTTGACCCATGGTTAAAGGAATAGCTTATATCCTGAATAAACAGCTTCCTTACCAAAAGGTGTTTGAAATTCTTTTTGGAATATTTTCAAGAGGTATACTGTAAAGTGAAAGAATGAACTAAAGAAAAATACCAGAAAAATAGCAAAAGAGAGTGGAATTGATTCCCTGTTAGCACATGTTTTAGATCATTTAGAAATAGACTGAAAAGTAGTGGAGCAAGCAGTTACACTTATATTTAAATCTTTGAAGGTTCTGAACTTAAATTTTCCCCAATTCAGTAGAATATATACATACACACACAGGAGAATGCTGGAGAAACAACATTAATTGGGACTTCAGTTATGAAAACATAGGCAACCTCATGACATGGCAGAGAAAGAGACTGCATTTTGAAGTATTTAAAGAATTTTAGATAGGTTGGGTTTTTTTTAAATCAAGAGGCTTTCTGATAAAAAAGCAGCAAGAACCCTTTGTAGAACTTTAAGAGAAGACAAGAAGCTGCACTGATGAAAAATGTGCAAACAATGTACGACTGGTCTTCTCATGTCTCTATGCCACATTTGACTTTTTTGTTACACATGTTTGCACTCTTTTATTGAACTTTGCAAGATCTTTCATTATACATGTGCCTTCAAGCAGCACGCACTGCAGCAGGTGTTGCATGGTCTGAGGCTCTGTGCTGCAGAGGTGTTTGAACCAATGGTATAGCCCCTTGTATAGCCCCTATAGTTCCTTTGAATATCCGACTCCTGTTCATAGGTGGTTGAGACATGACCATCTTTGACACGGTTCACCAGCCCCTGGTGGTAAGGACTCAGCTGCTGGAATGTACATTTTTTTTGCTGTCACGTATTTTCTTCAGCCTCTCGTTCCACATCTGTAGTCATGTCTCTTTGGGTGTGGCATCGAGAGGTGGGATGCTGGTAAAGAAGCTTCTGCATGACCAGAGCCAGACACAGGCATGGGCAAACCAGGTGGCTGCCCAGGGCCCAGACAGAAAGGGGGCCAAAAAATGGTGGAAATAACGATTATGATTATCTCTGGTGAAGGGGGTCCCGATACTAAAAGTTCGCCCTGGGCCACCAGGAGTCTAGGTACAGTGCTGTGCATAACTTCAGATGTTTGTGTGCTATGGAATGGTCATACAGCAGATGTCTCACATCTTCAGTTTGTCTCAATCATTCTATCCTGCTGGCCGCTGTAGGCCACAGCAGAAGAGTTCACATTATGAACCCCCTCAGGTAATACTTGTGAATACTGCTAACACTCCAAATTACTATTTTGGCCCTACATATTTATACGACTGGTAAGACATACAGTTGACTGGAGTGTAGTTGTTTGGTGTTATCCTGTACTGTGCTTAGCAAGCACCTTTATTTTATATAAACATGTTCCTTCTTTTTCAATACTTACAACTCCTGCAAATCCAGATTACACCATTTCCCTGACCCATACTCACTCTCCCTGTCCAAATTAAATTACAACTAGCAGAATGTAGCTTTAATTGCATATGGACTTCACAGACCTAATTCAAATATTTGCCTTGCATACAAAGAAGGGGGAGACCTGCCCCAAGAATACTTCAGAAAGATTTAGTACTTTGCAAATACAGTAATACTTCATCAATTCCAACAATGTATTCCTCCCATCACAATGTAAAGGCAATAGTGACAAGAATTAAAACAAATTATATACTGTCAGCTTCACTGGCCTTTTGCCATCGCAGTATCATTACCTGAATACAGATCTGGTTAAATAATCCTTGAGGTACCATCAAACATGTTGCATTTGTACAACTAACTAACTTGTTTAATCATAAATGTATAAATCTTTGCTATATTTTGAAGACAAGTGCAAATTAGCCTTTATCTCTGAAAAATAACCACAATTTCATACTTTACAAGGACATCCTATGCATCTATAAACAGAAAAATAATATTACATGCTCCCCTTATAGATATCACTGTTTGCACAATGATTGTTTTCACAGGACTGTGACTGCACAAACTGAGTTTGCTTCTATAACAGAAAGCATACTAAACTTGCAAATGAGCCAAATGTGAGGTTTTAACCATTTGTTACTGAGATTATCATAAAATTATTTATTCTATCCTCTCTATTATCATAAAAAACATGCATCATCAAAGCATATTAAACAACTGATGATCTACAACATGTGTCCTGTGCAGACACAGTGTGTTTCCTATCTGCCTGGACCAATCTTCTAGTAGTAAAGGCACAGGCTGATTTTTTTTTTCCTTTTTGGGGGGCGGGGATGTTGGGGGGGATTGGTAGGAGTGAAAGCAGTCTGAGGTGCTAAGGATAAAGTGCTTAGGGAGGAGTAATAACATCTGAAATTTCAGTTAGTTTCTCTGTGTAACAGGAGCGATGTCAGGGTCACCGTGCTATCCCCTGTCGCCTCCTTTACTGTGCCAAGATTCTGACTCGGACCCTCCTATTCTCACCCGCCACAACTTTGATTGTGTTTTTATAGGGAGGCTACCTTTCTTCTACTTGGCCACAGTTCTCCTGCTTCGGGTGTTCCGGGTATCCAAGCCTTGTGGGCTATGCATGGCTCCTTCCACCCCAGTACCACACCCCAAGCCTCGCAGATGGAAAAGACGATGTTCTGTCTGGGTCTACACCCCCTCTGGCACTTGGGCCCTTTGTGGCCCTGTCTCTCTCCGCACCTCTCTCTGGGGCCTTCTCTACAATTCTGCCCCTTCTCTTCAAGGCGGCCCTCTCTCTCTCAGGGGCCTTCTCCGTAATGCGGCCCTCTCACAGGGCTCACCGCGCTGCTACCCCCTCTTCTGGGGTTTCTCAGCCGCCCTTCTCTGGAGCTGGGGTCTGTACACCCCAAACACTGTGCCCTCACTGGGGCTAGGGTCCTCACACTACTGTGAGTCCCCTATGAGGCCTCCTCCATCCCCTTATAACCTCACCCAAACCACCGGTGTAATCAATAACAAACATAAACAGTAACATAAACACCAGCCTCTTGGCAACAACTTAAACATAAGCCACTAGCTATAACTATGCTCAGGCCTACTGGGTTTTCTATCCTTCCGCTGTGACCAACACTGCTCTGGCATTCAGGCTTTTCTCTTTTCTGGCAGGGAGCTCCTACATCCTTAGCTGCTGGTAGGGAACTGCCTCTGGCCTCCTGCCTGTGCTTTATATAGGGACCAGGCCCTGCCCCTTCCTTCAGCTGGCTAGGCAGGTATAAGCCATTAGCTCCCTTTGGTTGCCTCAGCAACTGGCACCTGAAGGGTTATCCCAGCACTTCTAGTAGCAGGCACCCTAGTGCACTGCTACACTCTGAATACTAAATATCTGACCTATGTTGCTATTAATGACCTGGATAACAATTAACAATGGATGATAGTAAAGGATCAGCTCAGAGTTAGATGAGACTTTGTCTTTATGGGGACTTTGCATTTTTTATCAGATTAGTCATTGCTCTAAGTACAACAATTTAACTAAATTGAAATGAAGTGTCATGCTATTTTATGGTATTTCCCATGTTAATTGACAAGTCTACACAGCTCTGTGTTTGTTCAAATCAGCTACTCAGTATTCTGGCAAATATTCTATGATGCACAAATTCATCACTTTGCAATATGCTCATTGATTTCTCTCTTTTGGAAAGGATTTCAAAAGTCCAAATGTGCTCCATGCCCCTCCTCCCCTTGCATACAGGAATGTCACTCCTAAATCATTCCTCCAGCCTCCTTTTGAACATCTCCAATAAAGAAGATAAGAGCATACAAAGTGCCACAATGGGCCAAACCAATGAGTGATCTGTCCCCTATCATACCATCCCTGGGGTCCACCATTATTAGGTTAGAGATATCAGAGGAAATGTCTCTGACTGTTCCATTTAATAGCTAAAATTGGATCTACTGTCCATGGATCTGCCCAGACCATTTTAAATGTGCCTATGCAATTGTCCTCTAGAATTTCCTGTGGGAATGAGTTCCACAAGCTAACTATGTGCCACATAAAAAGGAGGTTCCGTAACTTTCCCTGGACAGTCTATTCCACTGCCTTACTGTTCTAACAGTAAGGACATTTTTTCCCAGTACCCAATTTAAACCCACTCTGTCACAATTTGAAGCCACTGTTTCATGTTCTATCTTCTGCAGTGAGGATGATCAAGTGATCTCCCTCTTCTTTGTGGCACCCTTCCAAGAATTTGAAGACCCCTCTTGTGTCCCTTGTTAATCACCCTTTCTCTAAGCTAAATATCCCTATTTATCTTCCTGTTTCATAGATTCATAGATTGTTAGGGGCTGGAAGGGACCTTGCAGATCATCAGGTCCAGCCCCCCGCCTGCTCTAGGCAGGAAAATAACTGGGGTTAAATGACCCCAGCAAGGTGACTGACCAGTCTCCTCTTAAAAACCTCCCGGGTAGGTGACTGCACCAACTCTGGAGGGAGTTTATTGCACAGTCTGGACACCCTACCTGTGAAGGAATCTTTCCTTTTATTAAGCCTGAAGCGGTCTTCCAGGAGTTTGTACCCATTGGTCCTGGTCTTCCCCGGGGGTGCCCTAGTGAACACTTGTTCACCAAGCTTCTGATGCACTCCTCTGATATAGCAATAAGCTGCTATCAAATCACCTCTCAACCTTCTCTTCTTTAGACTAAAGAGGTCCTCATGCAGCTTACCCTCCAGCCCCTTTATCATTCTTGTTACCTACTCTGAACCCTCTCTAATTTATCCACATCCTTTTTAAAATGCAGAGTTCAGAACTTCATGGCCCATGGGCCATATCTGGCCCCTGGCATCTTGTCATCTGGTCCATGGAGAATCCCCCTGGACCATGACTCTGTACACTAGATATGATGGGCAGGGCAGCACAGGGACAGGTAGAGGTACCATGGGGCCCTGGAGTCCGATTCCTGTGTGCAGGGCCAAGCAAGTGGCACAGAGCACTGGGACCCCAATCCCAACAGAGGCAGCACAGGGTCCAAGGGCCCTGACCACAGCATGTGGAGTCTGGTAGAGGCAGTGCAGGGTCCTGGGGCCCTGATCATGTTATGCAGGACTAGTTAGATGTAACACAGGATCCCAGGCTCCTGATCCCAGAATGTAGGGCTGAGCAAGGGCAGCATGGTCTAGATCCAGGTATGAGGGCCTAATCTGGCCCATGCACCACCCTATATTATGCATTTGGCCTGAGGGGCCAAAAGTTTGAGCACCACTCCTCTAGATGAAGCCAAACCAGTGTCAAGTAAAGTAGCACTATCACCTTCCATGTCTTAAATCAAATATTCCTGTAGATACAATCCAAAACGGCATTTGCTTTTTTTTCTTTTGGTACTGTATCACATTTCTGACCCACATCAAGTCAGTGTTCCACTAAAACCCCTAGATCCTTCTTAGGAACACTACCACTCCTTCAATTATCTCCCATTCTATATTTGTGCTCTTGATTATTTTTCTCTAGGGATAGTGCTTGCATGTCTCTTCACTAAACTTCAGCCTGTTGTCTCTAGCCCAGCTTCCTAATCTATCAACAGTCTTCTGAATTCTACTCCTAGGCTTCGGAGTGTTTGCAACCCTTCACAGTAGCATGCCATCTGCAAAGCTGATCAGCAAGCTCTCTATTCTGGTATCCAGATCAGTAAAAATGACATTAAATAGCACTAGATACAGTACAGACTGCTACAGAACCCCATTCAAAATATTAATACATGTATAATTATCCTCTGCTTAAACTTACTGAGCTAATTCTCTATCAAACATTCTGTTTTGTAGTAATTTAATCTAGCCTGCATTTCTCAAGTTTGTTTATGAGAAGGTCATAGGACTTTATCAAAAAACTTACTTAAATCTACTATTCCCTTCATCTACCCAGCTACTTACTTTGTAAGTGAAGGAGGTCAAGTTGGTTTTCAATGTTTCTTTCTTAACAAATACATACTGGCTACTCATAATCAGCCTTTCCTCCTCCATATGTTTACAAATTAATTTCTTTCTTATTTGCTCTATTACCCTGAGTCAGACAGTCTCATTCAGACTGAAGTCAGACTGACCAGTTTGACTCTCTGGGTCCTCCTTTTTGCATGATGGCCATGATCTTGGCCCCCCTTCTAGTCATTTAGAACTTCACCAATCTGCCACAGCTTCTTCAATACTGTTGTAAAAGTGTTTCAAGATCCCTTTTGCCAGTTTTGGCAGCATTCTGGGATGAAGTTCATCAAGTTCTGCTAACCTAAATTAATTCAAATTAATCAAAAGCTCTCTGACATTCTATTTAGTTGTCATGACTCTTAGCCTTACCCTTTCTTTGTCTATGTAATCTTTGGTAGCTGTCTGGGGGGATCTTATTTTTTGCTCAGACAGAGGCAAAGTAGACATTGAGAATCTCCACATTCTTTGCATCGAAGGTCAATGGTTCACCACTGTTTCCTTGGTCATTCTGTTCTCTACAAGATATTTACAGAACCTCTTCTTGTTCTTAACTTCTTTTGCCAGATACAACTTTTAACCTTTGCTTCCTTGATTTTGTCCCTGTTAATTATTGTTAAATCATTATGGGTTACCTACAAAAAAAGCACAGGAATTTAGAGGTACAGAAGGGTCAAACACCCTTAATCTATTTTCTGGCACTGATTAATTTTGTTAATGCCATTTTCAAATTAACCTGGGCAGCATGGCGGCAGTCATTCAGCAGTGCTGAATGACATGATCATAACAGTGATTAATTAAAAAAGGAGAGAGAAATGTGAATTTGTAGTCATGTTGGCAGATGGGTTAGGCTCTATTTTCATAGAGCTTTTAATGACACATCAGCCAATCAGAGAAGAAATTTCTCCAAGGGTGATACATACAGTACTTATCTCCACTGTTAACTGAGGTAAAAGGCATTTAAAGAAGGGGAACACAGGAAAACTGAGAAAGCTCAGGATTTTAAGAAAATCTCCTTGAAAACCAGCCTTACAACTACCAATGTATATTTTCATGGTAAACCATTTATAAGATGGGTTATACATCACCCCAACTTACCTTTGCTTTGAACCATTTCATTTTCATGGTACATTTAGCTAATGTTCAGTTATAATTGAGTTTATGTGAGATTACCTATTATGCAAATAAATTCATTATGATTCATGGTATTACAATAGGTAGTAAATGAATTGATAATTAGATGACACTTAAAATAAGTAGGATAACACTCCATAAATCTCACGGTCAAGTGCTGCCTTTTATAATACACATTATATTGGTTCCTTTTTCTGATACAAAAAGCATTCAGAACCCTGGTATGGGAGAAGGAGTAATGTCATATCTGCAATGCATTGACTTCAATATATTTGCTTATGATATTAAAGAAACAATAATATCTAGTTTAGATGCAATAGAGATATTTATTTAAAAATCTGCATAACATACTCTCAAAGTCATATACTGGAGATCTTCAATATGAGGAATCAAACAAGATATTTCAATCATTAGAAATCAGATGAGCTCTTACACCGCTGAAGTAAAGAATATTCTCATACAGATAGTTTAATGTTAGCATATCTACATATGTTAATTAATTCAACTGAAGAAACTCTGGTGCACTTTGTGCTAGAGTTTATTGCTCCTGAGCACTGTGTTTACAGGACTTCTCTCGAGCACGTTCACTGCAGCACGTTGAGCTGGGTTGGAGCAGCCCCTGCTGGCAGGGGGCCCCAAGGTTCATGCCTGCCAGCCCCGGGCTGCTCCAATGTAGCTCAACTTGATGCGGAGGGGCTGGCTAGGGCAGGAGGGTGTTCCAGTGTGGAGCTATTCGGCAGACAACCACTGCAATGAAGCACCCTTGTGCCCCAGCCAACCCTGTCACCATCTATGTGTTGCAGTGCACTAAATAATGCTGTTGCAGGGAAGTACTTATGTTTACAAGTAGTAACCTATGGTGGCATTTATTAGTTTACTTCAGCCTAATAGTGTTGGCTACAAAGGACCAACTCACGGGATCATAATAAATTCTAGTTTATTGGACAGGATGTGAAGTTCCCAATAAAATTATAAATGCAAACTTTGAGTTATGGGCGGTACCGGTCACCTTAGCACATACACACACATGCACTCACTCATTCAAACCCATGTTGTATAGTGTGTAGTGGCTGCTGTAGTGATTGTGAGCACTGGTGTCAATAAAGCTACCTGTCTGAGGCTATCTGAGGCCCTGGAGTTAGCTGTTGATGGTCATCTTCCTTCAAGGTGATGTCTTCTCCAGAAGGGGGTCACCTGCTTGTCCTTCTGTCTTGGTAGGTCAGGTGCTGGATGAGAGGGCGCCACTGATGGGCAAGCTTCACTACCTTTTACTCATTTCTGACAGACTTGTTTAAGCATCATCTTAGCTACCCAATCTGGAGGTCCCTGTCCCACGTGGATCTTGAGTAGTACCTCACAGCTGTTAGTCACAGGGGTCTTTGCCTGTTGTACCTGAAGTTTCGGGAGTCCACCCTTGACTTATTGACTTAATGGATGTATTGTCATGGATCACAGGAATCCATAGGGTGACTGTTCAAGTTTCAGGAATCAGTTCTTTAGCCTGATTAGCTTAAAATGGAGTTCCTTTAGCTAGGTTGTTGTCTACTGATGGTCATCATTCACTCACATTCACTCAACAGATCTTATCAGCTTACAATTACAATTTCAATGCAGTTTTAACAATGGTCCATGGTGTAACTTCATTCTACAGGGAGTACATTCCTTAAGAGATCGAAAATATAAAATACAAAATGCCACAGCAAAGACGAGACAGTTGAAATATGAAAATGTACTGTGAGAAACATATAAAAATGCAATGTGAGGTAGTAAGTATCAAAGGCTACTGGGCACAGTAAGTGAGTTCAGTTAGCACAGAATATATTTACAGTCTTTACAGTGGATATTTTAGTTCTTTTGTTTTCTTTACAGTGACACTGAGCTTAACTGATATGCAGATGTAGTTTCTAGGTTTCAACTACAGATAGCTACATCTGCTTTCTGGCTGGCTCTGAGTCTTGCCAAACCCATGCAATGAGTGTGCTAGGTCTCTACCAATACTAAGAAGGAAAGGAAAGCACAAAATGGGGGTGGGGGGGTGGTGCAGGGGGTTATATACATGTCCAGAACGGAAATGTACAAAGGGGGCTTTCTGCTGCAATAGGGCCGCACGTGTAGACACTGAAACTTTACTGCAGAGCTAACTAGGCAACTTTGCAGTAAAACTCTTATGTAGATGCACCCTGCAACTGGGTTTATCCCTAAAAAAATCATATTAACAAAAGAGAATGAGGCTCTATTTTTTTACAGCATACTGTGGTAGTTCATTACTACACTCACTATCCTCAACCTGACTATTTGCAAGATTTAGAATGGCAAAGATGAAGACTTTAAATTGAGGCATGAGGCACAAGTGTGTGCAGCTGCCTAACCACAGATGTATTAGCAAATGACAGTGGGGGGAAAGTACAGGCATCTCTTCCCCAAGGAATAATATGAGTTGGTAACAAATATTTGTTCATTCCCTTAGGGAGAAAACAAGAACTTGCAGAATTAAAAACACCCATGTTGTACCTCTAAGCCTATATGCCTATGCTTGAAGCAGCAAAGAGATACACTAAAGATACTTCAGAATGGAGTTAAGACATCGCTGGCACAGACAGAAGTGACAATTTTTTGCCCAATGTGGCCACTAAAAGCAGTTTATATCTGTGACCAAACACAAGTCCATGGCTGCAAACTGCTTCAAAAATGGCTATTCAGGTAAAAATCTGACCCCTCATTGAACGAGGTATCCGATGAAGACATTTCAAAATGTAGTGTCTTCTGTAATTTGTGTCTGCTCCCAGGCTGTTCCTGTTTTCAGAATGGGAGGGGAGTGAAGGGAGTTAAGTCTGGGGGGGTTTCAGCCCCCACTAGAAGGTGGGGTGGGTGTATTGGATTCAATACATCTCCAATTCATCCATCCCACCCCTCAGCACAGGCTGGGGAGCCACAAAAACAAACTCCCTCCACTGCCTTTCCCTCCTCCCATTCTGAAAACATCAATCATTATGGGAATGTGCCTGTAGGAACCCCCTGGAACCAAAAGTGAACTTCTGTTTGGTCTGGGGTAAGGTTGTAACTCAGAACACTTTGAAGAAAATGTTCTGAGTTACAGCTGGGAGCTGCACATCTGTCTGTACCAATAACTGAGAGTCAGGACTGGTCCTTTGTGTAAATAAACAAAGGACTTCACAAGCACAATGTGTATTTTAGGCTTAGAAAATACCATGGTTGGTCAGTCAAAACCAATATAGTGATCTCTCATAAGAATAATTTCATCATGTTATCTTCAAGTTGGAAGACTATCAGACAATTCTAAATCAAGGCATACTTTTTAAAATAAATATTAATGAAAATCCATCAGTTATTTTTAACAATCCAAAAACTGAATTATCTTGGATACAGCATCGGACCACTATGCATTATTTTCATAGCTAATATTACTTCAAAAAATCCTAGTAGTTAGCTAGTATGCCTAGATTTTTCCCATTCCTTTATCTTAATTTTCATATGCATTAATGTATTACTTTCAAGATTTTTACATGAAAAATATGGAATAGGTACATAAGCTACTCAATTTCTTATAAAAAATGCCATTTACATATAAAACATGCCAGGTTGCTAATGCTTCTTCTGCTCTATCAGCCTTTGCATTAATTTTGCAGTCCTCAGCAATTTTAAATGATTGTGTGCTGCTAGTTTTATAAATTTTCTAATTCGGTTCAGATTTTTTTTCTCAGGGAATATATGTAGCTACAGTACCTGGCTTCTGCTATTTTAACAATGATCATCATTGTTGATTTCCCATATGGCCATTTTACATAGCTGAAAAAAATAACTGATTTCCAGTTTAAAATGCAATCAGTGGAGGTTAGCATAACATCTGTCTTCTATGTCTTATGCTTAAGGCATACAGTGTTTAAGAGAAAAAGCTGTCAGGCAAATTTTGGCCTCATATATATGTTTTGTTAATAATAACGATGACAATTATGTTAATAATAATGTTAAACTAATGCTAAGAGCAGGAGAAATGTTTCCAATATTTTAAAATTTAGTCCAACACAAAATATTTTTCTTTAAAAAAATTTCTGGCACTGTTTACAACCAAACTGCAGTAGCACTGTACAAGTAGCAAAAAACTTGGCAATAAAATAGTTGAGAAACAGACTAAATACAAAAGTAAAATTTACCAGTTTTTATTAGTTAGGAAGAGATAAATGCCAAATACAAACAAAAATAAGTAGCAAAGAGTAAATTAAAGTTTCAAAATTATCTCCCTTTTTCTAATTAAAGGTTTAGTAAAATAAGCCAGGAAGCTTGTTTTTAAATATATATTTCAATCCTGTTACACTGTGCTCTGGTAATAATAGTTTGAAAAAGTTAGTATAAGCACATGCAATTCTCTTTATGCTGGTTTTTTCCTATGGAATTGACTAGAATAGAAATGGTATGCCCATGAAGATTTCCTTCCTCTCATGATCATTTTTACAACGGCAGCACAAGGTTGTCTCAGTATAACCCACTGATGTGTACCGCAGTAGCCTAGTAGGTGGATGTCAAAGAAAGGCCAATGTATTAGAGAGGTGGGTAAAGAAATCTGTATGGAAAACCAAAAGGCTAGAAGAGACCTCATCAGATCATCTAGTCCAGCCCTCTGCTCAAGGTAGTAGGATAAGGAAACCAGGAAGTATGATGAAACCATATTGCTGGTTAACAAAACTAAGATAAAACTCTGGCTAGGAAGCAAAAATGAGTCTCTGTTAAAGAGATGAGCATGATGAAATATGACCAGTTTGGGGACTGAGAAGATTCATCCAATATAGGTTACCTCACAGCTCTCTATTGGGCTATTCCTAGGGGCAGAGTTAGAAAGTGCCATGTGTATGTATAAATAAAATATATAGATGCAGACTACCCTAGTAAACCATCTTTGTTATTTCTGCTCATTGTTCCATAACAGCCAGACAGTATTTTACTGAAAGAAAACTACTACCCAAAGGTAAAACAGTGGAAAACGAATGCATTCTACAATCCTAGTAATTTATCATTTACATGAAGCCTCTAATTGGCAAAAATTCCAACAGACTGAGGGTCAAGATGGTCAAAATGTGTGCTTCCCACACTGCTAAAGAGAACATCTTGCAGGGTGAGATGCACCAGTTGATGTAAACCAGTATAATGCCGTTGTCTGGGAAGGACTTATGCCTATTTACCTCATGTGGTGTATCTGGCCTCATGCTCTCACAGCATAAAAAACTTCTAATGAGTTCCCAAGTTCTCTTACTGAATCAACAATCTCTTCAGCCATTCCTTTCACAAATCTACTACTTGAGCAAAACCATCTCCTGCACTGGAACCTTAACACTTAGTGGAAGGGGTGAAAATTTTCTGGGTGGGAAAAGTATCATCTACAACAAGCCTGGAGAGGACAATTTACAAGTCTTTCTCCCACGGACCTCCTCACAAATCCTGGCATAGAGTTCATTGCCATGTCATAGTAGAAAGAAGGAACAGGGGCAGGTTCTTACCCCTTAGTGCCACATGAATCTGGGTGGTGTTGTGATCTATATTAAGCCAGGATCAGCCTGGCATAAACTGATAGGCCCCCACAGCAAAATAGACCAGATTTAGAAGGGTATTATGACTCCTAGGATCTGTGTTATGTGCTATGCTGATGAGGCCCCATCTACACATAATACTTAAAGTGTGATTACCCAATTAATCCCATCTAAATTGGTCATCTGGCCCATGGAAAAATGGAGAAAACCACAGATTTCCCATTTTTAATCAGAGAAAACATGGATTTCTCCTTTTAGCAGAGAACCCTGGGGATTCCCTGCTTTTGCAAAGAGCTCTGCAGGCTGGTTGAGCCCCAGCCTGCAAGAGCTGCTTGCAAACTGGGTGGAAAACCCACAGCTCTGTCTGGAGGGTGAGAGGGGAGGGGAGGGAAGGGAAGGGAAAAGCCTGAGGCTCTCAGTCAGCCAGGGCTTGGCTCAACTCAGCCTCACTCTTTGCTCCTGGAACCTGTGAGGTAAGTAGGGCTTCCAGGGGGCTGGCAGCCCCTCTGGCAGGACTGGGAAGTTGCAGGTCATGGCTGTGGGCACCAGCAGGGCTTGGAAGAGCTAGGAGATGACCCCAACCTGCCTGAGCAGGCAGCAGCAGTGGGGGAGCCGGCTCCATGGTGCTTCTGCTGCAGCTGTCTGCTATTGGGGGCATGGATTTGCAGACCCAGGTCCCTGGCCCCATAGCTCTAGAAGCTGGGCCCCCCCCTCCATCAGGGCTGGGGGGGGTGGGGGCTGTGGATGGGGGGCAAGAAGCACCAGCAGGGATTGGGGAGATATTGGAGGTGAGTGAGGGGTACCAGCAGGGCTGGGAGGGCTTTGGGGGTGAGTGAGGAGCACCAGCATAGCTGGGAGGGGGTTAGACAGCTCTGAGGGGCACCAGCAGGGCTGGGGGGGTTCTGCAGGGGGGCTGCAGAAGGCTTCTAATTTTAATAATGCATGGGGGGGTTAATCAGAGAATTTGCAATTTTTTGTCAGAGAATTTGTGATTTTTGTATCAGAGAAAACTAGGGTCCCTGGTAATAATTTTACAGCTGCTTCCTATCATGCCATTAATTGAACGTGTTTCCAGGGCCCCCTGTGAATGGAAGCCCCATCAGCTAATCGGAACTCCCATGTGGGAGAGGGGGGCAAATGTGCACCCCCAAGCCTGGGAGCTGATGCTGGCTCACAGCTGTAGGAACACATTCTCTCATAGTGGGAGCCCAGGATTATGGTCCTCTGCAATGGCAAAAAGCAAGCTTCTGTGTTGGAGAGCCACAGCAGCTGACAGGGCTGTCAGTCATGGGAGCAACCCAAGCATCATCTGTGGACTCCCTGCCATGAGAACTCCCAGGGTGCCCCTATGGCTGGGAGACTTGGTCAGCTGCTGGGGCTCCCCAACACAGAAGCTTGCTTTTTGCCATTGCAGAGGACCATAATCCTGGGCTCCCACTGCACCATCAATAAAGAACGATGGGATCTGATTCATGATTCAACAATCATCCCTTCTTCCATGCACATGAGACATGGCAGAAGGGCATGATTGTGTGGCTCATGTATCAGATCACATTGTGCCTTTACCTACACATAGAGGGCCCCTAAGGATCTGATTATGCTCTTACTGGAAACTCTGACTGCAGCACAAGTAAGTATACCTGACCTTGATTTAAACCAACTAACTCAAATAACAATATTGATGAAACAGAACTTGCTCCAGCAAACACTTACATTTGTCTTCTGACTTAAGTCCCCTGGAAACCAAAGTGGGCTTGTATATATTCAACTGCATGTTTACTAGGGCTGTGCAAAACTTCAGTAGCCAATTCAATTTGGCAGAGATTTGGCCTGATTTGGCAGCCAAATCTCTAAATCCAAACTGAATCAGGAGATGCATTAAGAGGTCCAAATTGAATCAGAAACCTCCAAATCACAATTTGGAGACATTCAGGACCAATTCAGAGATTCATCCATAGGCTATAAAGATTTCACTCGCATAAAGTAAGCTCAGGTTATAATGTAACAAATAGGGAGAGGTTCCCAAAGCAGTGAGGGAGGGAGGGAGGGAGGCTGGGACTAGGAAAGGGATGGGGGGACAGATGCTGTTCCTGGGGCTGCACCATGGTCCACCCATCCCCCCATGTCTGGGCCGCCTGTCCTCACTCACTCCACCTCCTGGGCTGTGTAGTGATGTGGTGCAGGCAGCTGGTGACAGCTGCTCCTGGGGTTCCTGCAGCAGGGGCTGGGGGGAGTGGCAGCAAGCGGAACCCTGGGAGGCACAGGACATGGTGCAGAATGTCCACACTCACCCTAGCCCCCGCTGCAGTGGCCCTGGGAGCAATCAAACCTGCCCCAAGCACCGGGAACAGTCTAGTGCTGACACTGGCTCCAGCCTGTAGCAGCAGCCTTCTGTCATCTTGCATCCAGATCCAGGGGCACTGGGCTGTTCCCAGAACTCAGCACACCTGTCTTGAGCACTGGGAAGAATCAGCCTGGTACTGCCGCTGGCCCCAGTCTGTAGCAGCAGCCTGCAGTTATCCCACATCCAGATTCTGGGGCACATGCTCCCTGGGAAAAGCCCAACACAGGCCCCCAGCCCACAGCCCTCTCAGGGGGTGCAGAGCAGCAAGAAGTACACACCCCCCCATACCCCTTGATAGTTCCCATTGCAGTTGGTATCGCGTGTTTCCAGGGCCACTGCAGCAGGGGCTAGGGGGATTGGCAGAAAGTGGAACCCCAGGTGGCGGAGAACACAGCGCAACTTCGCCACACTCACCCTAATCCACACTGCAGCAGCCCTGGGAGCGACCAGTGCCAGCTGCAATGAGAACTGTCAGCGTATGCGGGTGGGGGAGGGGGTGGGGCACACCTCTTGCTGCTCTGTGCCTCCCCAGGAGGGCTGTGAGTTGGGGGAGCTGTGTCAGGCTCTTCCTGGGGAGCATGTACCCCTGGGTCTGGACATGGGATGACAGCAGGCTGCCACTGCAGGCTGGGGCTGGTGGCAGCACTGGGTTGTTCTCAGCACTTGGGGTGGGTGCATCAAGCACTGTGAAGTCAGCCTGGTGCCACTGCCAGCCCCAGCCTGCCAGAGTAGCCTGCTGTAATCCCACATGCAGATCTGGAGGCACACACCTCCCCGGGAAGAGCCCACATAGCCCCCAGCCTGCAGCCCTTCCAGGGGACATGGAGCACCTAGAGGTGCACCCTGCTCCCTCCCCCCCCCCCCGCACCCACTGACAGTTCTCATTGCAGCTGGCATTGGTCGCTCCCGGATCTGCTGCAGCTGGGGCTAAGGTGAGTGCAGACAAGATGCATCGCATCCTGTGCTGCCTGGGGCTCCACTTGCTGCCACTCCGCCCAGCCCCTGCTGCAGTGGCCCCAGGAACAGCCGAAACACCAGCTGCCTACACCACAGCATGGCACAGCTCAGGAGCTACAGTGAGTGGGGGCAGGCGGAACATGAGGCAGCCCCAGAAATGGCACCCCACCCCTTCCGTAGTCCCAGCCTCACTTCCTCCCTCTCTCGCTGCCTGGGAACATATCCCTATCTGTTAGGGATGCCCAAAGCTTTGGTAGCCAATTTGGCGGCTGAATCTCTGAATCTGAATCTGCCAAATCGAATTGGGACGGTGATTCAAATCACTGAATTGAATCACTGTCCCTTGAATCAGCCGAATCCAAATAGAATACTTGCCGCTTTACACAGTCCTAATGTTTACTGCGACTGTTACTCAAACTAGCCAGATTAAAGCTACAATGAAACTCCAGACTGTACTACAGAAAAACTGTTAGCAATCCAGCACACACACTTGCCCTCCATGTTTACAGCTGTGAATATTTTCTACATGTTCATCTGCAGATAAAGGAAAAGAAATGAGGTGCATCATGAAAATGAAATGTATTTACTATCCTGTTAAAGATACTAATTAATAATTTGCAATTAGTATCTAAGAACCAAAATAAACTACATGAACTTATGTACAGACAACCTGAAAATGCCCTGATCTACAAGAAATTTAACTTTAACTATGAAGTGAAAGAACATATATGTAAAACTGAAAGGCAGAGTAGAGGAATGACAGCAGTACAGAATTCAGAGATACAATCAGTCTTCAGAGATTTTCATAGCTTTTATGACACTCCCTACAGAAAACACTGCAAAGGATAACATGTTTTTTCTAGTCCATTGTTAGTTTTATTCACCTGAGTAGATATTAATATTGCTATTAGTTACATACACAAAACTACACTTTAAAAAGGAAATATTACAGAGGGAGAAGTAATACATTCAGCAGTTTTTGTTTGAATTAATTCACTTTGTGAATGATCAGAGAGATGGAAAGGTGTCCCAAGGCCACCTTTAGAGCAATTATATTCTGTTTCACATTAGTGGCCTTTTTATATTATTAAAAAGAAAAAAAAGCAAATAATATGCGGGCACAAAACATACATCGGCAATTTACATTTGGATTAATTTAAAGTAGGAATAATTACAAGAGATCCGTAGGAATGCAAATCTTGCCACTTTCAGAGCTGGCTGCAAAACAACTGAGGAACAGAAAGGTCTGACAACTTTTTCCTAGACAACAGAAATAAATTGTATCAAAAGAAAGGTGACAAGGTCAGGCCTTACTTCAGGCAATACACTCTACCACTTTCAGTTTTAGGCTGGCAGTCCCCAGGACTGCATTGACCAGTATTAAAATATATGTATATTTTAATTATTATTTTGTTTTACATCCTCTTTTATCTGTTCATCCCATGGTGCAAACTTGTTAGAGTCTGAGATTGTGACTTGTCTGGGCCAGGTATTGTTTTGCTATAATCATTCGCTCAGAGCTTACCATACTGGGGCACTGATTTGGATATAGACACTACCTCTGTACAAGTGAAAATAATATTTTTAAAGTTTTCCTACTACCTAGATACCATAGTAAGGATTGTATTGGAAACACATGCATATAGCAGACAGAGATAGATGGACTGACCTTTAGTCTTTACAAGGTCTTTACAAACAAGAACAGAGGCTGGAATATGAGGTGCTTGCAAAATATCAATTTTGCCAGATTGGAATTAGACCCCCTAGAAAAATCAATGCATCTAGGTGTGTCTTGTTCATGCTCTCCATCTTCCCCAATTTATGCCCATGCTTTTCACCTTTAAAAGGCTACTGTTCTGTTTATTCCTAAATCTATTTTTTGTCTTATTTAATGATTTTCTAAAGATATTCTTTTTTTGTATTTCTCACCTAATTCATATTTGACCTTTCCAGAATTCTTTTCTCGTAGTGATGAGCAAACTTCAAAAGGTTTAGTAACTGGAGCAAATAAACATTCACAAGTGTTTCCAAAGCCAATTTAAAATTAACCAAACTTGTTCAAGGGGTCACCTGACCCTTCCTTATTTTCTTGTTCTGCTCCCTCCCACCCATCTTGCTGTCTTATTTGAGTTAGTTGCTAGTTCCAACAGATTACTATCTCCATTTGCATCAGGAGTTTTACTTCAGAGGAATCCAGAAGCAACTTTCATTTATTACAACTTCCAATGGCTATTGGAAGACAGCGAGACAAAGAGTTGTCCTACAATTCACAAATTCCTTCTGAACGCTAATTCAAGTCATGCACCCCCATTGTACTTAATAGTCAGATGCCATATAGTTATTAGGCATTGGAGAGAAGGTAAATTGATCCTAAACATGAAGCTCAGAACTGATCAAACACACAGTCCTTGAGCTGATGCATCCATGTTCATAACCATATAATTAGATTGACAGATCTTTGACTTTTAAAAACATTATTACAAAAATGTTAAAAACAAAAAGTGAACATACCAAAATGTATACTCCCCCTCCCGCACCCCATTACAACCACAGATTGAAAATTCCTTCCCCCTTCCCACATACCCTTCATGAAATCCCACTTTTAGGACTACTTGGCTATCTTCTACTATGCAGACTGCTGCCTCTATGCCTCAGCACAACACAGACTGGTCCATGTTCTGTTCTATGGTGAACTGTCTCAATGCTTAGGAAACAGGTGCCTGGACCAGGAACCAGAAGAGGTAGAAACCATCTTGAGAGCTGGACTGTGCAAGCCGGTTCCTATGGCTCTTCAGGATCACCTTCTGTGCCCAGCCCAGCAGGAAGTTAGCCAGACAGATCACACTTCCCTTGGCTACTCAGTACAGGACAGAGACAATGTACATGGTTTTGGAGAAATCCAAGTGCAAAGCACCAAAGAGGGCACAGAGAATGACAAAGAGTAGACATAACCAGGGGCAACTCAGGAAAGCACAGAAGACTGTCACCTTCACATCCTCCTCACAGAAGCAGTGAGTTACTGATGCCACTGGGTCTAAGTGACAGATGAAGGTACAAGGGGTCAGGGTCCCATGCAACAGCCAGCCCTGTAGGTTACCAGTCTTTTTGGTGATGCGCAACTGTACAGTACTGATGTCTGATAGACAGACTTTTGACTTTTTTTTTTAAATGTATTATAAAAATATTAAAACAAAAAGGTAAAAAGTATACATGTGGCTGGGCATGAAAGCATTCATCAATCAATCTTACATCATAACCAGAATATTGAAGCCTCTCCCCCTTCCCCCTCCAAACATCCTTCACACAGTCTCATTTTTTTGCACGAGCTGGCTATCTTCCACCATACAGAGTGGACCCTCAATGAAAGACAAAAATTACTCTACGTGTACAGTGACATGCCTGAACTCAAAGGAGAGACATGCCCAGACCTGAAAGAGACGATGGCATCATCAGAATTGAGTCCTGTGGATCTTCAGAGTCACCATCTTGGCCTAACCCAGCAGGAAATTGGCTAGGCAGCTTATGTTCCCCTCAGTTCATGGGTATTAAACAGAGAAAACCTACACATTTTCTAGAAAAATAGATGCTAATGCATGTGAAGTACTGTACTACAGTCAGTTGGTAGAAATACTTGATAAGAACTCACATTCATCACATCAGCTAATGTCATAAGCTAGCATCCTTAGTATATACTACAACAGAGACAGAAATACAGAACAGTTAGATCAGAAAAAATGTTGCAGGCTGCAGGGATGTTTAAAAAAAAATCTTTATAGGCCTGTAACAGGGTGTCTAACACTCCCTGCCACAAGAACACAAAAGGAAAAGAAATAAAGAGAAACTTACAGGGAAGGGAAGTGTGGCAAACCCAAGCAGGAGAAACACCACACCAGCAGCAATTAGCATGATCAGCTGGAGGGGCAGGAAAAGTGGCTAATTGCAAACTGCCATGACAAACCCAGCTGATCAGCATGGGGAATTTAAGAGATGCCAACAAGGCAGTCAGTCATCAATCTTAAAGAAAGAAACCTGAGGAGGAGATGGGGAAAGCACAGAAAGATGCTAGCAGAGGAGGATCAACCCTGGGATTTGAGGAAGTGTCCCAGCAGCCTACTTAACTGTGGAGGTCCAGAGACGAAGTGATGGCAATGTCCCAATTGATGAGCCTGATCCTGGAGGCTGCAGTGAATCATTCTGGAAACCTAGAAGAGAAGAAAAGTGAAGAAGGCATTATAGTAATTTGGGAAGGAATCTCCAGAACCAGCCCTGAGATTCTAGGGTGGGATTTGAACTGGGGAACGGCCAGCTTGGGACCCACACCTAGAAGAATGGGGTAAGCAGCCAGGATGAGAAGAGAACCCGTGGAACTGGGTCTAGATGACTGGGGAGCCAGAGCTCCTGGAGATGAAGACTGATAATCGCAAGTGTAGAACACCTGGTGTACATAGGGCAGGTTATGGTGGAGCCATGTTGATCCAGTTTCTCAGCCATTCAAAAATTATCATGATGCACCACAGACAGAAACTTACAGAATGCACTACAGTATTGTTGCAAGGCACTAAGGTGCCTGCTCCTTTAAGAGCTGAAACTGCCTAGGGAGAGAGCCCAAGCAGTCACTCAGGAACCCCTCAGCTGTAAAATACCATGGCAGCAGGAATGAGAGAATTAGCCTGCACCTGCAGGCGGTCAGCTGAACAGAAGAGGCAGGGCCTGGGACATATATATAATCCCAGGGCAGAGACCAGAGTGGGAGTTCTCTGCCAGCAGCCAAGGGGAAAGGAGCAATCCTAGAGGAAGTTAAGTGAAGAGACTTGATGGCCCATCTCCTGCTTCTGGTAAGGTTAAGGGACTTCAGGAGCTCACCAGACAGTGGCCTACAAGGCATGTTATGCTGGGGGAAGGGTGATTCATTTAAAAGGACAGAGCACACCCTGAGCTGTTTGCATTATGTTATAGCCCAGGGACTCGTATTTTGATTTCTGTCTGTAAACCAGTGGATTGGGCTGAGGCTATTGGGGAAGTAGTGGGCCCCCAATGAGGCCTCCTCCAGTGCACAGACCCCAGTGCCAGTGTGGGCACAGTATCCGGGGTGAGTGGACCCCAGCGCCGAGAGGCACCGAGAGAGAGAGAGACAGGGCTATGGAGAGCCTGGCACCAAGAAAGAGAGAGAGAGCTGTGGGCAGCCCAGTGATGACCAGAGGCCAAGTGAAACTAAGGCCTCAGAGGGACACTGTGTGAATGCCATCTGCAAGGCTTGGGGCCTGGTAAAGGGGTGGTTTGGAGCCACGCATCTAGCCCATAAGTCTGAGGGTGTCCTGAGAGGCATCCATTTTGGAGCAGCACCCAAAAGGGGTCTGAAAACCCACAGGGTTCAGTGGGGTCCATCAGGACTCTGTCCAACAATACAAACTCGAGGGCAGCCTCCCCATCTATTATAGTTACAGCAAGATGTGG